>NC_091101.1:2505119-2816071 GCF_024713975.1 Paralichthys olivaceus
ACGAACAGGGCTCTCTCTCTCATTGTGTGTGTGTGTGTGTGAGAAACTATGCACACACTTTACTCACATAGAGAGGCACAAATGCAAACACATAACATAAGGAGTATGTATTGACAAGGAGCTTAACTGTATTCTCAGCTTCCACTCTACACACCCACTCACACATGAGCAATACCTAGACCACACAAACACAACTGCTCACACACTTGAAGAGGCTGTATTGATTATGATGAGTCTTTCATCCTTTCAGGTTATTAAATTATTGATCACAGACAAAGACTTTTAATGGAATCCAAATGTCATGGGGTGTTTGTGTGTGTGTAAGAGTGTGTGTGGGTTTATACGTGCGTGTGTTTGTGTCTGTAAATATGCTGTGCAAATATATGAATCTGAATTTTGTGTGTGTGTTGTGTTTGTGCAAGGCAATCTCTGAGTTTACATTGCCCTTACTCCATCATCTATGTCTTGACTGATCTTCTCTCAGGTCGGGACTGCACACACATGCACGCACACACATGCACGAGCACACACACACACACAGGCACACGCACACACACAGAAGGGTTTGGAAATGTGACAACATTGAACACCAGGGGAGCCAATCACCTCTTTTTAAACTCTTTTCTCTGTTATTCTGTTCTTTGGTAGTGTTCCTCTCTTTCAGTTTATCTCTTGCTCTTATTCTCTCTCTCTCTCTCCCTCCCTCCCCCTCTGTGTGTGTCTCTCTCTCACACAAACAGAGAGTGAGAGATTCATTGGCCCTCTGTATTATCGCTTGCTGAGCTTCTCTTCTTGTCTTGTCTGTTGTCTTGCTGGTTTCCCTATTGGTCAGGCCTCTTACTATCACAACAAAACAACTCTGAGATAACAATGTCAGTTCCAGGTAGGAAAAATCACTCACATATCCGACCAATGGACAGGCTGTGAAGAAAAACGGAGGGAACACTCACCTCAATAAATGGATGGAGAAAAGCTAGGATTTCCTATTTTAAAAAGCAGAAGGCCCACATGGACCAAAGGATGATAATTTATTCTCAGCAGCGTTACATTGTATTCCCTATAATTTTCCATAGACATCCAACCAAGTTAGTTCAGGTGTAAAGGAATAAGCCGGCCTCAAGCTATTCTTGGATCAGGCAAAAGGCAAGACGGCAGCATGCTGCTTAATTTGCTAGCTGGGTGGACGCACTTACCTCTGAGGGGCGGAAAACTCAATCAAATATGCATTGAAGAACTTCAAATACTGCATTTTACTGCACTGGTACTTGTATAAGTACAGTACCCTTAATTACATTCTATATTTGGAATTTGGGTTTCAGCCTGCAGGTCAAATCGTATCAGTTCCATGACAAAAAGACCTTGCCATACTTGTACGCAGTGTGTTCACTTTAAAGGTCTAAGTGCTGTATTTTCTTTTCAAATATGCCTGATATATAATAAACATTTTGGGAAATATAAAGTTAGCCTCTTTTGTCAGGTAAGAATATTAATATCTATATTTATCTATATTATCATATAATTATTATTTTGTTTATATATTGTGACAATCAGAGATCAATACAGAGACTATATACAGGTCCCATGTATAATACTTGTAAATGTAATTATCTTCTAAATCAAACAGTTGCCGGCAAATGGCAACTGGCGGCCAATAATATCTGTCCTGCCAGATCATTTTGTTGATCTGAATAATTTTCTTTCACCATATCGGAGTGACACAGATATTCACAGAGGTCACTGATGTCCGTCATGGCAGCAACATTCATAGAATCCCTTACTCTTAGTAAGTTTATCTTTAAAGTTAAAGGACAACATTCATTTTGATAATGTAATGCTTTTTAATGAGCTGAAATATAGAGTTTTTATTTTGAAAAATGTTCTAACTTCACTCTACAGAATAAACTGTTCTGCACACAATGCCCAGCACGGAAGTAATAAAAAGTGTCGGAATGTTGTAGAACAGTTTGAGGACGCCTCACTAAAAACTAAAAAAAGGAATAACTCTGAAGTAGGCTCCAGATTAAGTAAACAGCCATGCACTACTGTAGTGTTAGCACACCAGTAGTGCACCAAATAATAGTATCAACAGTAATAAAACAATTATAGTGAATAATCTACGTGTATAATAATAATAATAATAATAATAATAAGTTAGTAGTTGTGGCAGATCTTGCAGCTTTGGAGTCTTGTTCAACTGGAGGCTCTGTGGGTGTTAGTTGAGGGGGGGAGTGGAGGGTTAAAATATGTTATGCTGATAAAAATGATTTATGATTAAACCAGCCAATTAAACAATGTCTGTAGGCTACCAGGCAGATGCATTGGTATTTCAATGCATATACACTCTTCCAGGCAAGAACTGCACTGAAAGCAACCAATAAATTCCAGTCAGGCACTTTGCAGTCTGTGCATACAATGGACACCACTGTGTGTGTCCTTAGACTTTATGTAGCAATATCAAGCTACATAAATCTTATAGCCTGCCAGTTCTCATAGAATTAACAGCCAAATAAAGCATCAGAAAAACATGTGTAAACAACATCACCAACAAACAGAAAACATGTAGTTGCCCTGACCTCCTCTGTCCAGTGAGTTGCATCTTGTGTGAATATTATCTGAGTCTTGCGCAGTGCAAAGTCTACAACCTGCTCGAAATCTAATTTCTCAGCTTGTTCATCTTCAATGCAAACACTTAAGCAGTCCACCCAGCCTTTTGGGTTCACTGTTCTCAAATACTGAGGTGAACGTGCTGTGTAGTCACAACAGTAATTATCAAAAACAGCAGAGCAATGGTGTACACCTTACTGATGGTAGAAAGGAATATACAAACCACAGCCCCCTACCATCAGGCATGTAAGATAAGTGGAGCTGTTTAATTCATGTTTCAAGTCTCCTACCATGGCACATGCAGTTCTTTGGAAACTGCTTGAAAAAACGAATGAAAATTCAAAGAAGTTCAGCACTTGAACATAAAATGTGAGCAACCTTTTTTGTAAATTTAAATTGCAGTGTTGCTTTACAGCAGGACAAGTGTTTACTTTGTCCTATAATAGCGGTGTCTACATGTACATGCAAGCTTGTGGCACTGCCGACTAAGCTGCTGTGGATACAAGCCTGGTGAAATAAACTCTGCTGCTGCAAACACAAACTATTGTCACGGACCATTGTTGGAGCTATCTCCACGGACACTGTTGTTTGTCTGTCATCCTTTAGCCGATCCTCCACTCAACTGCTCTTTTTCAACTCTCCCTGTCTGTCCGGTGCTTTTTTGTGATGTCAGCGCTCGCCATGCCTCCTAGTGTGCAGTTTGATTATGATACAGGAAAAAATTCTAGGGAAAGAAAGTAAATAAACCTGTGATGTACATTATCTGCACTCAGTTTCACTTCCCTGTCAGTCCCTCTCTGTTTTGATTACATTCACACACTGGAACAAAACACTATGAGACATAAAGCGTATGCCTCAGCTTTCCACACAGCATAGTTAAATGAAATACAGAGAGGAGGAGGAGGTAGGAGAGTGTGAAAGATAGAGAGGCTCTTAGGTGAATTGTTTTGTTGAATTAATGTTGAGGATAAATAAAGAGAAATCTGAGGTGTCTATGAGCTGTGATGAGCTCCATCAATCCACTGCCTTAATGAAATCACCGAGCTCTTCATATTTCACTCAGCTACACAATCTGATTAAGACCTCTTCCAAATATGGACTGCACACATAAACACACTCAGCTAGCACATCCACACACACGTCCTCACATCAAATATAGAGACATATGGCCTGGAAAGAGGAATGAAGGGGAGGGAGGAAGAGGAGGATGGAGGAGGCTCAGAGGAGAGGAACTGAGTGATGGGCTGATCTCCCAGGAAAACACATATGGACCTATCATGCAAACACAACCTTGATACCAGCTCTCTGATGTCTACCATGCCTGCATGATGTTACTGTAACTGTGCCGAGAGATACCAGCACAATACTTGTCCAACCTTTCGCAAATAAAATGTGTGACTCATTTCTGTTTGAATGCTGTTATTGTGATCAAGCAGAGAAATGACTTTAAAAAAACACCTTACATTCCTCTTTACATCACAGTCTCTAAGAGATGGGAGAACACTGTTGTTCACATAGTTATGAACAGATTTTGCAGCAGCTTGACACAGAAAATAATGGACATGTGGCCTATCAATGAGGCCTATCTTCCACCCACCCGAACACAGCTACAAAACAAAGTACAACCCTTGTGAACCATGTCTTGAACATGATTTCATTGCTTCTGACTGGATTTTGACATAAATGGTAAATGGTTGTATTTATATAGCGCTTTTCTGGTCTTGGTGACCACTCAAAGCTCTTTACACTACAGTAGGGGTCTCAAACTCGCGGCCCGCTGGACGATATCTTGTGGCGTCCTACTTGACATCAAAGTTTAGTGTTAGTGTTTTTCTCAAACGCACCTTTTTGTCGAGTCGTTGCGCGTTGAAGAACCGTTCATGTTGAAGAACTGTTCATCTGTTCATCATAAAGATTGAGAAGATTGGATAAGTTGTACGTTTTGGAATACCTGAAACACTTTTTTTGTGGAGTACTTGATGCGGCCCAGCCTCACCCAGACTCTACCTCCAGCGGCCCCCAGGTACATTGAGTTTGAGACCCCTGCACTACAGTTTGCCATTCACCCATTCACATACACACATTCATACAGTGCATCTATTAGCAGCACTTATTTTTTTTCTATGGGACATCAACACTTTTATTGGGTCTCCAACAAGCTCTAGCTCAGGGGGTCTCCTGATCATCTGAACCCTGGCCAGCCAGGATTATATGAGGATTCATCATGGTTGGAGTGTGCTATTTAAAGTTTGCCAACACAAAGCAAGTAAATTGAAAATGTCAATTTGGTTACCCAGGTTACTTGGGATTTTTAATAAATAATAACAGGAATGACTCAACAATAAAAAAATCTTGGTACTGTGTCTTTAACAGGATTGTTTAGATTATTGAGATATGGTGCTCTGGGTTATTCATTGGTAATGATGTGGATGCAGAGATGTATCTACAGGCTGCAGATGATGCACAAAAAGAAGAGAGCAGACGTCAACATCTGTTGTGAATCTAGATTCTCCTCTCCACTCCCTTCCTTTACACCTGTATCATAGACGACAGCAGGGGGTGGACTGTGTGTTTGGAAAACCTCTGGGGTCTTGGAAAATAATTCAGTAAACTGCAAAAACATACACTCATCCCCTGCTGTTAGATATCATTGTAAAAAGGGGAAAAGCAGATAAAGGTTTTCATAAAAAGTCTCTTTTCATTTGAGACTTCATTGGCTTTAGATTTACAATTTGTCAGACTCACCCCAGTTTGGGGGTGACTGCCCTGCTCAGTTGGTGCTATATGCTGAAAGGACAGGAACATTTTCATATTAATATACAGCAATATTAATCACTTAGCTTTAAGCTGGAGACAAGTGCTTTCCAGTGGTATTGTTAATTTGTTGGCTTGGCCAGCCAGAAACTCATTACCTGTTTTCAAGTTTAATCCATCCAGTCCGGTCTAGCTGCACAGCAAATTCCACAGTGCCATTAAAACAACATTAAAACTCATCACAGAGCTGCAGGGCGGGGGCTTATCTTCTGAAGGCTGAGGATTTTAGGATGATTCTGACCTCATATCTGAAAAAAATACCTTGATCAGCCCCAAGGGTTGTTTAAAAGACGTCAAGAAAGCTGGGTAGCTGCTGACATCCCGCAAGTTACCTTCCTCAGAATCTGTCCCTGACACTTGAGATAAGGCTGCACTGCCTCAGATTGCTGTTAGGAAATGACAATTGTGACAGAATGTCACCCTCTGAACACATGCAACTTAAAAACGACCCCTAAGACATCATTCATCTTGAAATATCAAATCCCTTTTTTATGTATTCAGTTGCATCACAGACCTCAAACATGGTTTTGTTTGATATGATAATGTTTTTTTCTCTCATTGGAATATCTATTTGTGCTGGTAACAAAGCTACTGTTATAGGGAAAATGACTGAACTGACTGTAGAGGTGTTGATCAGTACTTGAAAAAGATCATTTTAATACTTGCACATTATTGTTGGAGGTTGTGAATGTCACCAAATGAGTTAAGAGAAATAATTCAAACTTCAATACGGAATAAGTATTATAAGTAAATATCTTGGAATGCAAAATGTCAGTATTGGTATGAAGTCTTTGAACACACTAGTCCATAAGTAGTTACTATACCAATCAATCAGTCTATTAATCAATACAAAAAGAACCATCTCCATTTAGATATGATCCCCAGCTTGATCATCACATCCATGAATGTTGTACGATCAGCTGCCTTCATGATCACCATCCACGATCACGAACCACCATCACGGTCACAATCAATGAGCATGATCTTCGATCCTCTATGGTGAGGATATGACCCCATGTAATATCTCACAAACAAATGACCAGCTGACAATAAAACAACTGTCGATATTCATGCTCTCTTAAACCTTTGGCTTTTCAAAGCTCCATGACATGTTCTCCAGCTCTTGTAAAATGTCTACTTTCCAGAAATAACAATAAAAATATTTAGGTTATGAAGTATCATTTAATCAATCAATCAAGTTTTATTTGTATAGCGCATATTCACAAATTACAATGAATGGCTTGAAAATGGTTTAACCTTTCATGGAAACACACCCTTAAAAAAGTTTGCATTCATATTTGTACTTAACTTATGTTGAATCAATACAAACAATCAATGAATCAATCAATCAATCAAGTCAGGAGACACTACTGTAAAAGAAACTGTTTATCTTGTGAAAACAAGCTGATGTCTTGTGCACTTAAAATGCTACTTTGTGCACAGAAGATAATTAATATCATCTCTCATCTTTGGGGGCTTCACAGGTTAGACTCTTGAAAGACTTTCAGTTGTCATCATCTCCGTTCAACACTATTATCTAACAAGGTCTAATATAATTTACATCCTCTAGGGGCCGCTAGCAGGGCTTCAGACTTTTACCCTTGTTTATTTATTATTATTGATATCCTATTATGAACCGTAATGCATTTTGTGGGAATCAGTCAATTCCATTTCATTGCTTTTTGCAGAGTGGGGCCGAATTAGAACTGGGGAGAGATAGATGGGAGAAGTAAGGGGATGAGTGGGGCTGATGGGGGTGTACAGCTCCATTAAAACAACAGTTAAAGTTGTGGTGACTACAGAGCAGAGAGGAGACAGGTCTGACCAAGAATTATTAGTCAGCAACACACTACTCAGCACGAGAGACAGGGCCAGGGTCCTTTTGTACTACGCTCCAGTACATGTGCCAATGTGCTCTGTCCCTGTGCCAAGACAGCGTTAGCTGTTATTGGCAATCACTTGTGCCCATGGCATTGTCCCAGCCCTTCTTTGACAACTTGTTTCAACTGTAATGATGAAGTTTATACCTGGTAGTGATGGACCATGATCGTGGTGGCAGCTGATCGTGGACTATGATTACAGACTGCTTGATTTACAATATGCCCACTTACATATTCTACCATTACTGGCAATAACTCCTCCATTTCAATTGCCATTGCTGCTATCTTAATTTCTATCAGAAATTTTCTTATGGATAAATACTTTAAACATTGACACACCTTTACATTATGTATATAACTGTTTCTTCTGATCCATTTTGTAAATATTGTAATTTTGTTGAAGGATGTCACACCTTGTTAAGCCATGTGAGACAAATTGTAATTTGTGAATATGGGCTGTACAAATAAAATGTGATTAATTGATTGACCTTCAAACCTTTGAGCAGGATATGGAATGCAAACTAAAATCTGACTGACTGGCAGATTTAACCTGCGATATGTTGTATGTGCATTTGAAATGTCAAATTAGTGGGCTTCCCCTGATCCACACCCTCACATCAATTACATATTAATAGCTGGTTAAAACATAACCTTGCAACTTTCCATAATTTCCTCCTTATATCACTTTTCTATCTGTCTATCTCTTAGGGCTCGAACACAGTGGGCCATCAGCTCTTAATGATCATAGAGAAAACCTACTGCTGTGCACTTCAGCTACTGCTATATTGTTCTGATACTGTAATGAGACTGAACTACCAGTGTGTGCTATCATTGTCTAATGGTTAGACTTAAGGGCTCAGATGAAGATTCAATTACTGTGGCCTGTTGTTGTTCACAGCCCATGGCTACGCACACACAGTCACACTTACACTCACACAAAAGCACAGATCTATATACTGTCACAAGATTGCCCACACACACTTCATACGATGCCCATAGTTCATTGATTCAGTGAAATTTGAATGCTCTCAACACAGAGATAAACAAGTGTGTACGCACACACTCACAACACACTCAACAACAAAGTCATTTGAGAACCCTGAAGGAGCAATATCCAAATCTGCCAAAGAGAAAAGAATGATAATTCTATCGAGAGTCAATCTTGGGGCGTTTTGTGATTATGGTTATTTATTTGAAGCTGCATGGTACATTCAGCGTCGGAATGAACGCAAATATCGATCTCTTTTAGGATATGAAAACACCTGCAGGCCTCACATCATTCCTCGCCGTCTCTCTCTGCAACACTCAGTCATTGGCTCCATCTCAACTTCTCTCACCCCCTCCTCCCCTCACCACCACTTAAGTTTCACTTGCTCTTTACCACCTTTTTTTGCAGATAGGTCATCTGAAGAAAGAAAGAACATTTGCCCTTTGTGTTTGCAAAGCAGTTTGTTTGGTGGATGGTTCACTGCCACTTTTTGAACTTCGAGAGACTTTGGTCCCTTTATTGTTCCATACGCTTGTACAACACTGAGGCCCATTCCAAAACATAATTTCCTGCCTTAAATTCACTATTCAGTATTTGTAGTCTCCAGATTTCTTGTAATCCCACGTGCCAGAGGATTAACCTCACGGCAATTTACATTGTGTATCACTCTCAAGTAGAATTAAGAAATAATCTCAAACACTTGCATTGTGCATGTGTCAGTGTTATTTGACATAGCCATAATTTATAACAACGTTTTCATCATTCAACATTTGGCTTTGGAGGGAATTAGGAGTGTATGTGGGCTGAAGAGAAATGTAACTGTTGCAACATGCTTGGTTACAGAACTATTTTTCAGCCAACACTCACCTCTGCATCTAGTTGTGAGAACTTTGCAATCTGTTGTCATGAGATAACAGAGCTGCAACCATATGGGGTCAGATCAGTCTCAATATTCACAAATGCGCACAGAAGGATTCACAAATGAATTCCAATGCACACACAAATAGTTATCAATGTATATAAATGTAAATATATTTCTGCATTTGTGAGTGGATTGCTCTACATATGTGTGTGGGTTTTTTGAGACTCCCCTGACATCGCTGGATTCAGAAATGCATTTGTTTGGAAACCATTTTCAGCCATCACATGAGTGCAGTCCCTCAAGGGTTCGATCACACCAGCGTTACTAAAGCAAGTCAATCTGGATAAAATTCGTCATTCAGATCATGTAAAAAAACCCTGCAAAAGCAGCGTCCTAGAGGAGTAAACGTCATTTTTTACAGTGCTCCTATTTAAGAACAGCCTGAATACAGGGTTCTGGTGGGGTGAACGCTGCTTTCCCTTGCTTAACATAGCGCTGTAAAAAGTGGCACTTTGTGCGCTCATTCAACGCCACTGGACGGCGTATTTAACACCTCTTTCCCTTGCTCAACAAAAAGCGGTGTTCACCCCACCAGAACGCCGTATTTTACACCGTTCTTTAATAAGAGTGCCGTAAAAAACGACAATTACAAACTGACAACCCTTGGTCGAGCCGACGAGTCAGTCCAAAGGTCCCACTCAGCCAGACCCCACATACAGCTGCAGCAAGATTGCAGGCAGGCCTGGGAACAATAAAAGGAGCGCTCTGTGTCCACACTTCCCCAAATAGTCAACCGTAACCATGCTTCACTGCCTCACCTGATGCTTTCCAACTATCTTGGGGCTTCCAATCCAACAGCCCTCAAACTGCCAGTGAAAACTGGCCAATGGAGCAGCAGCAGGACTGTCTGGTTTGGTTAGTGTCACTGGAATAATCACAGGAGGTTGGATTTACATAACTTGATCATTTTTGGAAATGTTTGCTCGCCACAGAAGGAGGTAATTCAAATGTCATGAATGCTGATTTATAACATCAAATCATTTTATTTTACAAGCTATTGGGTTTTATTGCTAGCCCACTGGTGATACATTACTTGGTTCACCTGAAATTCTGACACATTCTGCATTATCTTAACCAACACTGCTCAGGAATTTAGAACTTCCGATGTTTCCCCTCTTGACTTCAGTGGCCACTGCCCAGTAATATGCATTCAGGACACATAATTCAAAACATCCAAACCACATATCAGTGTCAAGCAAAATTCCAATAGCTTAAATACAGTAATATTGTGTTTCCTATAGTCAATAAGTTATTTTACAAACACATTTAACGTAACGACTGACCAGCAAGCACCTTTTGAGTCAAAGATGGAAATTGCTTGTGCCAGTAAATCTGACACTCAGGTCTTTTTGTTAAAGCATTTCCCAAATTGTAAAGTGTTAAATGCTCTTTTTACAATTGATCCCAAAATGTCCAATGAGGATGATTGGTTAGAGCAAATGATCTTATTAATAGCAGCTGAATGTTTAGTGAAATGCTTCACTTGTACTTTAACTCGAATAAAGCATCACTGACCCGAAGACAGCCTCTGTCCCACCTTTACGCAAATAAGACCAATGAGCTAAAACATCAATCAGTTACAAAAACTTAAGAAAACTACAGTCATGATATAAATACATGGAGACAGAGAGGTTAATGTATGGTAAGTTGGGCCACATTAAACACTTCTATTCACAGTTTTTGTAAATAAATTAGGAGAAACAAAGGAACAATACAAATAAGCTGTATTCTAAACACCCTCTGTTGCTCTGGTGGTTCAAAACTTGCATGTGGAAGTCTGTGCTGTACAACCAACGTTAAGTGATTTTACATTAATGTTAAAATCAGACAAAATAAACTGCTTGCTGTTTGCTAGAAGGTTCACTAACACTTCCAGTTAAGTGTACATAACCACTCATAGTGAAAAAGTAATGATTTCAATGGAACCTTTGTTTCTTTTAAGTTGTCCCTTTCATTTCTTAGAAGCAGAACTGGGATTTTTTGGAGCCATGATCAATCACTCAAATCAATAAAATTGTATTTGGAGTGGCCATATTCACAAATCACAATTTGTCAAATAAGGCATGCATTACCAGGAACTGAAGAAAGCAATCCCTCCCCTATGTTGATGCCCTGTTTGTTGTTGAACTTTTCACCTTCTGAAATGACACTTGAATCATAAAGTCTCTTGACTGTTTCTTGAGTATCTACCCAGTCCAACGTTTTCTAGTTCATTCATGGCTAGTCTTGTTGAATCCAAGCCAACAGAACTTCAAAGACTTTCACAAAATAAAAGCAGTGGAATATAGAGCTAAATTCAATAAAGCAATAGCAAGCAAGTTATACCAATAAAGAAAGACAGGGCAGGAAAAAAGACAACGACAGTATCTGAAGAACAAAAGTCTGTTTGTGCTACACTAAGTTCAGGAGTCAAGTATAAAATCTGTAGTGGACATGAATAATAAAATAAAAGCAATCATCAGCATGGAAAGAAGTGTTTATGAATTATTTACAGGTTGGAGGGATTTACAGTATATGCCAGCTGACTTAGCTAAGGACCTGCTTCCTCTTCTCTCAATCTCATTATTTACTCATCCCATCTTCCACTCTGTTTGACCCACCCCCCTTTACACACACTCTGCCTGTCGCTTTCATCTTTTTATGGTCTCTTTATGCCTTGCCTAATAATTTTTGTCTGTCTCCTCTTCATCTCTTGCTTATCTTTCATCCGTTTTGTCCTAGATTTTTACCACTAATCTCCTCTCTTCATCCAGTCTTCCTTTATTCCCTTCATCTTCTTCTTCTCTTCTTTCCTCCATCCCCACCATCTTTTTCTTTGAGAGGTTGTTCTCTTGGTCACTTCACATTAATCTCAATTTTAGTTGGTTTCCAACATCTCTCAGATTTTTTGCCACTTTAGTTGATTTTGAATGGACAGTTCCAGTAACAAATACCACCAGAAATAAAGTCTCAAGGGCTGGTGATAGGTAGCGCAAACATGATGTCAACATGTTTTGGTTTGATAACAATATCTATCACAGAGCAGTTGAATCTGGAGCAGATAATTACGATCTGTTCATAAATTATAGTAACCTTGGAGGTGGGTAAACTAAGCAGATTTGCCAAACTGACCAGTTAGTATTTATTTTTTAGAATTGATTTTTACAAGTTATTATACTGATGTGAAATATCGGCTCATTGTTGTCCCTTGTGGCAGTGGGCGGAAACTGCTACAACACGAAGATGGGATTCATTCTTTATCATAAGTGTTTTCACACTGTATTTTCGGTTTTAAAAGAGAAAATACCTCAAGTGTGAGGATTTACTGGCTGCTTTAACAAACGCCTGGTTAACTCCCCACCTCTGATAAAAAAGCAGTGCAGAGCTGCTTCCCTAAGCTTTCCCCCAAATGGCATTATTTATCTTTATCCATAGTATCCAAGGAAAACATTACCTGTGAAACAGCAGTTTTGGTGTTTCCCCTGTACATGCTCAATTCAATTCAATTGAATTCAAAACAACTTTATTTGTCCCCGAAGGGCAATTGGAAGGCACATAGAGCTTGTCAAAGCAAATAAAAAACTAGAAACAAACAATGATGACATCAGTGCAATGTGTAATGTCTGCGGACAGTTAAAAACAGTGCACTATGCTAAAATGAAAGAGTAAGTGCAGTGTATATGAATGTAAAAGCTGTTTCTTTTCATCTCATTTCGGGTTAAAAATGTATTTATTTAGAGCTTTTCTAGTCTTGATGACCACTCAAAGCACTTTCCAGTACAGTTTTCCATTCACACATTCACACACACATTCATACAGTGCATCTATTATTGGTTGGAGGCTGTGGCTGTTAAAACACATTGTAAGAATGTTAATAAATACATAATATTTTCCTCGCTCTCAAGCTTTAAAGCCACCCGGGTAAGCTTTATGAGAAAAATTGTCATTTGGGATATACAAATGAAATTTGATTGAATGGAATTTTTTTTAAACTGGCTCATTAGTTATACGTTTTTATATAGCTAACCTTTCTAATTTCTACATACCATTATTAAGTCCCTATGTTGTTAACAGTTGCCTATTCGTTATATTATTAAATGTTGTGATCTGCAATTTGGAGACACAACTGAGTCTTGAAACAAGTGTGAGTGCTTCTCTAAAATGGCCGACTTACATCCCATCGAGCAAACAAAGATAATAAATAGCACAGTATGTTGTCTGCTCTAAGCCACCTGCCACATTGATGCCTTCACACTGCCTCATGATTTAAGACGGGGAGATAACATACCAGGTGCTCCCCTGTGGGGAAAAACTCTGCCATGAGAAAGGAACGGCATCAAAGGAATCAGTGAGCTTTGGATTAAATAATGCATCCTGCATGTAACTTTAAATATCTGCAATATGGTAGGCATTTAGATTCAGAATTTAGATTCTGAAAAACTTTATTGTCCTTCACGGTGTGTGGGAACTTAGTCTTTGATGTGACACAGTGCATGGGTTACAGATACAGAATAATAGGATAGAACAGTAGCATAGAAAGGAAAGTGTTGTTCTTGTGCATTGCATTAACGTTTATTGTCATAATGGAAGACGGGGCAGTACTTTTGTTTTTACACTGACTGTTTTTGCTTATTTCTTGGTTTGCCTTTTTCCATCCGCTAAGGTTATGTTTTCACCCCTGTTTGGTGGTACGTTTGCCTGTGTGTTGGTAGGATTATGCAAACACTACCACATTTATGTCCACCGGAGGGATTGGACTGTGGAAGAACATATTACATTTAGGTGCATATGAATTAGACAGCAAGTCCAGACTTTTCTTTCACTTTCGGTAACTATGTTTTCTGAGTAATAAATAATTCAGGTTATCAGACAACTTTCTTTTTTACCTTACAGCATTTGTTTGTGTGTTTGTTAGTTAGCAGAATTTTGCGAAATTTAAATGATAATCCTCTAATTTCTTCCAATCCTATTTTTTTTGGGGTTTTTAAAAACATGGCAAGATAGAGCATTATATTTAACAGAGGTATGCACTCAGCAAGTGCCCTTCTAGTTTCTTTACTAGACAATTGTGTGTAGGATTGTTTGGCCCTTGCAGAGTTATGTGTTCTACTGAGTGCCATTCTAGTTACCTGTGTTACCATAAATTAAACTAGCCACTAAAGTGCTGTGGTGCTAGACTTTGTTCATAAATATAAAGATAAATCCATGCTCACATTCATGCCACTGCCTCCAACAAGATCAGCTGCAGTTCCTCAACAACAGATTAAATTGAGATTAAATGTTTAAAGATTGCAACTATAAACACCTCGGCCCCATTAATATACTATCCAGTGTTTCCTTTAGGGATAAAGTCAGATATCAAAAGGAAAAAAATGTGATTTGTTTTCTGTCTTATAATGGCTGAACAATGAACTAGACAGCAGCTGCCAGCCAACACAAACAATGAACAAAAACTAACTGTTTTGGCATTCTGGTCCTATACAGACGATTGGGATTAGTCTAAAGAATTACAAACAGGCCGGAGAATTTTCCCCTGTAGCAGAATAATAATGGGGAAGTCAGTCCATTCTTTGGTGCTGACACAGCACTCTGGAGAAAGGTCTGGCTATGTGTGTCTAACAGGTTAGATGATGCTGTGCTCCTCACTTTTCACAACTTTCTGTTGTCACACTGACATGTAGCCACAACACAAGTTTGTTTACTTTGTCACTCATTTCCTCTGATAGCCTGTCAGCTGCCGTCAGTCAAACAGAGACACCCAAGTTGTCTCTTCAGCTGACTGACGTTAAAAGAAGCATCTTATCTTTCTACAAAGACTCCCTCCTTAAAAAAAACTATTAACCATGCACACATCTGGGAGACTAGAGTGTATTTATTTGTCTGTATAGAAACAGAATATATAGTATGTATCAATCAATGTGACAACCCTGGCACCCTCCCCGTGTGTGTGTGTGTGTGTGTGTGTGTGTGTGTGATTGAAACCTGTCTGGTGTTCCTAGGTTGTTAAAGTCTGCTTGCCCAGTTACATTACATTACATTTAGCTGATGCTTTTATCCAAAGCGACTTACAATAAGTGCATCAGCCATGAGGGAAGAAACCAAGAACAACAAGAATCAAATAAGTACAATTTGCTTCAAAAAAGCCAAACTACAAAGTGTTTGCTATGTGACAATCCTGTTACCACTTGTTAAGCGCTATTCGATTTTGCATTCGGTCATTAACGTAAGCCATAACATTATCTTACCCCAAGTCATTTCTATTTATATACATGGGGCCAAACATGGCAGACGTTTTGTCAGGACACTTTTAATACATTCCCCCAGAACCTTCCTGTTAAAAGGCTGAAAACTTGACCAGAATGTGTCACATGTTGGGGTTAGGGTCAGCTGGAAGCCTCCACTGGTTGGAACAGGAAGAGGGGGTGGTGGAGCAGGTGGAATGATTGATTGATTGATTGATTTTTAATGTAAAGTTGTATAAAGTATGGCTTAAAAACATAAACTAATTTTATTGATGAAACTAATGATGAGTCTAAAAATGATTGTAGATGGATCATGGCAGTGTGTGGATGCTTGAAATGAAGAGCTTACTGACATTGCAATGTCCATACTTTCAGACAGCATTCAGTTTATTGTTTATCTTTATCTTTCTAAAGTTGTTGTGACACTGACCCCCATTCACACAAGTAATAGGCTATAGGTTCATCAGAAAGTTATCTGATCAGTTTATTTTTCCACAAACATACAAGAAACCTTTCTAAATTAAAAATGCAGGTTATCATACAGAAATAGGAACATTGTAACAATTACAATTTTTAAGGAGCCTATATTCTATTTATTGCATGTAAAATGGCTACTTTCACCATAAAGCCCATTCATAACAAAGTGTCAGTGGACAAATTATGTGATCTATATCAACAGCCATTGTGATTACTTGAATTTTGTCCTTAATTTTGAAAAAAAAACTGTATATCAGCAAGGTTGTTAGCATCAAATTGAAATTCTCAAGAAATGGTACACATGCTTCAAAACTATGTACTTAGTTACCTTTCAATACAGATGTTACTTTGTTCAGCTCAGTTCATTTGTACTGATCTCCCTCAGAGTGAATGGACTAATCACATTTGTCTTGTGCCTGTAATTCGAAAGTATCACATCTTAATTGTATCTGGATACCAAATACTTGACTTTGGGCCTCTTCTATGTTTGCAGTGTTCCAATAAGGAAGTCTGCATTAGTTAAAATCAATGTTTTAATCTCCCCACATACACAGTGCTTCTTGTACCTTTGATTGGAAGTGGATGCTTTCAGTGCCTATTTTCAACACATAGTGGAACAATGTATGTATTCAGCCAGTTTGTAAAAGGCCCTAATCCAATGCTGTTATTGCATCACAGTGCACTTAAAAGCAACAATAATTTGTCCTTTAAGAAATCAGGAGATCTGAGAGGGTCAGTGGGGAAACATGCAGCTGCAGATTCAGGAGTCACAGTCATTTCTGAGATGAGAAGACCACCCATCAGTAGACGTTTCTTTTTTATTACTCCAGGACACCAAAGCTCTCAACTCAAAATACTTGGCCGAGCATATAAAAGCCCAGCTTGTTGGAAAAAGGCTTTTCAAGAAAGCTTTGGACATGGTGAAAGACACATTATTCTCCTTTTATCTACAGACAAGGAATAGGCTAATCATTGCCTGGATCTGTCTTTGTACACAGAGATAAATCTCATGATCTTTTCTTCTCACTCTGGGTTAACACATTCATGTTAGTACAACAACAACTTCATAGACTAACACATTACATTTTCAAAATGATTTCAGATGCCAAATGCAAACCATACAGTCTAATGGTGTCAGAGACAGTGTGTAATACTTCAGGACCCTGGTTACATTTTCACATGTGGTGGCATATCTACACCATGTTTCTTGAGATTGTGCTCACGTTTATTTACTAAGTCTGTTTTGTCATTGTCCTGAAACAATGCCAATAGACCACTTATCCATGACTATACAGTAAATCTAATCATTTCATTGGTTGTGAGGTTGGTGAGGTCTCTGGACGAGTATGGTGAAAAGTCAGACTGCCACTTTTGTGTCAAACTAATGGACAAACAACCAAATGTTTGCTGGTAATTTTGCCATCTAAAGTGTTGAGCCCACAATACTTCCATGTATTATGTTGCTTTTCTATAGATCAAACTGAGGCATACACACTATTGTAGTGATGGAATCTAAATTCAATCAGTTCATTACAGTTCAAATAGCTAACATTTTCTACATTTGAATGACCAGTTGACTTTGGAATAAAAAAGTGACAGCCCTGCAGCACACACAAGGCTCATCATTTGGCAACACAACACATTTGCCAGTCAGCAATGATGGAAAGTGACTAAGTGCATGTACTTAGGTACTCTACTTCAGTAGGGTACTTAACTCTGAGTAATTAAATCTGGTGCTACTTTATATTTACGCTCCAGCACAATTTGAAGGCAAATATTATTATTCTTTTCCCACTTCATTTATTTATCAAGCAGGTTTGGTTAATGGTTACTTTTTAATGATTTAAAATAAAAAAAGCATATGATATGATATGAAACCTGACTTATTACATCACAGTCACATTGCCCCCTTCTGTTGTTTTCCTTAACACTATAGTGGGATCAGCATAATTTATATCACAGATGAACTCAAATGCAGACTCAGGATGGAATGTTGGGATTTGATGGCATCTTCTGGGCGGAGGCTTGGCAGAGTGGATCTCAAAGTAGAGGGCTGGCTGACAGGGCTTGGTAGACTGGTGAGGCGGACAGAGAGGGTAGTGATGGTGCAGAGGGAGTACAGGTGTAAGATAAGACTGGCAGGCAAACAAACAGGCAAGGCAGGTTGATTCTTTTGTGCTAGAGCTAGACACGTGGTGCATAAACAAATGTGGATTGCACATTGATCTGACAGGGACTGGTTGATGGTATAGTGATAGCTTGAAGGCAGGTGTGTAGAGAGAATGACAGAGAAAGTGAGAGACTGCCTGTGCCGCTCTATATTCCCAGCTTCCTGATGTTCTCCCATGTTTTGATTTTGATTTTTCTTTGCTGTGTTTCCCTCATTTGTAACTCCATCTCCAGTCCAGGACCCAACAAACCCTATGTTTTTCTTTGTCAGCCTCTCATGTGGAAAATGAGTACATGAGCAAAACCAAAACAAATCAAGACCACTTCACTAGATTAACCAATATGTCCAACAGAATGCAAATTCTGGAAGGTGGCCCAACATAGCTCAGAGGAGTGTTGAAGGCCTCTTCACAGATCTGGACTATGTGATAGCTCCTTCAGCTCCAGTCACTCTTGGCCACTCTGCTTTCCCCTTAAAACTATCAGGACACTTCCTGTCCTACACTCCTACTGAAGATCACTTCAGCCTTAAAGTAAAATGGTGACCAAATTAAAGTTTAATTGCATCTTGACATTGTTAGCCTTTTAGAATGATGATGTATCTTGTAGGTTCAAGAGCCACTGTTCCTCACTGAGCTGCCAACCTGTCTGTGGACTCTTCACTGTTGTTTTAACACTGTGCTCTTTTAGATCTCAATGCAACTTCTCTCTTACAATGTTTGACTGTTCTTTTAAATTCACCAGCAATCCTGGATCCTGAGACAAAGCAGAGAAATTGAAATCTCAGCACCTGATTGAATGGGAAGTCTTGCCTCGAAATACTGTTGAGGGAAGATAATGTGAAACAAATCCTGGTGTGACATCAGCCAATAACAACCGACTGCCTTCTAACTGTGCATGGTGAAGTCTGTCCACCAACATTAGATCCAGGATGAGCAATCACATTCAAATTTCCCAGAAAAGGATAAAAAGGCTTTGGCTGTTTTAAGTCTTCATCCATCTGCATCATAGAAATTATAGTTGTGCCATAGCTGCATTTTCACTCAGAATTTTCATCACTTGTTTTACGGGGAGAATTTAAAAAGATTTTGAGATTGAATACAAGTTGTTCAATGAGAATTTTCTTTGCATGCAGCTGAGAAGTCAGGCACGTAGCCAGTCAGTCAGCCAAACAGTGTTATTAAGTTTCTGCAATGCTTCAGTTCTTCATACAACCATAATAAAGGATCTGCTTTATGGATTCTCGTCAGGATGCAAAGCCATATCCATATTACAGTTCCAATTCAGCTCATTAATTTTTGGGCATTATAATAGTTACTGATAGTGTGTGTTTGAGTGAATACAAGTGTGTGTGTGTGTGTGTCAGACTGACTATCCCGTTTTCTTTCAGTATACAGCTTCAGTTGTGATCAGCTTGCAGAGAAAAGCTTTGTGTTGTTTGCTATATCAATATGTAATTAGAAGCTAGGAGCCACTGCAGTCTAGACTGGCTGTGTGTGTGTGTGTGTGTGTGCATGTGTGTGTGTGTGTGTGCGTGCATGTGTGCGATGCCACGAAGTTCCTTTATGTGCCGTCATTATACTTATGAGGTACAGACAACAGCCCTGCAGCCACTGGAGTGCGTAAACACACACACCAGATGCACATATGCATGCAAGCGCGCGCTCACGCCCAAACGGACGGTTTGCTGGTTAATGGAGCTCTACTCTTCTTTAATGAGCGTTGTAGTCGTTCTTCTCCCCGCTGTCCCCCTCATTACATCTCTACACCCCCCTCTCCTTCTTTCTATTTCTCTGTTCTTTTTTACCTGCACCTGCTTTATTCTTTTCTTCATTAACGTCTCTATTTCATGTAATCATGTTCATCTATTAATACAATCTACTCTCGCAGTCTTTTTCTTTTCTGCGTTCTCTTTTTCCTGACTCTTTCATTCATCTCTGTTTTCCTTCTTACTCTTTTCTTCTGTCATTCCCTTCTTTTTTTCTTCTTATTTCATTCTTCAACAGAACAAATGAACAATGTCAAAGCAACATATTTTCGCTGCAGCTACAATGGCATTTTAATTCTTCTACATAATTTCAATCAAGAGACAACAGTAGAGAAATATTTAAGAAATAAAGAGAATAGTTGGTAAAGTAAAAAGCAATTTAAATTTAAAGAAAGATGCTTTGCTACCTGATTATGATGCATTAACAGCAGAGGGAGAGAGACAGCAGGAAAAAACATTCACGGAGAATTTATGTATGTATAATTTTTGAAATTGTTGCAATGTCTATCAGGGAAAAGGCCAATGATGAAGAGGGGACGTCTGTCATAGATGTAGAAAAAAAATTACGCAGGGGAAAAAATCATTACAATGTAGGGAATAGTTGGCCAACAATGCAGGGGAAATGATGATGCAGGGAAAATAGCCATTAACGATGCAGAGGGTAATGCTAGCAATGATGATTCGAGAGAAAAGGTAAATGATGATGCAGGGAAAAGAATCAGAAGAGGAGGACATGAGGACAAAAACAGCAATCATAAGAGACAATTAGTGACACCACTATACATCATGAAGAACTTCACCTCCATGAAAACAAGGTTGTCAACACGTCTCTCGGTCAATCATATCCTGTGTAACCAAATAACCTGCAATGTTTTTTTTACTGATTTATTTTTGTGGGGACCAGAGGTAAATTCTGAAAGACATTTGAGTTCACTTCCCTTTACTTTTGGTGCAATGGAGGAGGATGAAGGAAAACAAAACAGACTCTACTAAATTGATTGAACTCTGTGGGACAAACAGACACACACACACTGTCAAGAGTTTTTCCTCCACAGTAGCCAAAGTGCTGCTCATTGTGGTAACTGTTGAGTTTCTCTATATTAATATGATTTTAAGGTCTTGACCTTCTATGTAAAGTGCCTTGAGATAATGTATATTATGATTTGGCGTTATTTAAAATTGAATTGAATTGAATCCTTTTTAAAATATTGTTTGCCTGTATAATCAAAGAAGATGTCATAGGAAGTACATTCTTAGATGGTTGCAGAGAAATAATATTAATTTTAGGAATTTAGGTTACATGTGATTTTGTGATTTCTTTGCACTTTCAGTTTTACCACAGTCACATGTCCATGATTGTGGGAATGTTACTATCAAAAGACGCATAAAAGCTAAAAGTAACAATTCACAGCAAAATGTAATGCAGATAAACGGTCTGTATTTGCTGGGAAGTTTATGAATTAGGTGGTATGTAAAATGTGATCTGTATTTTGCTGCATAATCTGGATGACACTCAGTCATGTCCTATGTATTTCATTTGTTAGTTCCTTACCTGCTGTCTGTCCTTGTTGGGATCGGATCTCATTTAAGCAGGACCAATGACAGCAGTTTCAAGTAATTGCGATTTATTCATATTTTCCATCTTGTCTTAAGGTACTGTCTCACCGATATGAGTTAGCCATTAAAATTGCATATACACCCCACTGAGTGTGACTGACATTCAGTCAGTGTGAGCCAGACCACCCCCCTGCTCCGCCAAACCATAAACTCAAAGCTGTGCTGGATTAAAGGTCAAAGATGGCTAAAATAATCAATTTCAGAGAAGGGACTAAACTGTAGTTGAGTTAAACATGTGACTGCTGTTTTATACTTTGTGGTAAACTGGTGTAGCTATTAAAGTGGGACAGTGAAATCAAACTAAATCTCATTTGCGTTTTTATTCCGTATTCAATTTGCCATTCTATTATCCCTCTACTTTTAAATAGGCTATAATCTTTCTCTCTTGCTTTCTTCCTCAGGGTGGGCTAAACATAATACCCACATCCTGTCACTAAGATGACCAGTGCTCCTCTCAGGCATTTATAATTCAAGTGGGA
Source organism: Paralichthys olivaceus (assembly GCF_024713975.1). Classification (NCBI taxonomy): domain Eukaryota; kingdom Metazoa; phylum Chordata; class Actinopteri; order Pleuronectiformes; family Paralichthyidae; genus Paralichthys; species Paralichthys olivaceus. Next base: position 2,527,059 of record NC_091101.1, read on the forward strand.
TGGGTTTGGTCCTATGTATTTAGCATGGGAATCTATTTTAACAGTTGTCCACACACAGCTATGTCTTGTTCCACAAAAATGCAAGGACAGTTATTCTTGCAGTAGTTGGCAGCTTCTTTTAGATTAATTCTTGCCAGACTGACTCAATACTGCTTTTTCTTAAAAGGTCAGCTGCCCTAGCCTGATTGTAAGGTTACACAGTTCAATCAGAGGCTGTAGTTAATTAGCTGCTTGTGCTTCAAGGCATTTTATATGTTATGCTTGACATTACCTACCATTACCAGAGTGTTTGTGCAGGGTTGTTTTATAAATGTATTTTCCTGTTTTGGTTATTACATGATGTTTTTCTAAAGTAGGATATATGGACATGCATGGAGGAATAATACGTGTCATTTTGTTGATTTGTTGATTTGTTGATATGTGCACAATTTCTAAAGCTGTTTGTTAAGGCTTTTGTTTTTCATATATGATTTGTATTCCAAACTTTTGAAAGTATTTTAGAATAGGAAAGTACATTTATTTCTACATTACATCACATTCTTCTATACAGATTTTACTGAAATAAAACATGAAAATAATATTGATGTATTTACGAGGTTCAATGACCCCAATATTCCAGTTGATGTGAACCAGAATTTGAATTGAAAATTCAATTATTATGCTCATTATAATGTCACAATCATTTTCTTTCAAATTCCATAAATTCTCAGTATAGTAGTAGTTAGTAGTTAATAGTTCAGTCTTTACATATCTTTAAAAGGACTAATTGACTGGAGCTGATGTTACATTTCAACTGCTTCTGTATCTGTCATTGGTTCCACTGGCAACAGGATTAAGGTTTGTTTGGGATATAGATACAACAGGTTGGTGATGTCACAGTGGTAACATTAAATTATTGCTTTGGAGAAAGCAATATTTTTAACATTTTAAAAGAAATCAGTCCAACATTGCATCAAATATTACATCACTATAACAATATCAGAAGCAACACAGACGACTGCTTACATAGTTTCCATAACTATAATGCTTAATTTATATAATATAGATTTCCATGAGATCCTACAGCCATGTCAGCAGCTCTGTGAGACAATAACCTCATCACTCTGAGCTGAGTAGCCTACTAACAAAAGTGCGAGCAGACATAACATTTTCATGTTCAACATCTCCATTTTATTTAATTTATTTATAAGGAGAACTCATACTAATCAACACTTCTATTAATGTTTTTATTCAGATCCAGAAGTCTTGAGCAGAGTTGGAACAACTGACCGACATTTCCGTCCCTAGAGCCATGCTGGTTGCATAGAAACTCAGAAACTCAAAATATTTATGTAGTGTACTTTTGTGTATGTAATGTTTTGTACATGCAACGGTTACCATGGCACTGCACCTGCATTTGGCCATCTTTACCTGACAAATATAGCAGCCAGATGCCAAGTCGTGTACCCACAGGTACAATTAGGACCCAGTGAGCAATTTTGAGATATAGCCCCCTGTTTGTGTCTTCATGTCAGCTTTGTCACAGCTCGAATGTTCTGCAATTACTGACTGAGAATGAATAGCAGGCATGTTCTAAGGCTTATTCGGTCACAAAGTCAATGCCAATTCATACAGGTCTTACCTAAAGTGAATGCCAATCTGAAAGCTCACAAAACTCCTTTTGTGTTTGTGTGACACCGTGTGTTAAATATACTGATGTGCTCATTTAAATAAAAGGCTCAATTTCCAAATGTTAAATATAGCTGCAAGCTGAATACAATAATGTGGATATAACATGTTGCCATGTTGGTGAGCAGGACATGGACAACTCGAGGATTTAAACCCTGGACCTTTGTACCCTAACCCTAAGCAGTGTAGATAATAAATGGACTGACGTCAAAAGGTTGGTGCTACAATTCTGAAAACATTTCTAGGGTTGGATACGGTCAAATAATTTTATGTTGCATCAAATATTCAAAAGATCAAAATAAATTTAACTAAAGCTAAACACATTTGAAACATGTGATATTAAGTAAAGAAGTGAAGAATGAAAGAAATACAGTAAGAAAGAAAGAAAGAAAAACATTTTGAGATGCTCTGCCATACTGGCACCATCAGTTATGGTTTTATTCACTGTAGCAGTTCTCGTTGCCACTATGGGTTACTCAGCACACCTTTATTATGAGTATGAAAGAAAATAAATGAATGATGACTTGCACTGCTTCTGCCCGGCTACTACATTTGCAGCACCACTCACCGAAGCAGATCTTGTGCAACAAAGTAGCGGAGAAGCGTGTCCATCTCCTTACGTAAAGTCGTGAAGAATGACCTTTCAAGATGGACAGATGGATGGAAGGATGGATGATAGTAGCCAGGATTAACAAATGTCAGGGGATTTCTTTGAAACACCAAATACCCAAATGAATCTAATTTAATACATTTAAGAAGGCCTGGTTTTGCCTCTGAAGGGGTTGTCTAAAATTTCACTGTAAGGACTAATGTTTCTGCTGAGTAACTGTGATCTTTATCAGGCACAACAATTCAGCAAAATGGCTCTTCCTCTGGTGCCAAATGTATTGGCATGCCACAATTTCAAAGGATTAGGCATCCAAAGATCCTCTCTTTCACATATGCTGAAGAGTCAGATCAAATATGTGGGAGAGGAAGCAAACCATTTATTCTTGGCAAAATTCAGAATGCAGCTAAATTACTTGGCTGAAATGGATGATTCTGTGATTCATCTTGATGAAACTTAAAAAAAAAAAAAAAGAAGAGTTTTGGTGATAATTAGATCCGTCAAAAATGTTAGTGAAAATTACAAATATTGTTTAAAACTGATAGTGGTGCTAGATAACTACTTTGTGAGTAATGACATTCAGCTTTACTCTTGTATAAATGTCCTGAGTAAAGGTGAAGATTTGACCAAAAGCCAAAACTTGGCATAAACTTGAAACCTTTGACCTATGAGAACATTTCATCATCAACCAAAGTTTTTCTTTCCATTCAAATATACTCTAGCAAAACCAGTGACATGTTTTAATATCTGCACTCTAAAATCCTACTGTTATAGCTTTTCAAATTATAGTCTGTAAATATACTGAATGATAAAGTACATTTTACTATATGAGCTGTAAATGATGAGTAGTTATAGATGGCTGCTTTTAGTTTGACTCCATTGTCAAACAGTGTCTGCTTGTAATTCAATACATGCTTGTGCCATTGAAGAAAAATTAGATTTCCACCACCTTTCGATCTCCATGCCAACTTCAGACCCTTTTGTTAATGCATTTAATTCAGCATACAGAGCAGTTTTAAAGGTTCAATGTGTAGAATTTTCTGATATTGAGTGTTAACACTCCTCACCTCACCCTCCCCTTCCAAACATGGAAGAGAAACTGTGGTAGCCTTTAATTGTCATAAAAACTCAAAAGGTGTTTAGTTTGTTCAGTCTGGACTAATGTAAATATAAAGTATTTAAATATAAAGAACCTTTTCTGGGGTAAAGAAAACTACAATTCATACAATTTAGATGAATCAAACTAGTGAAAACATCATGAGGATTATTCTACATTACATTTAGTTCCCTTTCACCTAAATCTTACACACTGAACCTTTTAGTTAGTGGTACAATTTTCAACACGACTTGTTGCTGCAGTGAACAGATCGACATTGAAACTATGGTGATATATCATATATTTATCTCATATTTCTAGAAGAGCAGCACAGCTCACACTGCTGAACCACGTCGCTCACACAGGCAGTGTGGACACTCTAATGATAACGCCGAAATGGCAAGCCAGCCGTTCAGAGGCCCACACACCAGTGTGACCTGAGCAGAACAGTTGGCAAGTTAGTTTAAAAAAATCACGACCCAAGCCAGGAATTTTGATGTGGTCATGGACTCAGACCTCAACTTTTACAGCCAACACTATTCAACACAATTACAGAGTCAGCCTATACAAAGGACTAACTCAGGAAAAGACTTTTGCTTTTATTTTCAATTGACTTGAGTACTATAATGCTGTGTTTACAGGCCTCTAAAAATCAATCAGCTGTAAGTGATTCAAAATGCTGCTGTCCAGTTCCTTACTTACACCAAGAATAGAAAGTGGATCGTATCCCTACAGTTCACAGAGCTTGACACAAGCTTCATGTCTGTCAAATAATTGATGTCAAAGTACTGCTATTTTTATTATAAAGCAGTTAACATTTTAGGATCAAAATAAATTTCTGATCTGCTGCGACTATATAAATCACCTAGACCCCACAGGTCCCTTTTCTGTCCCCGGAGTCAGTGTTCAGTTTATGTGCACCACATATCTGAAACAAATTCTCTAAATTGATGCTGAAAACGTTCGTGTAGGCCACAGCATTTTATTTAATCAATGACTCATTTCTTACACTGCATTGTTACTTTTACTCTTTTTCAATTCAATTCAGTTTTATTTGTATAGTGCCAAATCATAATATATCATAATATATAATCATCTCAAGGTACTTTACATAGAAGGTCAAGGCCTTTTATTTCTTATTATTCTATTTCTTTATTTCTCTATTAGGTTTTAAATGTCCTTTATGCTTCTTGTTGTACTCTCTTATGTTGCATTTATTTGTCACATTACCTTTATGTATATTTTGCAAAGCATTTTAAATTGCCTTGTAGTTGAAATGCACTGTACAAATAAACTTGCCTTTCTTCACCAGTACATTTCCAAGATGCACAAAAGCTCATTTTTACGTGGGACTCAATTTATGTGTTGAACACTGAAATTTACCATTTTTTTTAACAAAGTACATAAAGTGCATGCTGATCTTCACAATATATTTTTCCTTCTACATTGTGAAGGTGAGGCTTATCTTTATCAGACCACAACAGTATACAATATAAATACATTTTGTTGAGGTGGAGTATATTTGCCGTGCAGCAGGCAGTCATCCAGGAGATGTTATTAAGCTTTCTGCATTGCCTCAGTTATCGTAAAACAATAATAAAGGATTGACTTTATAGATTACAATCCAGATGCAGACCTCATATTCATATTATGATTGCAGTTCGGTTCCTTGGTTGACTGGTTGGTTGAATGATTGGCTAGTTGGCTGTTTGCCTGTAATAAGCTGCAGATCAGCAGTATTGAGTTAGTTGAATCTGGTAGAATCTATTAGTTCTGGAGAATTTCAAGTGAATGTGCAAATAGAGCCGACACTATCAGCAAGCTGCACACCTGGGGAGAGAGTAAGAGAGAGGGAGAGAAAGAAGGGGAGAAATGGGGAGAGAGAGTGGTGAGATGATGCCTAATGTGGTGTGTAATGCTGTTTTTCTGTCTGTGATTGGCTCCATTTAACCCTGAGTAACCCCCCTCCACTCTCACTCCACCTCTTCGCCAGCCAGCTGGATGACTGACTGAGCTGCTGTCAACCTGTAGGCTGCACAGATTGTATATGTACTTGTGCTTTTATCTCCACTTGCTTTGGGAAGGAAATTCATCTTTATCTCCTATGACAGTCGCTCTTACCTGGCCATGCTGTCTCAGCCCCATCGACTATGAATCAGCAGAAACCAGACCCCATCACTGGTCACACAGAGGGAGATTTGGATAATAGAAATGGTGAAGGATGGAGAGGGAGCAATATGAATAACTTGTAGAAAGTGGAAGAAAATCAGATCATCACACAGACCAATCATGTTGAGAAACTGACATATACTTCAATATGCCGTATCTTTAGAGCATCCACAACTGACATAATTAACATGTAACCATCACAACCATCAAAAATATAGACACCGGAGAGACATTGCTGTAGTGCGGCTGCAAATTCACTTAGTGGCACCTTGAGCACAAAATAATACTGTGATAAGATAGATTTCCCCCTCCCAAAGGGAGAGTAGCCGACACTGTTGGCTGTCACATTCGCAAAGGATTAATATCCCTGGGAATGTTGGTGATTAAACATTAGTCATGCTAAATTAATCATTCTTTACAAAAAATGTTGAGAAAAGGAAACACTGTGTATAGAACCGCTGTATGACTATGTGAACAGGTAAATGTGACTCGTAGTGCAGAGGAATTCACATGGTTAGAAGACTAGAAAATTGCTTTAAATGCAGTTCATCCACTTACTGATTGTGATAAATAATCAATATGTTGGTAATGTAAACAGATGAATGTCATTCAATTCTAAACTACTTTTGCAAAGGAAGGCTAATTAGCCATTTCCAAAATTTGTGTTTAAACGTAGGGTTGGTAATCCTGGAAAAGCTAACAAGAGCCCCCAAAACACATCAACAAGCCCTGCCTGTCAACAGCTAAGAGCTTAGTTTTCATGACTTCGCTATCACTGGCTGCTATCTTCTGGCCATCATTTCCTTCTGTCCAAATGAAATGTTTGAAAGTGGTTAAAGTCCCATGAGGGCAACAGACACCATCTGTTTTTCTTATTTATTCAGACAGCTTTATTTATCGAAGGCTATTGGGACATGAAGATCAGTTAGGTGATATGATAAAAAGTTTTTCATAAGCAATTTACCAACCCTACCTTTAACCTAACGAGAAAAAGTGGATGATCATTGATGATCATTCCCCTGCTCTCCTCTGGTAGAGTGGAGGACTACTGGCTGAAGGGATTACAAGACCTGTGTTATACCTGATGTGGAAACGCCAGAGAAACCAGCCTGGGCCCACAAGACCATCCAGAGGTGCACACAGCTTGGAAAATGTCACAGTCTTTTTCAGAAGTTGCGCCTGGGTGACTGCCTTTTTCAGTGCTACCAGTGGTCAGTTCAAGTACTCCTTAGCTCGGGTCGGTGCCAGGGCCTGAGTCTGGTGAATTTCATTCTCAGAGCTGATTGGCTTTGGCAACATCACGTCATATGTAATCTCATCACACAAAAATTAGGGTTGTGCATTTGGTGTGAACGCACCCTCCAGGTGGATTTTCATCCTGTGAATATGGTCACCCTGAATGAAATGCACTGACATGCATCAGAGATCCACTCTCCGAGAGGGGTTTTTGCAGATCCGACTGCATTTCAGTCTCAGTACATTCTGCCGGCATTTATACCTTGTGTTTTCCTTGGTCCTGATAGGATCAATTAATAAAGACTACTCATGTGCCTTGAGCCAATACATTTCAATGTTGTCAATGGTGGGTCATGACACATGAGCAAGTATAATGGTATAAGATTTATCAAGGGGAACAGTCTAACTTAATTGCTATTTTTAAATCTTAGATTTTATGATCCCAGTTTTTTCAGTAGGGCAGGTAGCGAGTCTTGAATTTCAGAGAACAAACTGTAAAATGAAAATATGATGTTTGGGAGGGGACCACTCAGAGACAGATGACAGACAGATGTGTTTAGACAATGTGTAATATCCATTCTTGTATATTCTCCCTGACAGCAATATGCTGCGGTTTATTTGCACATTGCCAGATGACTATTTTAAGAGCTAATATATTTTTCTTCGTCTTCTTCCCTTTCTTTCTCTATTTCTATTACTGTCACTCTGTTTTCTCCCTTTAATTGCGAGCTTCTCCCCCACTCTCTCACTCCTTCCACCCCTCCCTCCCTCTTCCGAGTAGGGCCCTATAACCAGCAGTGATTTGATTACCGTGTGTAGCTACGGTCTTTCTTTGTTATCAGCCTTCATAAATGTTTAAGGAGCATTAAGGAGACGCAAACAGAGCAGACGGACAGAGGGGATATCTTAATGCTTAAATGACCATTACCCTTCTCCATTTACAGATTAAAAGCTTTACTTTGTTTCCTCTGCCTACTACTCATCCTTCCCTTGCTCACCACTGCCGCTCCCTCTGCATTTGCCCTTCGGGGCTCTGGAGAATCACTTTTGTTTAGGTAGATGATGGCAGTGAAGAAAAGATAAGACAGGAGAGTTGAAGAGGAGGGACAAAAGGGTGCAAGGGAGTGGAGGAAAAACACTAAAACTGGTTTTGGTGTCAAGTCTGATTTAATCATGTTGTTGAAGGTCATGATTTGTACAATATGGAATGATGCAGTATGGCTGAAGGATTTGACAGGTGTTAGCAGAGTCTAATATAATTTGAACAAAAAGAAGTAGACATAAGTATAAATATATTATAAGTGCTTGCTCATTGTGGAAACTGTTGGGTTTTGTTCTGCTAATGACGTGCCTGTTCTAAATATGTCTGTTTGGAATGATGTCATAGTTTTGGCCACTGCAGCTTCTTGTGTTTTTACTTGTCACTCTCTCCTTTTCTGTCCCTCTATGCTTGTTTGTCTGTGGCATGACACTGTAGGCTTCAAACTGGCAACCATCCTCCAAGACTCTGCAGTATTTAAACTCGGGATCTTCAACCACTCTTTGCCACATTATCGTGGCAGTCAGGCCATTTTCTAGTGTTTTCTTTAAAGTCTTTTTCTCCCAATGTTTTTCTCTCCTCTTGCTAATTGTTTGTTCTCTGTGATCAGGATCACCAGCCACCATGCAAAGCCCAGCCCAGCCCTCTGCCACAAATCTGCCTCACCTGCTCTCAGGAGCTCGGCACTGTCTCCAGATCTCAAGCCTGCTCCTCCCACTTGGATCCTTGGCCAATTTTTATAAAGCATATCAAAAGTTTCTCTCTCTCTATGTCTTGGAATTGGTGTCACCAGTCCAATACACATGACAAATGGGCTGTTTGCGTTACCTGTGTTAATACTTCAGAGTTAGTCATTACTGTACTTCCGTCAGGTCACCAGCAGCTGAGTCTGACCAGGTGAAGTGACTGCTAGCACCAGCCACAAGGTGCCAGGGCAATGGGACCGAGCAAGGTTGGGAACAGACTGGGCCGGAACAGGGAGAGACAGTCCTGAGATCAGGGCAGATGAGGGTCCAGGGATATGATCTGAGTGGAAAACTCCTCAGGTTGGTGTGTACACCAGCGAGGAGGGGAAGCCAACAGCTGATCTTCAGAGATGGTGAGTATGCTGACTAGACAGACAGGAGATGGAGCGAATCTGTTTGCATTCACTTAGCAGTGGATCTAGTAGCAATGAGAGACAGATTGTACAAAAAACACGATTTAGCTGTGGACTGCGAAGACATACACGCCAACGTCCTTGCCGCCATGAAACCCTATAATTCTGGCCATTTACAACAGGTGAACTTTTTTTCTGTAGGTACCTCCAAGCAACATGTTGAACTAGACTAACAAGGCCACTCAGAGAGGCGTAGCTCTGCCAAGGTCCAACAGTTCCCTAATGAAACCAAATTTAAATCTGCATCTGGATATTTTTACATACTCCTCAGTCCCCTAAACTTGATTGATAGTTTTAATCAAGATCCATGAATTATTCTCTGAGAAATGAATGGAAATTTAAAAAAAACAATCTATCTCCACAATGTTAAAGAGAGTGAAATAAAATCTACTACCTACTGATCTAGATCCAGACCAAAGTTAATTGGGTCCTTTTATGACTCATACCACATCCTTCCACCAAGTCTCGTGGTAATCAGATCAGTAGTTTTGATGTCATCTTGATAACTACAGACAGAAATACAAGACCAAATTATAACCTGGCGGAGTTAATAACTTTTTGGGTACCATACACTTACATTAGAATTTCAGTTGTCACCTTCATCACACCTGCTCAACTGTCCGCTAAAAGATGATATGTGGTAAGGTCCACTGTAAGTTGACAAAACCACCGCCCTACATTATTAGGATGGTGAATGGGCATGTTGAAGATGCAGCTTTCATGTGGGTGAAGTTTACCCTCTGCTATAGATTTACATATATACATATTTATTAACCTCAACCCCTAACCCTTACATTTGGCAAGTGTTTACTTGCCTAACCCTAAACATAATCTTTGCCCTACTTTATTTCCCAGAGTCAACATGTTTCCCTGACCTCGAGTGTACTATTGTAGTTACCGTGCATTTATACAAAGTAAGAAAACAAAAAGGGGTTCGCTCATCCAGTATTAAGGTGTCTCTATATCTTCACTCTCTGCAACATGTTTTGTGTATTTTACATATAAAAGAAGCTATTTATAGTTTAATTGTTAAAAAACATCATCGTCAACTTTCAACATTTCTCAGACTGTGCAGGTGAGTTTCAGAGTGTTTCGTGAGAGTGAGAGAATAGAGGTGGATTTGGGAATCTGAGGCCTGAATAAAATCTGCATCACTGGTGAGAAATGAACATACTCCTCAGCGGCTCAATGGCAGTGCTGGAGGAGATGCAGAAAACATGCGTACACACAAACACTAACAACACACTGTTATCTTGCTTGTGTACATGTGTGTGTGCCCTCTCTTTCTATGACACACAAACACAACACACACACACACACACACACATCACAAACAAGCAGCAGTTTGTTGAGGAACAGCCAATTGGTCCTGATTTTTGCCAGTGGGGAAGAAACGCGTCTGATTATTACACACTTTATGTGTGTGTCTCTGTGTTTTGCTCAGGTATTACTCTCTTTGTGAGGACTTTCCATTTTTTTTTACAATGACAAATTATTACCCTGACGTTCAAACACTTGTTTGGACTTAATCTATGACGGATAGTTAAATGCTCACTTTTTACTCTTAATCACAAATTCCTGCAACACAGAAGGGATTGAACCAAAATTCTCTTTATGGAAGCTTTGTATTTGCTCTTCCAAACACTTAGGGCTCTATTATTGTGAATCAATGGTGCACAGCATGAGAGCACAGGATGTGTCAAGTGATATGTGGTAATTTTTGTGGCCTGAGGTGAACGGTGTAACTGCAGCAGTGTAACAAACAGCATGCAGGATTTATTAGAATATATTAACAGCTGGTATGACCAATCAACCCCTTTTCTTTCCAGTCAAGGCTGAATGTTATTAGAGCAGAGTGGAGCCAGCTGATGGAGTTGGAAACCAATGTCCTTGTGCAGAAGGATGTGCAGAGTTGCCATTTTAACTTAATTATTTTTTCATGAGACAGACCATTTAGTTACCGTGTTGCTGTAGACGTTAGAGAACCACGGCTAAATGTAGCAGATGGGAATTAATAGAGGATGAGGTCACTGTCTCTGGACTCCATGTATTGCGGAACATAATGACAGAGTTCAGTGATGAACACAATTCATACCACAGACACATGACTTGCAGGGGTTAGAGCTGTGATTGTTCAGTGTGGGATCTGTTCGGTTCCTCTCTGAGAGCTCCAACTTCAGCCATTACTAAGGCTGGAGCCAGTGAATGGAATTGTAACTGCTCAGGAACAACAATCATCCTCAACAAAACCAATATCCGATTCAGGGGATTGGAGGACAAACCTCCACCTAAAAAGAGCCTTGTAGGTGCCTTACAATTCAGTGTCAGTTATTCTGGCCTGAGGTGGATGTTGGCTTCACACATCCATGACCACTCGAGCCCCTTTTTTCTTCTGTCTCCTCCATAATATACACTCAGCGTACATGGAGTGAAAAACCCACAGCCACACATTTAAAAACAGACCACATCTCTAAAACAAAGAAACGCATTAAAAAGAAAGTGCTGATGCATTTATGAGTGCAACAAGACTGAAGGTACTTCAGGGATAGTGAATGTGATGATTGGAAGGTCCTTGCAAGTATAGCAGTACTACCACATATCTCCAAGTGTTTGAGCGTGTGTGTGGTGTGTTTCTTTCGTGCCAACATCAAATGAGTTTTTGGATATCAGTGTGTTTTCATCAGTCTCACACTGACAGGCTCTATTAAAACACCCTTGGACTCATTCTCATCGCAGTTTGACAGGAGTAATTCTCATGGCAAGCAGGATGACAAGCAGACAGGAGTTAACACATATCCAGTTTAAATGTTTTTATTTTTTTTATTGAATTTGATTATTTACAACATCAGGCAAATATTAACATGCAGGTAGAAGCTACAGGACAAATCATTTGCACCGTTAGACTAAACCTGCAAAAACAGCTCAGTTGTGTTTTCTTAGTTTCGGTAATGAAAGTATTGAGGCTTAGATCTTGCTGCATCAGGCCATTTGTGTGGGCTGCAATCTGTCCTGTACTTAAAACTACTGCCTGAAGGAAAATCAATCTGTCTGTAAAGTCAATTCAAATTACAGCGATCCCTGTATGTAGTACGTGTGCATCATTATGTATGTGCATGCTTATTACTGTGGCCATATGTTCGAGTAAACACCCTCCCCAGTGAGAGCGAATATCACTCTGCCATTTGGAGACTTGATCAACAAGGACTTCTGCAGATGCATTGAAATGTTTACTTTTCGTCGTCCATCTGTATGCACAGCATGCAGCCTAACATGTTCAAAGCAACAGTGTGCGCTATAAATCTCATTACCCCACCAGTGTCATTGTGGTTCTTTCACATCCTCTTCAGGGAACAGCCTATGCTGTAACACGATGAAGGTTTATGAGAGTTGGCTTCTCCAACGACTGACAACTCTTTTACTTCAGCACATCACAATATCACCACAATTCCGAAATACAAGCTTTTCTTCAAACTGTCAAAGACTTGAATCAGAAATAAAATTACAAATTAGAAAAATGGTTACATGGAAAATGTTCTCATTTTGTATACGCTAATCATACTTTTTTTTTAACGTTTTTAATTTTGGTTGCTTGCCAATATCATATATCATCAAAAGCAAAACTTCCATTTTAATCTTGATTAAAAATATTCCTTATTTACTATCTTGGTAACAAAATAAGTGGCAGATACAAAACAGAACTATTATTACATTAAATTAGATTCAGTGAACCACTTGGCAAATACATTTGAAGCAGACACACCAACATTAGCATTTATTGTGAATGCTCCACTGTGTTCAGCAGCTGCTCTGTTTGTCCGCTCCTTTCTCCTGAGCAGGTCATGGACAGTGGCTTAATCACAGTTTTTCTTTCAAAAATGAAGCAATCACTAATTGTTAAGTACTGTCTTTTAGCTGTATTTTTGTGAAGAGAAATTGTTTAAATTGGAGCCCATTTTATAAACACTGTTCTTATGGGAACCCTCACTAGACACTCATGGAATGCACCTACTGCAGTGGTGCAGCTGACCAGCATTCCTGACAAGGACTGGAAGATAAGGGAACAGAACATGAGGCCTCAGAGCCTCAGACAGCTACATGCTACCTCACAATTATGATCCTCACGAATACAAGACTGTAATTCATTCCCTTTATTTTTTGAAGGTGTGATGAACCTCCCAAAAAGTTTAACAGATACTGTTCTTAAATGTGTTCAAATTATGGGTTGAACGTGGTTTACAACCAATGTTTCAAATCGTGCTGGACCTTTAAGGACCTCTTTACATGATGATATTCATCAAACGGCTCGAAATGACCGTGGTCTTGGTCTTCAGGAAACAATGGAGGTGAGAAGCCTTTCTGGGAAATGTTGGAAATTGTGTGTGCTGCTACTGGAGTTGTAGCTCATAGCTAAGCACTCCAATGTGTGTGTGTGTGTGTGTGTGTGTGTGAGTGAGTCAGCCCCGTCTGCAAAGAGGAGTGAAGTTACACTTTAAAAGTGACACTTTCAACTCAAATTTATTGTGCTGGAGTACAGACACAACACCACAATAAAACAATATGTAAATCTACAGAATTCTTTCAGGAATAATCAGAGAGGAACAGTCAAGGTACGGAAATGTCGGCTTGTACATGTTTTTTATTCCTAACATGTGAACACAGCAGAGGCATGAAGTGTTTCATGTCCCCCAGGGGCACATTCAGCAGAGCAAAATGTCAACAAATGAACAGAAATAGAGACACTTCATGCAGGGCCACATATTTACCCCCTAGAGATACAGCGTTTTTCACCACCACAGTTTAAAACCAATCAACCACCAATCTCTATTGGCTGAGGTTAATTTGCTTCTATTCGTTTTTTTTAATTATATGCAGGAGAGACTGGTTGGAGTTCATGTGCCTTCAAACATCACCAACAGTCCAACAGGCAGAAAGCACAGCACCAAAGGAGCATTGGACGGATCACATAGTAGCCCTGTGTTTATGTGCCTCCCTCACACTCACTGTACACTGACATGCTTTAGACAGGAAGCAGGGAGAGAAAACTGGGGAGTGACAGGAGTGTTTCAGCCTCGGTCAATGTTCTTTAAATGGAGTACATTTATCCCCACCTGCTCGTCCCCTTGGTTGAGGGTTTTAGTTGGAATTACCCAAAGGAAAGGTTTAAATTTGACAGAACGGAAGAGAAAGAGACACCCATCCATTTTTATACAGAGGCATGACTGAGTAGAGCAGAGTTCCCTTCAAGTGACAGCTTGATTCTGTGCGGCTGTCTTCACTTTGGAGAGACAACTTTTCATCAGAATGTGCTGATCACGAAAGCCAGTCTCATTTCTGAGTCTGTGACCGTGTGTGTGTGTGTGTGTGTGTGTGTGTGTGTGTGTGTGTGTTTGTGTGTGTATGAGAGTGTTTCATCATCTCAGTCTCCATGATCACGATCTCCCAGTCAGCCAGGCACCTGCCAGGATAAGAGGAGGAGGAGGAGAGAGGAGGGGGCTCAGTCAGTTAGTCAAGTGTGGGGGTGGGGAGTAGGTATCAAAATGGCTTCCACATCCTCACAGATGTATTGAAAGGAATTAGACTTCCAAAGATCATTCAGCTCCATTTACCTTTTGAGCTCTCACCAGGTGCAGCAGCCTAGGTGAGACCCGGGTAACCATGGCAATGCATGCCAACGTGATGAGCCTGTGCATCTGTGTCAGCTTGAAAAACCATTCAGCCAAAGACAAAAACCCTCTGAAGGAACACGTCTGACACATCCCTTCACGCCCAATGAGAGAACTTCGTTTTCAAATAGTCCAGGAAATCCCAGGAGTCCACTAAAAGATACATTGGGGGTCATTGAGGAAACTCCAGGAAATCCCAAAAAGTGAATTCACTGCATATTTAATTGTACAATAACAATCTCAGTCAGTATACAAGAATGAGACAGTTTTACAACTGAATACCAAATCAACAGAATTAATATTCTCATAAGGGTCTGGGAATTCAGCTAAATTAAACAAAACAATGTTACGAAACTGTCAAATGATGAAACACTCTACACAACTCCCCTGTTACACACATTTTTGACAGATTAACAAATAACACAGCGCAGCAGTGATGGACAGACTGCTGCTTCAAACAGATCCCTGGAGTTTGAAGAGGGGGTTTTATGCTTGATGAGGGGTTTCTGACCACTGATGGATGAAGTGATATATCATGGAGAGGCTGAGTGGGTTCTATAATAACAACCACAATCGTCTGCTATCAATGGAATCTTATGTTGGTTAATAGTTAAACTAGTGTTTGCTGCTGACCTAATAATAATGTCTGATCTGAAATAATGATATTGATCTTTTAAAGTGTTTGTTCTCCCTAGTTCCAAAAATAAACAACTAATTAATTGCTTGCCTCTGCTGTGAAATAGGGTATTAGGGCCACAGTTAAGAAAATAAAATATGTTAGGAAAAAGTTGTAATTTTCTGTAACATTAGAGAAACAAAATTTCGTGAGGAATAATTGACAATTCCTGTGACAAATGAATCAGAAACAATCTAAATGATTAGTCTCTGAATAACTTAGGGTCACAATGAGGAAAACAGAATGGGAGATATTATATTTAAGACTCAAAATGGCATTATGGTTAGATCAGAAAACAATATGGGTGTAAATATGTTAAATGGTCTGTATCTATATAGCACTTTTCTTCTTTCTTCTTCACTCAAAGATCTTTACTTTCACACACACATTCTACTTCTGTGTGCAGCACTCTCTCTATCACACATCACTCATACACTGTTGACACAGCCGTCAGTGATGAAACAGCATGTGGAATGGGGAAACAGGGATCAAACCACTGACCTTGTTTAGTGGATGACAAAGAGAGAGTAACTAATGACAAAGTAATGAGTAATGAATGGCTCCTTACCAGTTTGTATTGCTCAGCAGCTGTTAATCATGATCTTATTTTTTCTTTATTTCACAGTTAATTTCAAACTATTCACCTTAATATTGATTAACATCGTACCTCCCAATCTGTCCTCTATTAGCTTATCATTATCTAGTGTGGTCTTCAGTTCAGAGGTATTCAGGGACTGATTCTTTTGTGTGTATCTTATTTTAAAGTGGTACCAAGAAAAACATTAACCTTCGCTTCACCTCTGTGTGTGTGTGTGTGTGTGTGTGTGTTTGCAGGTTTACCCTCACTCTCCCCTCCATTGTTGGATGAATCATTATCATTACATGATAAATGAATGAACATTAAAATTTCCAATGTGTAAAACCACTTGTGTATAATTTTGGGTACCCACAGATGTGTATTCCAACATGTGTCTTAGAGACATTGATAAGATGTGCTTGATCTGTGCATAACCTTGCCATGGTAACAACAGTTGTTTGGAGCTGACTGATAGACTAAACATCTGGACTACACATATTTGAATTCAATATTGGACGGGACTGGATTAATAATCTGGAGGCATTTGTCTGAGTCATGAATTTGGGTTTGATCACGTTACGTTACTGATGCTGCAGGGTCCGGTCTCGTGAGGGATATTACTGGACGTTTTTGGTTTGCTTGTTTGTTTTTGTCTGTTATTCACTGTTAAACAGACAAAATGTTGATTTATTATTTATAGCGATTGAATATGTCTGTAAAATATTTTTTTTTGTTCAAAAAGATCTGTACTGTTGCAACAATACAAATCAATTCACAGATGTCCCAGTTTCCCAGCAGCTGGACTCCATTACACAACTCCACATGAAAATGTTACTGATCTGTGCTTAGAGATTGTGATTGGTTCACATGATTAACTTGAATTATCTGTGAATAAATATAAAGAATGAATTTATTGACACATGAAGAGTTTTAAAAGAAACCTTTTCAGATCTGTGAATTTAACACTTTTTGCAGAGTATTTATTTAGTTTGTCATGTGTCCATTTGTATAATTGTTAAATGTGTTAAATTTGGGGGGCATTTGTGAGTACCTAAAGTAACCCACACATTGCACATATTTGTGTTCATTATTTGAGTTATTTCTTTGATAGGTAGATTATGTAATACACACAGTCTATTTGTCTTTAATATTTCTTTATCCCATTGAAAAGATTCAGCAGGGATCCGAGAAGCAGAGAGAAGTCAAGGGCAAAAGCTGCAGGAATTTCAGTTAGACTGTGACTTTGTGCTTGTGCATCTTTGTTTATCTTCGTGGATGACTGAGAAATGGAACAAGTGCGTGCGTGTGTGTGAATTAGAAATTGAAAATGAGGGACAGAGCCTTTGCGTGTGTGTGTGTGTGTGTGTGTGTGTGTGTGTGTCTGTCTTTCAGCGCCGATGCGTCAGGACCTACAGAGTGTGAAATGGAGCAGGGAGGACTTCAGCCGCGACACACTGCAACACATCTCTCCGTCTCTATCTTTTGCTCTCTCACCCATCCCACCACCCTCTACCCCCTCTTCCCTCTGCCTTCGTTTTTCTGTCCTTCCCTGCCTTTACCATTTCCACTTCCTCCTCTTCTGGCGCTTCTGCTCCTTGCTCCCCTTCTTTGACTCACTTTTCATCTTTTCCACTTCCTCAATATCTCTTTGTCGCTGCTTTATTCTGCTGCTTTATCTCTCAGGATAAAGCTCTCCCTGCTGTGGAGTTTGTTTTTCCCCCTGCTCTCTCTTTATCTTACGTCTGGATGCCGTGTATGTGCAGAAGCATGGAGAGAGAGACATAGACAGAGAGAGAAAAGAGGGAGACAGCATCCCCATGTCAGGCCAATGATGGATTAGAATACTAAAATACTGGAGAGAGAGAAAGCAGACACACTTAGATGCTTAAATCTAACATGGAGTGTGTGAGTGTGTGTGCATGCGTGAACTTTCGTGCATGTAAATCTACTGCATAGTAATAGAACAATAAAAATATGCTTCTTTCAAGGCACACATACACACACATTCTATTCCTCTCTCACCCTGAAGGCTTTCTCTCTCTCTCTGAGTTGATTTAACGCATGGCTTCTCCACTTGTTTATTTCCGTACATATTAATGTAAATCACCACTGTCCACTCCCTCCTTTCTCTCTCGCTCCACTGTCTCCCTTTATGTTTTTGTCCATCCCTCTTGTCGTCCTGCCAGTGAGTGCCGGCCCTGACAACAAACAGCTGAGACAACAATTAAGATGAACAATAGTGCCCGGTAAAGGGCCGTCCCCTGCCCTCCCCTGCTGATCTCAATTAACCCCAACTATTGGCTGGTGGTTGAGCCTGAGAGAACTGCTCATTGCCTTTTGAGATTATTTACCATACATGATATGTTGCTTTTGTCATATTTAGATGATTATTTCCTTGTAACAGACAGTGCTCAGCTGATGGAATAATCACAGATTCCTACTGTCTTTGAACAGGGCACTGTGCACTTCATATGTAGTTCACTCAGCCCCCCACTCCCCACAAGGAAACATGAGGCTTAGCAGAGCAGGGAGTGGAGGGTGAACCTAACTATCCCTAACTATCCCCCATTTCAAGTGTTTGCTTCTTAATACAGAGATAATGTAAGTTAACATTTGGTGCAGTACAAATAGAATAGAATTGAACTTGCCACCAATAGACTCTGATTCTACAGGTGGATGCAGGAGTGGGGCTTTTGAAATGGGACATAAACAGCAGCTACAACAGGAGCAGCAGCATGTGTCAGTGGAGGAGAGCAGTGAGCGGTGTGGAAGAAAGGGAGAGAGCAGAGCACTGATGGCTTCTGTTGCACTGACATGAGTAATATGAATACATTTTGAAATAAACAGGCAGACAGTGCTCTGTAGCAGGGGGGGGGGGGGGGCTGAGACTCTGCAATGTAAGCGTCTGAAAGGTGGCTACGCCCGGTCCAAAACTCTACATCCATGGGTCCAAGTATGACTCCTCTGAAGAACTGTTAATGTTATAAACCGCACCCTCAACCATGTAAAGTGTGGGAGTAGAACACCAATGTCTTTAAGCTCACATTGCAGATGTCTTATCAGTATCACACTGGAAACATGCTTCGGTCAGTAATAGTCACTTTTACCTGACTTTCTGAATGTTTCTTCATCGGCTCACGAGTATTTCTAAACTGCTGCTTTTATGGTAACGTGATGTTACACCATACGTCACCTGACATTGTTTTACAATATCAGCAACATCCCTCGTGAGCAGCTCTAACCATCTAACATCGGTGTGGTTAATTGAGGTTGTTGGGAGTGACAGTCTGGGAGGTACAGCTGTACCTTCAGTTTAGTGGTTTGTTACACGACTGGTTACATTTTAAATGAAGCCTTGAAAGGTA
Organism: Paralichthys olivaceus; assembly: GCF_024713975.1. Lineage (NCBI taxonomy): Eukaryota > Metazoa > Chordata > Actinopteri > Pleuronectiformes > Paralichthyidae > Paralichthys > Paralichthys olivaceus. Next base: position 2,546,314 of record NC_091101.1, read on the forward strand.
ATTCAAACTATTCCTGCAGGTGTCCCAACTGACTGACAACATCTGTATGAATGAAGACGGACAGACGGATGGAAGAGCAGCACAGTCTCCATGGAGTTTACTCCTGTGAAAGTAGATGTGAAAGCAAAGCAGAGTACAAGTGCAACACATTTGTCTGCAACAGTCTTGGGAAAACCTTTTGAGCTCTATTTAATTTCTATTGGAGGAAGAACACCACGGATGTGTTCAGGTGCTGGGTCGGTCAAAACGTTTACTACAATTCGGTTCAATAGAAATATTTAATTATCCTTTTTTTCAAATCTCCAGTTGTTTTGAAAGCACTGTGATATCACACTGCAAATTCAATAAAAACTGGAAAAATGGAGGTGGACTAAAACTTTGATGGTAGATATATGCAGAGATATTGCCTTTGATTATTAGTACACCACGTGTAGAGTTGAATTATTTCACAGAACTGGTAGAATTCCTTCTTTCTAGTTTAAGGACACAGGCGGAGTTCCTGCACTTGCCGTCTTCCGTTCAACACAACCCATCATGGACTACTCTCTCTGCCCACTGGTTCTCATATTGAAACGACACTTCTTAAACATGTATTTTTTTCATTTCATTTAAAGGTTCAGTAATTTTGCAGCTGCACACTGTAGTTTTTACCAAACAATCAAATAGGGGGAAAAGTGCAGTTGTCGGAGACGGCAACTGACTCATCTACATTTTATGCTTTAAAATTTGTGGTAGCAGGATGGGGTGTGTGTGTGTTTATGGGGGGTGGGGGTACTGAGTCAAAACAAAAGACAGCATGTATGTCAATGGCAATAAAAGAACATGTGGTCCAGTGCAGCAGTCAGGTGTCTTTGTGTGAAGGTTTGTGGTTTTGGATACATACAAAATACGTGTTAACAAGATAGTTTGAGTCTTTTCATGGGTTTTATTGACATTAAGATGAATATAGAATTTGTCTGTCAAACATTTCTTTGAGGCTGAATTTGACAACCAATAGTTTAAGTCTGATGATGTGATGGTAGTAATCTTTTAACCTTTGTACAACTGTCGTGACCTGTGCCTGCCTCATGAATGCCTGTGTCGCTTAATGAAAACACTCGATGTGTCACAGTCATTACAACGAATGGATGTTTCATTATAATCAGGATCCACTGTCACATCACGGTGCTTGATTGTTGTTTATTACACTTAACGCTGAAGCAAACTGCTGCTCACAGAACATCAGTATTTGCTGCAGAGTGTGAGAGAGCCCACAGAGCTTCACTCTGTCTCTTATCACTGCTTCTCTGATCGACACAGGTTTTGTCTGAGTGTGTTGAGACAGAAAGACCTTTGAGATGTGAGTGAGTGTGTGTGTGTGTGTGTGTTTCTCAGCAGAGTCTAAGAGAAACGGAGGTTAAAGTACACTGCAGACCTGTCACCTCTCTCTCTTTCTCTGTCCTCATCTTTTCATTTCTTTTGTAGTGTTTTTCCTCAGTGGCCTCTCAAAGCAGACCTTTTTACTCTTTACTGTTCCTTCTCCTGACTGCGTCCTTTTTGTCTTTCTCCACTTCTTTCCTACTTCAATTTTCAATGGTTGCTCCCCCCTTTGTTTCCACTACTCCTTTTATACCTTTCCACTCTTCACCTCACCACTGCTTCCAAACTCCCCTTTCTTTTCTCATCTTGTTTTCTTTCTCTTTTCCCTTTTCCTTCTATCTCATCTATATTTTTGTTTCCTCCTTATTCTTCTCTCCCTTCACCCCATTCCCTTTTCCTCAATTCCTCCTTTGTCTTTTCCCTATTTTCTCCTCACATCACTATTTTTTGCTTTCAGTTCGCTCTGTCTCCTGTTTTCTCTTCCCTCTCTCCTCTTCGTCTCCTTGCCCTCCACCATCACTGGCTCCCCTGCAGATGGAAGTTAATTGTACACGTTCCCCAGAAATGGGAAGGAATGAGGAAAAAATTAGTGTCAGCAAAAGATTTATAAGACACAGAAAATCAAGAGCTGGCGATTCCTTCTGCTGTGTTTTTGCTCCGGGGTCCCTTCTGTTCTCTCTATACTGCATTATTTCTATCATTGCCTGATACCCCCCAACCTGCCCACTTCCACCAACCCGCCACACCCCAACACACACACACACCCCTCCCCCCAAGGACTCCGTCAGATGATAAAGAGATGTTGTCAGGGACTGATTATGAGCCCCCAACTATAAACAAGTAAAACATCAAACACACAAAGACCACACAGGGACTTGGCCTTGTTTTTTTTCCCTAATTTCTCCTCCATACATCTCTCTCCCGCTCCTTCTCTCTAACTCGCTGCATTTTGTCTCTTTGTTGGCGTCAGAAGTAGCGCGTGTCTTTTGCCTGCTGGGGAGCTATTTGATTTGTTCTGCCATTTTAGAGCTCATATAGTTTCTAGTGTGTTGTTTTTATTATGAAGGCTTTATTCATATTGGTGCCTGTGGCAGCTTGGGCCCTGGTCCTGAGTCACCAGGGAGGTAGAGAGGGACAGGGATAGAGCAATGAAGCAAGAAAGAGCTGCATCGGCTGAATACATGGCAGGCAGTATGTTTGCAAATGTGTGTGTGCCTGTCTATACTTCATGTGTGGCTGTGTAGAAGTGTGTGAGAATGATGACATGCAAGACTTAAATTAGAACAAAAAGCTTTAACCAATTTTCTTTGCAATCTCTCGGCCTGATCCCAGTACCAGTGTGCACAAACACACACATCACACACTTGGCACTTGATGTTCATTAAACAATAAGAGACAAGTGTGTAATTTGTCAGTCACCATGGCTGTAGAGTAGGGACAGCGGCAGGGAGAGAATATCACTCCATCCATCACCATGATAAAGTTTGACTGATGCATCATAAATCAGCCTCCCTTCCCTGTTCCATTGTTGTTACGCTGACCCATATACAGGTGAGTCGAACCCAGGGGGACAAATCATCATCTATCAGTGAGTCAAAATAAATAAATATATAAATCATTTCCTTGAAAAAAACAAAAGACAAGGTCTGACTGCAGCTGTGGTGCATTTCTACATTAGTGAGAGATTCACATCCCAGCACAAAGTCTGCACCAGTCACATCATTTCTGTAGTGACTCTTCATTCATTATGCTCCACACTCTGCTGAACTATAACGAATGGATGTGGGTGTAGCTGACTGACTGACAAGGTTAGTTAGCAAAGATGGCAGAGTTTGGGGATGTGAAATTATTACCTCTGCATATTACGCAAAAATGACTGAACAGATTTCCAAGAAACACGGGGAGAGGGGCAAACAAGGATCAGTTATGCTGCAGATACAGACAAGGGGTCAAATCCAGGATTCTTCTTGAATTGTCTTTAACACTGCAATTATGGAATTTGTGTCACTTTTTGACCAGTTTCAGGTAGTTTCAGTTGCCTGGCGAATAATTCATGGATTTTAATGACAGAAAAAAATCTGACATCTTTAAAGAACTAATATAAGTGTGTGAAATTTAGTGCAGCTTGATTGAACTTAATGAATGGTATGGACTTAATTGACCTCCATCCTAGTTTTGTCTGTTCCTTTTCCTAAAAAGTAGTGAAGGTGGATCAAGGAGTAGCCATAAATATTAATCTACATCACAAAATCATTGTGTATACACAGTGTGTCCTTATCAGCTGAATTTGCAACATTTGTTTGCACTTGTGTATCAGGGTACCAGTTTTACAAATGGCCAAATGAAGGAGTTTGGAGAATGCCTTGTAATAACATTGTTAACATACAATAGATAATGATAGCTGCATCTCAAGTCAACATATTTACAGAACAGCTGTAACAGAAAACGTAGCAATTTGATTGGTAAAAAGATAAAAACTGAATTTTAAATAAAAAAATACAGTCGGCATCACAGTAGTGGACAAAGGATGGATGCAACAAATTCAAGCGTATGACTTTAAAATCTTTCCAGTTTTTGTAGATTCACCATTGAAACACATATTATGAGAAAGGAGTAATAATCACACTTAAGGCTACTTCTGCTACTCTATTGAAATGTCTAGAAACTGTATAGTTTAATGTGACATATTTACCTAACTTCCACTTTCCCAAAACATTTTGGCAAATCTTACATCGCATCTATAAATTACAGGACATTCAAATCATCACTGTTTGGGTTATTTGAGTTATTGTCTGTATGACAGAACAAGAATGTAGCCTATGAGCCAGGATTCATCCCACTGACACACCTTAGCTAACATCGCCAGTATTTACTTGCCGATAACTGAGCAGACCTTTAGAGTTGAATCAATATTTCTGGACCTACGTGTGGAACTGCAACATGATGCTCATTGGTTGATGGCAGCTTGTGAAGGCCCTGCCACAGCAAGGTCTCCAGTGCTCTCAGGACATGAATACACCACAGCAGCTGCAGTCAGACCATGTCGACCAAAGTGCTATTGTGAAAGGAGGGACGGAAGGAATGAGGGCAGGAGTGAAGAAGTGAGGGGATGCTACTGACAAAAGGTGAAGTCCATTTCTTCACTTTTTCTGAATATTTTACAGCAATCAGTCCAGGACTGTTGGAGGGTCCATTACATGTGTGTGTGTGTGTGTGTGTGTGTGTGTGTGTGTGTGTGTGTGTTCTCCCTATCCCTCGCTCTACCCCCAGCTGAACAATGCAGAAAGGAGCAGAAGGAGCAGTAGTATGGGTTTAGCAGGGCCGGTGTTGAGGGATGCAGCCACCCCAGTCCCAGAGGAGCCCAGGTTGGAGACAGTGGCCCTCTCTGAGTACAGCGGGATGATGTCGAACTGGTCGCCCTCATCACCTTCCTCCTCTATCTGTGTCAGGTCCTCTTCTTCCTCGCTCTCCACCACCTGACAAAGAGGAGACTGTGAGTGACAGCTGGCAGGGATTTTACAGTGCTTAAAAACATGTTATTGCAAAGGTCACCCAAACTCTCAGAAAGTCAATGGTTGAAGATTAAGTTTGATTTCACTAATGTGTGTGGGTTGATATTTGTGTGGGGTGCATGGTAATATATTATATAATAATATGGTAAAACTGTATTCCATAATTTTAGATACAAGATTCAAAGTTTTAAAATTTAATTTTATGATAATCCTGATAGTGAATTAAAATGAAAATTAATTTAAAACTTCATTAGGATTTCATACTGAAATTAAATTTGATCAGAAAGAATTTGTTCTCCATATATTCAATTTGACATGCAATTTCATTAGTTTCATCACTGAATTTGATTTAATTTCTGTATTGCATTGAATTGAATTCTGCTGGTCTCTGATCTGCAGTCCCATCAATTCCAATTTAAACTCCACTCTTGCTGTCCCAGCTTCCCAACCTCCTACCTCCCTAATGTCCATGATGGACAACACTTCTGTGGTCTCGCATGCTCCCCTGGCTGGCCTCAATGCACTCTGCTACATTAATAGTCTTTCTGTAGGATCTTGCAGCTGAGGAGAGTGAGCGTTGGACGTGGATACTGCAACACCACGGGAGGGCATCCAAATGGCAACAGATAATCCAGGCAACTGCAGTGGAACTAGACGCAAGGCTGAGCTGTATAGTTCCACACCAAACCAGTCATTGAATCTTTGTCTGAATTTGACTGTCTGTCCAATTATTGAACTGACTATCTCAATTTGCATTTGATGAGTTTCATGAGGCTACGCTGTGGTTTGCCTACCTTTACGTCAGAAAGTGGCTCTGATTGGCTAACTGACCTCTCTACAACACCAGAGAGAAGCATGAACTAGATGTCAAACTACTTTGAGGTGGTTGTTGGTGCAAATAAATCTTCTTATCAATATCAAAACATCAAATAAAACATGGCAAAAGTGTAAAATATGGGACCCTTAAATGTGTTGTGTGTCATTTGTAAACACTTTGATCAACAGAAGTCTTATCTGAAACTTTTATAGCTATTGATGAATATGATAAGTTACTCCCAGCTGTTCATCCTCAATTTAGGCTGCAGCATCTGGAGGAGCCCAAGGCCTATGCTAGGATCTTGTGCGCAAATAGTTATTTTACTGATACTAATATTCTGTTCTATCATTCCATTGAAATACTGCCTCTGATACTTGCTTGCTTTATGCAGTTTATATTTTTTGACTGGTTTTAACGTTTCATCATCTAATGTGACAGCTGCAGAAGCCGTAAACAAGGCAGTTATCCAGTTTTCCTTCAGGGTGCAGGAAATAATTATAGTTATGCTAGTCTCCCCTTTGTACTGGTTTGAAAGTTATTGTGTTCAATAGTAGTGGAAAGGATTCTAGACAATAATTTAAGATGGAATTTAAAACATATTCAGCCTGATCAACAGAGTGAGCCTCCTCTGATTAGCTTCAACTTTCATCCAGTTTGCACAGCTATTCTTAATCACTATCTTTTATTAACAGTCTTGTGACTTTTTCTTTGATCTACTAGTTTTATAACTTATTGGTGGGGGACTTAAAAAGCCTGAAGACATTTTTAATTAATGTTAAAGATAACTGGGCTAAAGAGTATACAGAAAATGTATAAATATGGTTACAGTTATGAAACGTCCCTCACTCCACCTCCTGCAAACTTCCTACATACTCTTTCTCGAGAAATGATCTTATTATATGTAATTATTCAAATTCTGATAATGGAGAGAGAGAGAAGTGCAGTATTTCGGTTAGTTTCTCTCTGCATCCACTGTACCTATTAAATCTAATTGAACTACAACCAACAACAAGCTCATTGCATAGATTGTGATACCAGAGGAGAGAGCAGTCAAAAAAGACACTGTGGAGACCAAGTCGTGCCAATAAAGGCACTTATGCCCATTAGTAGCTTTAACAGAGGCAATTGTATGGAGCTTAAATCACGCCAAAACTTAAAACAATAAAACATGTTTTACAAATTCCATACCATTCACTTGTAAACACAGTGGGGTTGCAATTACATCACAAACGAATGCATTTTATTTCGCAAATACAAATGCACCTGGCAAACGAATATACTATATATTTCTAATAAAATAAACAAATGGCCTTTTGCATTTATTACAATTAAAATATAAATATTATATTATATTTATGTAAAAATATGTAGTGTATTTGTTTGCCAGGTGAAACAAATGTATTAGTTTGTTAATGGTGTTTCTGTATGTGAATGGTAGAGAATTTGTAAAACATGTTGTGTTTGTTAAGATTTTGCTTGAATTTAGCTCCATACATTAGTCAGTGGTAGTTAAATCCCTACACCTAACGAAAATAACTTCTTGTGCCATGACTTGAAACCAATCCGTTTTTGACACATATCATTTGACCACATCTAAATACCAGTGTGTAGAAAGTTCCCATAGGCAGGATGAAACACCTGCTGTTGATCAAAAGTGGATGATTATTCTTTTCCGAAACCATTTATGATTTTGAACACACAAAAAAAAGCATGACTAGATACAGAGACAGTCCTGTGAAGAACAAATACAGCCACTTTTATTTACCACCTGGGCCATTTACTGCCTGAAGTGGGTAAGATATCACTGATTTTGAAAAACTACTAAAATTGTTGTATGCAGCCAGTCAGGTTGTGGTGATACGTGGGACATGAGTCTACACTGTTATATGATTTAATGATAATATTTTTACCTCTTGCCTTGTTATTGGAAGCATTATGCTTCTCTCGGCTGAACCTTGGTGAATGCACAGAGGCATTTCAAATATGTTCACATGGCAGTTTCTGTATACTTGTAGTAGCTACGTTTGTTTTCCTCTCACTTTTCGACTCCGCCTCCTGATGAGAATTGGTTAGAGGTGTGATTGCTTGTGTAACAAATAGGTCATTGTTATTTTAATACTCAAAATAATTTATTTCTGATTTTGTTGATGTCTTCAGCTACTTGCACTTGTGTCCATCCTGGGAGAGGGATCTCTCACATGTGGCATTCTCTGAGGCTTCTATGTTTTGTCCCTGTTAAAAGGGTTTATTGTAGTTTGTCCTAACTCTTGTTGAGGGTTAAGGACAAAGGATGTCACGTCTTGTTATGACCGATGATATTAAATATTACAAATATTTGTGAATATGGGCTATACAAATAAATTGATTGACTGATTTGATGCAAACATGACATTTTTTAGAGGGTCTCTGCAAATAATAAAATTAAGGATTGCAAAATGACATCCCACCTCACTACACATTCTCTGCAGAAATGTAACATTTAAAACAAAGAGCTCTCATCTCTGCCTCTGAATGTGACATTCTTTCCACTGCTGGAGCGGATGCTTAGCTTTTTGAAGTGAAACCTTTCAAATTCTGGAAAAAATCACTTTAGAGAAACAAGCAAAAGCTCCTCAGGAGAAACAAGCAGCTGAGTGACAGACAGATGAGGAGATGTGGAGCAGGTGAGTAAAAGAAGAAAAAGGTGGGATGGAGGGATTGAGGAAAGGATAAGAGGAACAAAGTAAGGAGAGTAGAGGAGGATTTGGGGTAGAAGAGAAAGAGGTGGGAGACATATGGGCATGAATAAATTCATACTAATGAAGCCTGACTGATGCACTGCTTCCATCCAGCACCTCATCTAATCCATTCAGTGGGAGAGAGACACAGAGCGTGAGAGAGAGATAGAGAGAGCGAGAGGAGGAGGGCAACTGAGGAGGAGAGAGTTGGAATCCCCTCTTGTCTGGAGGCCAAGATTATCTCGGGCACTGAGGCATGCTGGGAGCCAAAGAGCCAAAGCCATACCAGTCTGGCCAAGGTTACAGTAGCCAGGTCCACAATTGGATTGGGCAATATTTAATGGTCAATGTTGGACAAGGGCAGCCAGCATATGCTGACAGCAGATTTCTGCATCTGTGTGCGTCTGTCAGTGTCTGCACGTTACTGAGCTGGCACACTCACATGATCAAACAGGACGGAATTCAAAACTCTTCAGGGCCAAGACGTGTTTGTGTGCTACAGACGTGTGAAGCCTGATTGGTCGGGAGAGACAAAGTCGCAGTCTGGACAGTTTGAACATTTATTTGCTAACTGTTCAGTTCTGACCCTGATCCCTGTATGAATGATACTGAAACACACACACAGGAATTAAATGCCCAATGATCTCCTTAGGGATAGGTCATGATTTTCTTGAATAGTCTTTAAATTATAAAAACCAAATAGTAATTATGTGGCTATAACATCTTTTCTCTATTACTAGTGCTTGTTAATAAGTAACACATTACTACCATCATTATGTGGTGGTAATGTAAATAAAAGCAGTTTGCCAACCGCTAATAAGCAGCAGCAGAAAAGAAGAACACAGAGTCTTGTGGATGACTTGTTTATAGTTATGCGTCCATCAAGTCCGAATTGTAATTTATCCAATACATGGTTTATGACTAAAGAAATTCCCATCAGCCTCAGCTTTATATTGTGTTTAGTGGTATTAGATTTTACACCCATTACAATTCTTTTGAAGGCTTGCCAAAGTGCTTCGATAACAGCCACACAGCTGCTCTTGTGATCTTAAAAAACACCATTGTGTTCAATTGTTGAGAGGTTTGACCTCCTCAGCCTATGTGAACGATCAAAAGTATAACTGAATGCATCATCAACAATAAATACATTTAATTCCTTCAAACTCACAGCTTCCCTCAGAGCTGCTCCATATTTCTGCTTGCATACATAATAATGAGTCTTGTGTAGAATGCATGCATTAGTATTATCTCTTGAATTGAGCAGTGGTTACAACAGCTCCATATCAATCTGCTATTAGTATATATAATATTCTCAGTGCTTCCTGTAGCTTCTTCACAGTAACAGCCTTCCAGTTTCCTTGAAACTATGAATTGATTTTACACACTCATTCCCTATTAATATTTATATACTACAATCTTCATGTCAGTTATATATCTCAGGCCTTCAGAAGAAATCCTTGAAAGTAAACTGACCCTTATATTGCATTTCTACGTGTTAATTACTTTATTGACTAAATAATAAATAAAAGTGCTCCTTAAAGCATTGAATAAAAACAATATTTTCCTATTTGAGACCAATAGTGTCTGAAATTTACAAACCCGGACTGCATTGATTCTTTGTTGCTGAATTCCTTCTTTTAGACTTAATCTTTATATCTTAATATTGTAAGGTCTCAGCCTTACTATGTAAAGTGCTTTAAAATACTGTATTTTAACAAATAAATGTTGTGATTTAGCACTGTATAAATAAAATTGAACTGGACTGAATATACTGGTCTCTCGTAGTAAAAAAACGCAGTAAATTGAGTATCTTTGTGAAACACTTGTAGATGTACTATTGGTTTCTTAGAAAATTTGATGTAGCCACAATCGCAACGTGTCTGTAGAGACTGCAATGTTTGACTGTCTGTCGGTCCTTCATGATCCTCAGAGAAAGACAGTTTTTTAAATGGTGAAAATGATTTAACTGCAAAATAACTAGCAATTGCAAAGGTTCTCATCGTGGTAGTGCGTTAATTTATGTACTTGCAACACCTTCGCGACTTCCACCAAGATATATAGGGGTAATGTTTGTTTGATAGAAGTGTACTCACGACATTGTTGTGTTCAGGCAGGTGGTTGTTGCTCAGCAGCTCGTCCTCCTGATCCAGTGGGGAGGGCCTGGGAGCAGGAGGGGGGGTGATGTCTGCAGGCAGGGAGCCAGGGCTCCCCATCCAACTGATAGAATTACCTGCATAGAGACACAGCATCGTCACTGCCAGTGCGTGTGTGTGCCTGCTCAGCTGGACTGCTGTGAAGCTGGATGGGCGTGAACCTTCATATCTATTTGGCAGCTTTATTGTTCGAGCTGTCGGCAGTTTGATGAATCACAGAGCTTTATGGGAAGTGCATTGATGCATCGATCCAGACTTTAGTGTTTGGACATAACAGGCTCGGTGTCTATTGACAGCTTGATTGACAGTTGTTGGGACTGAGTGGCAGCAAGAGGTCTTTAGCCTCTGGCGTCTCACGTCACACCTCTCCGCCCTGTAGAAGCCTTCTGATACAGACACGGACTGTAAAACCCTGTTCATACCTGGCAGTTTTAAGTACGCCACCTGGCATTGGAATGCATCTCCAAATGTGTGCGTTGAGTGATTACTTTTTTCACTTCCTCGCTCTCAAGACATTCATCATTTAAGATTGCAAAGACCAAATGGAATTTCGCTTTTAATCAGAAGGAAGACAGCCCAGACCTCCTGTCGTCTGTGTGATCAGATCTCGATGCATCCTCAATGCATTGTGGGCACATTCACACCTTCACTTAAGAGCTGTCCACTTTGGATCAGATGAAGCAGGACACATGCTATTGTCAGTTATGAACAGGGTCAAAGACTCTTATGAATGCTTATGCTGTACCATGTAGCTGATATATAAGAGGTAGAAATCAGTTCAAGCTGTGAACATCACTGCAGGAGTCAACCACCCAGAAAGACTCAGCAGACATCATGGCAAAGTCTTTTTTTTTTCTCAATTATTCCCTTTGAGCTGTTGTTCAAAGTATCATTAATGGTGACACATTAATTCTGGTGCTTAGATAAATTTTTAAAACAGGCTACATAAAAACAATAACTTAGAGAATAATAGTTTTCTTGACTTTAAATGGGACTTTTTTACATTTTGAACATTTCCCTAGTTCTTAATCTAAATTGCTTTTTAAACTTTTAGATTGAAATGGCATGTGGAGGATCATGAGACAGTAATGCATACCATCATTAAACTACAAGAAACAATGTGTAGTGTAGTGGACACATCTGATAGACAGATTTCACCAAAGACTATTTAATGTGGTTTCCACTGTTACTGTTTGCACTGTTATTTGCTGTGGGGTATCATGATAACAAGGGTACTGGGAGGGGTTAAAAGCGGATGTCTTGATTAGACTAGGAAGTTCTCGGGTAGCCGGTTTAAGTGATGTGAATAATTGCACACCTAGAGGTGCAGCAAACGAGAACGACTACCTCATCCAAACGACTCCTACATTAGAATATTTTCATAGAAAACTTCAAGCACAAAATAAAATGAGGGTTTATAGATAACATGGGAAATGTTGAAGCATCGTACCAGAAGCTTAAAATGATCGGATTTTGAAGAAAATTATCGTACACGACCAGAGAAGGGGATGGGACGCTTGAATACTCAGTACGCTCAAGACGTTTCAGAGCTGTGTTGGTTGTTTTGAAACACTTCTCCGAAATGTGGTTCAAAACAGTCATGTCACATGACCATAAATGACACTTCGGTGCATCACACCGGCTCTTTCATAAATACAACTGTGAACTCTCATTCTGAAAATGAGCTTCAGGTCACTGAGAGCAAGAGCAAATTTGACTGATTTAGGGGCAGGCAAATTACCTCACAGTAAAAGTCTGTAATAGTTATTAGTCCAAAACCTCTTTCTATTCTCTTTCAAATATTTCAAATTTTAACAATTAAGTCTCTCTGTTGAAATTAATACTATTGCACTTTTATACTCAAGAATTTAATTTTATATACAGTAAATATGAGAAAATAAGGCTCTTAGCTCATTTCTGGGAAAGGATCGGTTTCAAGCCTGATAACTCCAGGGTCATGGTATTGAGGAGACAGAAGACAGTTTCTGTGACATTGCAACCAAATCCATCACTGTGAAACCAGTCCAGAGTCTCTTCAAGGTCTTTGATTGTAGCCTGAGGGGTGCAGCAGCAATCCAAGCAACCACGATATAGCTTTAGACTGGCCTCACCACAATGGACACGTCTGGCCTATCAGGTAAGTTTAAGACTTGGATGTAACGATCTGCTGTCTGCTGGAGCATGAGGTAATCATGTCGACAGTGGAGACATTGCAGAGGAAGATCAGAAGATACCTCAGCAGATGGTTGGGTCTGCCGTGCGGCTTAAGTTGTGCAGCACTGTATTGGAGCAAACTCCATCTCTCACTCAGAAGTCTCTATGAAGGGTTCTGAGTTTCTAACTCAATTTTCACATTTTGGTGCGAACAGGCATTATAGTGCAAACTGGCAGGAAAGTGGAAGTGCTGGACATAGCAGGGACACAGACCTTCAGTGGGCATGGTGGCTAGTGAACAAGCATAGTTCAGAGCCTTTCCCCAAGCTTGCTTTGATAAGTTGGTAAGGACAGTCGCTATCTAACCCTGAATGAGGTGTGGTAAGGTGTTGAGATCAGCAGTCAGCCTGCTCACTTCTGTGTGTAAGTGGGAGCTGCAAGTGGACTTGGAGAGAAGGGTACGTTTATGGACCAAATCATGACAACTTCGCTCTTATAAATCGTTTTGAACCTCTTCACAACAGGTGCCTCCTATGGATTTTGAAGTTTCTGTATGGACGAGGCAAATAAAAGGAGTCAAAGACTCTGTGCCAAAAGGATGGAAGGCACAGAGAAACCCCCATGAAGTGGGTTGCAGAACTGCACACTATACAAGGTCTACACTCACTGGAACTGCAAAGAAGAAAGTTATCCAGTCTGTCTGTGGACAAGGCTCCAGATGTCTTCGGATTAGCAGCAGTGATCCAAGGACCAATGTTGCTCGGACCATGGGCATCGCCGGGCTAGGGCATTCAGGGCTGTAGCCCTGGACACTTTTCCTTTAGTCCTGAATAATTGTCATCACTTCGCAACTGAACTTCAACCAGCGGTGAATTCACATGTGGGACGTTGACGATGCTTTTCATTTCAGCTTCCATTTTATCAGATAAGAGTGTCCACACTGTCCGCATGAGCAGCATGGCTCAGTCGCGGCTGTGGGTTGCCAACTTCAGGTTAGACAATCTGCTTCCTGTTTACACTGGCCCGGTGTACATGTAACATGATTTTTCACATTTAATCTCAAAACGTTTTTGCATGATGTTGCTGCAGTCTTTGGGCCTAAATATTTTAATTTAACTAGTCACATATAGGCTAGTTAACTGTAGTTAGAGTAAAATAACTTGTTTGACCGATTATTATAATGTTTTATTAAGCTCTATGACACACTATGACATTGTGTAGTGTAAACTGTCCAGCCTGCAGAAGTGGAGTAATCATATAGCTTATGCGGTGCCTGGATCAATTGGAGCTTCTCTTAACTAGGGAACACATAGGAATGTTTATTTTATTATTAGGTTTATTAATACAAAAACAAGCAACTAGGAGCAAAACATAGAAATCTACATCGGCTAAACTCAGCACCCACCCATCCCTGGTCTCTGCTCAGCCCTGGGTAGGACACAACTCTGGGTCTAATCACTATAGTATAAAAGTCTGGCCTACACAGTTTGTTTAGGGATTGAATGTTTCCACTTTAACCGATATCACTGGGACTGCGAAAAAAAAGAAAACCATCAAGGCCAACATGGAAGCTGAAAAATGGGTCTTCAGATGGTTTTGGGTCAGTGGTGATTTGTGGGCCCAAGTTACTGAGCTATAAGCCAAGGTCAGATCAACCCTAGCTGGGTGAGTGTTTGATGTTGAAAGACCCAAAACATCCGATAACCTTGTCAATGAGGACGTGTCTCAGTGCATTGTAGGATATGTCTTTGATTCAATTAACCTACTACCCATTTTAGATTAAGTGTACTTGTAATCATCAAGTACCATGGACAGAGTAGAAACCTCATAGTAATTTAATTATAACCCTTTGAGACCCATTACTACCTCACATCAGGTGTTTCATGTATCGGTTATTTGTAATAATTGCATTATGTGCATATTTATTTTGGGAAAATGCACTTGTGAGAAAAAACATTATGGCCAGCACAGGCACTTCTAACAGTCCTGCAGCCACAAAGCCCCACACAGAGGTGGCTGTGATGCACTAACCATCATTTGAATTGTCTGCAACTGGAATCACAGCAAACCTCCTTACAATTCGGAGCATATGGGATAGTCTGTCTTGCAGAGACCTGGCCATCTGGCCATAATGACTGGCCCTTTGTCAAAGTTGCTCAGATCCTTACACCTGCCCAGTTCTCCCACAGACACATTGACTACAAGAACCAACCCTTCACTTAATGTCTAACATTTACCAGACCATGAAATGTCAATGTTATTTGCTCAATCTTTTGGGGTCATGTTTGTGGCTCATTGGTGTAGGTAATGTTAAAAATGTTGGCAAAAATAACAAATGTCTTCCATTGAGTTTTATACAACTTTGGCTAATCATCAAGAAGCGGGTCCTGAGGTTCGTTTGGTAATCCTGCCCGTAATTATTAATACCACCAATACCGCAAACAAAAATATGATTAACTGTCTGAAATTTGATCAAAATCAAGTTTATGAAACCTGTGTATAGAATTTAAACAGACTCACGCAGGCAGGTGTTTTGGGTGAACATACGCTGCAGTCTCAGACAGTCCTGCCACTGGTTCCCACTGCCTTCACAGTTGCACCACAGTGACACGTCAGCAGAGCTGTTACTGATGTAGTTGGGTGTCATGATGGTACCTGTAGGTTATAAGGGTCAAAATAAGTCAAAGGACCTGCATGTTCGTTTTCATTTCAACAATTCTTTAACATGGTAAATCAGAAATGTAAATAAAACAGCTGGAGACAAATGAGGCCATGGCCGAAAAAGGCTGCCAGCCTTGAACAGCCCATCCACTGCTTTTAACTTTGAGCAATTAGGGCACAAATCAGAAAAGGTTTCTGTAGTTTTGGTTTTACCTCAAGCAAAGCTTCATTTCCCTTCAAATGATGTCTAGAACAGGGACTTTCCCTAACCACAAGCACAAATTGAAGCGCCTTAGTAAAACCATTTTTAAGGTTTAATAATGCTTTGGCTGCTACAAGTGCATATTGTGCTAAATACATTATCATCTCACACTACTATGTTAGTGTAAAACTTTTGCAAGTTGTTGGAGAAATTCTTTCACATTTATCAGAAATTGAATTTTTTTATCAGACTGTCAGCATTTTGTTTCTTCAGAATTGTTTTTGCAATTACAAATCAGTAGAATAAACAATTTATAGAAGAAATGGTTGAACAGGGTCTGTCATTAGTTTCATTTCATAATAGTTTGGTATTCAACCGCTAGAAGAGTTGAATTCTTTAGGGAAAATAGAAAACTACTCCTGATGTGTTTTTGTCAGTGCACTGCAAACACATTATTTGTTTATCTCTGGCAGGATACCCTGGTGTAAATGTGTGGATTGTGCAGCTTGTGCTTTTAAAAAGCTGAGTCTAATAGAAAAGTCATCTATCATTGTCAGGATCCACATATCTTGTCAGCTGTCATGGGTCTTTGTTTTCTATCTTGCTGCTTCTCCTCCACTTCTGCTCTGTCTGATCACACTTTTCACACACTTGCAACCCATTACTCTCCCATTCTGTTCTATCTTTCCTCCTAACCACTCACTGCCTTCTGTGCAGCCACTTTTATTTTGAGAATTGCATTTTATCAAATCTTTCTAAGAGTTAAGAGTAAGTTTAAGAGTCTTTAATTTTGTTGTCAAGATGATTAACTGCAACTTCTTTGTCATTTCTCTTCAATGCAGTCACTCCCTTCAGGCTTGCCAGTATGTCTTAAAAAACAAGTATCATAGACAAACTGACAACAGAATCTTCCATGCAGGGTTGCTTCAGTTATTCTGGGCCCCGGGTCCAGGGAGGTCTCATAAGGGCCCTCTAGCCTTTTAAGAATTTGCTTGAATGATTAATCAAAAGTCCACATTTGTGAAAACTTGAAATGGTCTTTACTGGTCACATAAAAGCTCATCTGTTATATAATCAAACTTTTATAATTGCTTGTTAAACCTACAGTAGCTGTTGTAGATGCATCAATGATACAACTGAGAATTTAACTGTTTAGCTACCTGGTGCAGTAGCTACTATCAGAGATGGATTTAATATTGATATTTGGTAGTTTGATGATTTAATAATGCAGAGTATGAAGAGAGGGAAGATTTTCATATCTTGTTACGGTCAAATCACAAATGGCTCACACTGGAAGTACCCTTACGTAACTCTGGATCTTGCTTTACTAGTGGGCTCTTCTGAAATCTTGGCTTTTAGTAAAATATAATTTTTTCTTTACATATTTGAAGAAATTCCATACATATGCTGTGGATATGGTATGTTTTACAGTTTTTACTATAATCCATAGTTCAACTTCCCAAAGCACTTTCTGGGATATCACTGCATTAATTTTTTAATGACAAAACATTATCTCCTGGAAATGATTTGTCTTGAGGTAAAATGCAGCCCTCTACTTTATGTAATTCAACTACGAATCCCCCCCCCCCCTTGCATTCCATACCGATGAGTCCAGCATATGCTCGGAGGCAGAGGCCTGCTGAGTCTTTCAGACAGCCGCTGGCTGTCAGAGGAGATGGCTGGCAGTTATTAAGGAAATCAGCCAGTCTGGACCTGGCAACAACACAAACAGCAACGTAACATCAAACACAAGAAATGGGCAGGAAATGTGAATGTGAGTGTATGTTGGGGTGTGTTTGCGATTATGTAAGTTTAGGTCCAGTGGTTTTCAGTCCCATGTTTTTAGGTACAGTGGATGCATTAGCACATTTGAATGTATTTTGTCACTTTCTTCTTCTTCATATTTTTGCTTTGGCCCCACTGTTCCCATGGCCTTTTCCCCTTACATAGGACTGTGGTGCACATTTCAAGATCAATACTAAGTAGCCTTTTGTAGCCTGTTAAGATTTAATATATTTGCATTGTGTAACAGGGAGAAAGTTTGGTTTCAGTGCAGTGCATTATCTGCAAATCCATTCACAATGGCAAAGTTAATCCAGAAAAAAATTCACATTCACACGAGAGAGGAGCTGATGGTAGAAATATATTTTTCAAAGAAATTGCTTGAACTTGTCCAGTTTGTGTGTCAATTGTAAGCTATTAGTTCCAAGAGCAGAGAGTAGCTGAGCTTTTTGCCAGAGCAGGTTCAGCCATAAGGGCACATTTTATGCTGATTTTCTGCCAGCATTTTAAAATGTAAATTTAGCTGAAATTTCATAAATTGATTTGGTGCATTTCCAAATTTTATCGACACTCTGATTCCACTGCAACCTGAAAGAAAGCTCTGATGCACAGATAAAAACAAATGAATACCAAATACCAGAATAGAAAATGTATATTTTGCTTATTTATATTCTAATGTATATGTATAATGTATTTGTATATAAACATATACAGTTGCTATGCTATATATGTAGTATATTTGAAACAGCCTCATACAATGTTGTCATAAAGAACTTTCAAACATTTAAAATAACTGATAATGTCTCACCTGCAGAGGTCATCTCGGCGACAGAAACTCTGCTGATGGAGGCAGTTAGGTTGCAGTCCTTCCATCTCCTGGAAGGAGCAGGAGGGTACAATGGTTTTCCTCCTCCTCTCCCCACACAGGGTGTTAGTGCAGGGGCAGAAAAGGACACCCAGGCTGTATTCCTCAGGCACCCTCTCCAGGAAGCGCCGGAGGGCCCTGTGGCACTTGTGCTGGTTGCACCGGTTGGACCCAGGTACCCGCTTGGTGCAGGCCAGGACATACTCTGATCGCAGGGAGCCACACTTCTCGTACAAACCACAGTCCTGTGCTGCCTTCAGACAATGGTTCTCACCATCCAGTTGAGTGAAAGATGAGGCTGAGCAAGCGCGGAAAAGTTCAATTAGCAACTAACAAATTACAAAACCTGCATGTTAACAAAGTTGTGAATCACTTAACGCTTCTAATCTTTGAATCGTCACAGGGCTGAACTTTGACGATATGTTTTACACAGAGTTTATGAAATGAAGAAAAAAAGGAACGTGTAAAAGTAATTTACAGTGTCAGTGGCTTTTCCAAAACTATCATTCCTATAGGTACGATTTTTACATTTTGACAGAAAGGACGTTTGAGGAAATATTTAGATGTAAAATGATTAATTACAGTATGTGTGTGAAGAAAATTGTGCACAGAGCTGTAGAGCTGTACCCTTTTAATGTCAATGATGATCATCATCCTTCGTTTCTCACCCTCCCATAAAATAAAATACACTGGACCCAAAAAAGATTAACTGTAAATGTCTAACAACTAACAACAGTAAACAAATTTGAAATAACCATAAGAATGGGATTTAAATAAGAAAGGGTTAATTCACCGTATGCAAACTGTGTAAAATGATTTATATCCCAGCTGTGACTCTGAGATGTCAAGTTCTGACCCCGTACACTAGGGAGGAGCCCCTATAGGTCCAGACCTGGTCGCAACACTATCCCAAGCACACATACTTGGGATATATCTTCTGGAACAATGAATGAGCAAAGCAAAATAAAAAGGAATCTTGATTATCATGGACAGAAGTACTTGTCAAAGGCAACTTTGGAAAAGATGATGGTCTTTGAGTGACATCAATACACAAAAACAGCTCAGAAATAAATAAATAAATCCCATGACAGCTGTACATTTCATCTGCATACAAACTTCAGGGTGGACCCTTCTGGCTGTATGCCTTTCAGACCATGATCAGGGTGAAGAAATCACATAGCTGTCATGTGTCATTGTTGACAAGCATCATGGGGACAGTCTTGTCATTTAAGTAAATGCAGCATGTTTGACTTAGAGGGTTAAGGTTACACAATACCCCTGCAGTATTAAAAAAAAGCAACACTGTCAACAGATGAAAAGTATAAAGGAGGTGGCATTTGCATTCAAGTTTTATATTTGTTGAAAAAAGAATTTGCATTGCCAATGTCTGTTTCAAATTCACATTTATGTAATTGTGTAAAAATAACAAAATTAAGATAAAAAATAATAAACTTGGTAGCTTTCTATCAGCCTGTGGTGCTACTTGGCAGCGTCTGATGCACCAATACATAATGCCCCATTGGTGCTCAATTGGATTTAGGTCAGGGGAACGTGAGGGCCAGTCAATGGCCACATGAAGCCGGGCATTGTCCTTCAACAGGAGGAACCCAGGGCTCAATGCACCAGTGTATGGTCAGACAGTCGCTCTGAGGATTTCCTCCCGGTACCTAACAGCGGTCAAGGTACTGTTGGATGTCTGTGCAACCCTCCAAGGATGTACCTACCCAGACCATCACTGACCCACCGCCAAACCGGTCATGCTGGATGATGTTACAGCCAGCATAATGTTCACCACAGCATCTCCAGACTCTTTCACGCTTGTCACATGTGCTCAGTGTGAACCGCCTCTCATCTGTGAAGAGAACTGGGCGCCAATGGCGGACCTGTCAATTCTGGTGTCCAGGTCCCACTTGAGGACGTCGGGCCCAGTTTGGTCAGAAACATGCACACCAGTAGCCTGGAGGTCATTTTGTAGGGTTGATGCCCTTCTACAGCCATGTCCAGCTCTCCTTGTTAAACAGCCGGTCTCCTGGTATCTCCTCCATGCTCTTGAGATTGAGCTGGGAGACACAGCAAACCTTCTTGAGACCACACGTATGGATGTACCTTACTGGAGGAGCTGGACTACCTGTGCAATCTGATCAGGCTGCAGGTTCCGCCTCATGCTACCAGTAGTGACAAGGACACTAGCAGAACACAACACTACAGAAGAATCAGTCAGGAAGGATAAAGAGAGAGCAGCCGTCTGTGGCCACCACATGTAAAACTATTTTCTTTTGGTGGTTGTCTTGATTAATTCAGTATGGCCCATGAAGCATGTTCTAAAATCAGAAATTACCCTTGATAGGGTTTTACAAACAATCAGGGTTAAAATCTAGCATAGCAATTCCACCATAATGAAAATAAACCAACAAGATTTTAAAAAGTAACAGCCTCAGAACAAAGCAGACCTTTAGTCTAGTCCACAGAGTGCAACACCAGCAGACTGTGTACGCAAGGAGAAACTCTGAGGCCATAAAATGAGACAGAAGAAAAGGGAAAAAAATGCAAAGCACAGAGTTCCCTCAGTCATTCATTTCCATTATTTATTGATTGATACATATTGATTAATTGAGCTGCTTTCTTGAGCGGGCATTATTTGTAATCCTGGTCGGACGGTTATAGAGCTGTCTGTCATTACGCATACATGTATGACTGATGCATGCTGATTCAAACCATGTAATCATAAGACAGACCACATGAATGATTGTCATTATGGGTGTGCAAATATCGCAGGGTGTGTTTTACCTGCCACTAAGGAGGCCATGCGAGTATCCATTAATGTGTCATCATAGGGAGATAGTTCCAGCTCATCCTCCCCTGAAGAAATAAAAAACACATTCAAACACTGAGTTATCAATTACAATTGTGACCCACAGTTGAATGGAAGGAACACATCTAAGACAAACAGAGTATAAGACAGCAAAGGGAAATAAAAGCTCCTCATGACCTCCATGCAAAGCACTGTGAGGAGGTCTTCAGTGTAATTTGGAATGAGACCAATAGATCAGAAATCATGAATAAAACCAAAGCATTGATACATGTTAACAGGAATTTTAACAGGCATCTGAACTCCACTCATTGGGGGTTGAGGTGTATTCAGCTGAAACATGCAACTTCACCTCTAAATGTCACTGAATTCTACACACTGCACCTTTAATAACTGTGAACAGAAATTCACAAACATTCAACAGTTAAAAATAAAGGTTTGAAGATTACTGTCTTAAAGAAGCAGATTACTCTCATTTTCCTTTCAGTGTCATATCACAGAGTCAAGATTACATTGATCAGATGATGATCAAATAATGACACAAAGCAGAGAAAAGTAAAAGTGATACGGTAAATATAAAATATGATAGTGGTAGAAAACCATGAAGATCGTGTGTGTTAGCATGAGTCGTTTGTTCAGTATGTTGTTCAAATCACCCAAATACCAAATCACTGACACGTCAACAAACTGGCCTTGTTGTTGTGAGATCTTCTGTTATATATTTGATTCCATTTTTAAATTTAGTAGTGCAGTGTATCCTCTGAAACCATTGACTTCTCAAACGCCAATTAGGGGAACAAAGACCTCCCCCTGCATCCCCTGCAGTGCAGAGGGTCCCTGAAGTCAAAGCAGTCTCTGCACATTTAAAAATTTAAACATCTTTGCATGCATGCACGAGTCTTCCCTTTTCTATTAGAAGCAAAGAGTAGGCACCAGTCCCAGACTTCCTCTCTATAGATACGGCAACACAGCAACATGTACGGTGGAAGATCAGGCTGTATTTTGCTTTAATTATACCCCCCACAATAGGTGTGTTTACTTTATTTCATATGTGACACAAAATGACCATGGCAGAGTTCAGCTTGCTTCTTTGTTGAATAACAGGCCTCTTCGATTCAATCAGTTTATGGGCATTCTGTCATTCACAGTGTGGACCAGCTCTAGACATTTCAGTTGCCTATAGGTGAGATTCGGATTTGTTGCCCCCTCCCCCTACAAACCCAATCACATTATCCTACCGGTAGTGGCTCATCACCAGTTCCTTTCTACAGAGGAACAATGGCTGGACATGTCTCTCATGCCTTACATTCAAGAAAGAAGCAAGTGTCCTACTGTATGTGTTTGCTGTTATTTGTGTAGTTATGGGGATTTACTCAAATATTGTTGTGTAAAATATCAGACAGTGGTACTTTCAATTCAATTTTATTTGTATAGCGCCAAATCATAATATACATCATCTCATGGCACTTTACATAGAAGTACTCCACTTCAATATATCTGATTATATAGTTTAAACCAGCTCTGCCTCCATGCAGCTACAAAAGCATTATCTGTATTACTACATAGTAACATAAGTCATACAGTACATATTGTCCTTTCTTTGTCTCTTCACCTGAGTCTTTGGACCTCTTTGTTAAAATATCTATGTAATATGTACTTTCCCAGCAACTGATCCAAGCTAACCCCTCGATCTTGGGCTGAGTGAAGCACAATTGTTCATCACATTGCGACCATTATCCCCACAGCAGTGCACAGTGTCAACTGACTGACAGTTAAGGGCTGCAAAATTATTGTAATTAAAAGGCTGTCTTTGTTGATAATGTTGTTAGTACAATAATTATGTTAATGGTTTCCAGCAGCGCCCTGACTTTCCGAGGCCTAGGCCATAGAGGTGTTCTATGTCACCTTTGGCCTGAGTCGGCCCTGTTCACTGTGATTGAGTGAGGTGATCGCAGTGAGCAGCAGCATTGCCAATGGCTTTACAGAATACAAAGCCTTTTGTTAACTTGCTTGATATCGTCTTCTTTAGACAAAACCTCAGCTGGCAACAGAAAAATGCTGGAAAGAAGGAGCCAAAGCTGACTGTTCAGTGAGTAGTTTAATGCATAGATATCTACGCAAAATTTGTGTTTGCCATCTTGATGTATTAGCACTGTAACTGTCTTGTCAGTACCTTTTTTCTATCAAGGGCTGTTTTAATTTATATTACATCCTTCGAGGGCCATACTAAATTATAGTTTATTATAAACAGATATATCACACCAGGGCTCCAGACTGACTTTTTATATTGGTTGCACTGGTACATAATTTTTTACTGCACTTTTTAGCATTACAAAAACACAACAAACTAGGGCTGGGTATCTCCACTGATTTCCCAATCGATTTGTTTCCGATCCACAAGGTCTTGATTTGATTCTCGATTCAGTCAGGGATATTTCATTGTACAATACCGTTATTTGCTTGGATACGTCTAACTGTGCAAAGAAACCTTTAACTTGGTGCATTATTTAAAATATTGATGCAGGCCTAAATTATATTATTGTTATCACTTTCAAACAATTTTATACCACTGATATTAATAGCAAAATCTAACAACTACAATCTGTTAAAGGGCAATGAACTAAATTCTTAAGAATATATTTAGTCTGACATTTGAATTAGAATGAAAACATTTTTTAAATATCCTAAATAAATGAAATATAAATGAAATAAGCCACACACAACTGAAACAATAAATTAAATGGACTCTCTGTCCCTGTTAACTAAAATTGCTCTTGAATAAATATTAACCATTTAGCATAGGATGAGATGGTTGTGATTTACATGAGCTTTTAGCATTGTATTGTGTTACGTATACCAGAGTTTCCTCGAGGTTTGTGTCTGTGTGTGTGTTTGTATGTGTCTGTATACTTCTGATTAGTGTAAATATTAAGTGGTACAGTGTAAAGTGAGCACAAGTGTGAAGGGAATGATTATACACCTTGATGTAATGCGACTGTTATGTTTGCATGTGCTATATTTGGTCATAAACCAAAGTTTGGTTAAAAACAAATTCCAATACATCCATGAGGCATTACATTTAAAGTTACAGGATACAAACAATTATAAGAAGTAGGATGCAATGCCGGTTCTGAACCTGCCTGTTTGGAATGGTGGTTTTTGCAAATTTTACAAAGAGTGAAGTTTGAAAATTTTGTGTTTATCACACCTGGTTTATCTGCAGTGAAGATTTTATAGTCAATTTTATATATGTTTGAATGATTAACTTAACTGCTATTATATTTACATACGTGGTGTGTTGGCTATTTTGCAGGTCTGTTAAGCAATCAACACAATTTTCAGAAGCAATTTCACAACTTTTCAAAATAAAAGCACTGTACTTTAGCAACAAACACACATAATAAAACAACAGAAAAAACATAACATGCCTCCATCCTGGTCGTGCTCGAGTATGAATGTCTAGGCTTGCGGACACTTGGATGACACCACACGAGCAGGAGGTAGGCATGTTATGTTTTTTCTGTTCTTTTATTACGTCTGAAGAACAGGTCACCATTGATTTCAATTGTATTGGATTCTGCTGCAACAACGTTTACCCCTGAAACACCAAAAGTGTTATGTGGACTCAAACGCTTCACCCACCCCTCCATCGGCATAGTGGTGGGTAAATGATGAGTGAATTTCCATTTTTCGGTGAATTATCCCTTTAAGGCATGCTGACGCCCCCTCCCCCAGACAAACATTTCTGTCTCTTAATTGTGTGTGAAGTCGGTTAGATGAACAGTTCAAGAGATACACTTTCCACACACACTCAGAGGAGTGGGTGGAATAAGTAGGTAGATTGATCCTCTTGGGTCCACTGTGTCTGAACCAAACTTCATGTCAGTTGAGACAATAGTTGTTTGAAAATGGAACAAAGTGTTAAGTGGCTTAAACACAGCCCAGCTGTGCCTGGTTCAACCTTTCCTGACTGGACAAAGTGCGGGTGGATTTTATTATCACTTAGGTAAAATGAAGCACAGTGGGCTGGTGAAGATAAGACCATGTGTGTCTCGTCTATCATTCTACCTATATCTGTCAGCATCTATGATATGACACCACTCTAAAACCTTTTAGTTGCTCAGGTGGGCTGTTTACGTAAATAAATCTTTTAATAATAAAAAAAGAACATTTAATTATGATTTTTCTTCTCATATCACTGTAAAATATTATTGTGGGTATATCAAAAAATGACATATAAAATTAGGGATAAAAAAGATGAAGGCTGGTAAAAAATCATCATCAGCTCAGGTTGAGGGCGGCTTTTGTCCAATTGTAAAAACCATGAGCTGAGCCTTGATTGACCAGTGGACGAGCCGGTTTTTCGTGCCAATTATTTAAACGCATTCCAAAGTACAAACCCAATCAAGAATGTAATGGCATGTAAAGTGTTTATGTATGTAAATCCTATTCCAGGCTATATATTTATGGTAATGACACACTAGAGCAGCCGAGCAGTGTTAGGAACTGAAGAGTGTGTAATTACACTAATGCTCCACTGACTAATAGGCCACAGGGGAGAAGGAGTCTGCTGTCTAGTGTTAGCTCACATACTAATGCACACATCATACCAGCTCTCCAGATAGACTTGTATTACTCTGTGTGTGTGTGCGTGTGTGTGGAAGTCTACCGTATGAGGCTGCTTTGGCCAGCTGACATATTTATGGTTTAAGTTAAATGATAGAAAATTGGGCAAATATAGATTTAGGTAGTTGATATATATGTCTCGTTTATATTCATCTGTTTTTTGGGATTATTCTGAGTGTAGATGTAGCTGGATGAATGTAAGAAAAGATGAACATGCACCAACAGTATATGGTGTATGTCAAAACACCTGCTCCTGTTGTTTCTGTATAAGGCACCAGTCATGGAAAGTAAGTAGGTGCATTTACTCAGCACTGCATATTAGTACTGTAAGTAGTGATGTTGACGTACTTGTACTGCTATACTTTACACTTCACTCCACTCATTTCAGTGTGACAACACTTACTCTACTTAAGTGACAGCAATCTAAAATTGTACATGCAAAGCAAAAGACTACCATATCTTATCCTAACTACTGTGCATAGTGTTTGTTATAATTGTTGAATGATGCGTAGTTGTAAAGTTGAAACATCTTCACAGGTTTGAATGGATAAGTTGCAGACAAATAAGACCAGTATTGTTGCACGTGATGACATATCCCCTCATCACCATTACCACACACTGTAACCAAACTTACCCAAAAGCTGCTGTGTCTTAGCTGCGTGCCCTTTACAGCTCACATGATCTTAGTTTGGATACAAAATTAGTTTCCAGCTCCAGCTCCCTCTACAGAACCACTGAGGATTAAAGTGAATCCCAGATAGTCTCTATTTGAATGTTAAGACTCAAATGACTATCTAGGTTGGTCTTGGTTTATAAACCCTTCACCTGACTCCAGGACCCCTACACTGTTCAAAGATTTCAGGCCAGTTTAGGGACTTGACAATTCGGAATTCTGTCAGTGTATCACTTAAACTGCCAAAACCTCTCAAACTATAAACTTTACCAAAAAACACACACATTCAGGAATGTAGTGTCTAATAGTATTCTAATCTTTCTGAGCCTTTTCAGTCTGCTTTCAGAGTGTAATTCTACTGCATGGATTCCTGAAGTCGGTTCAAACCTAGGAGCTGGTCATTGGCCCACCCTGACAAAGACACTGGTTTGATCAAGCAACGGCAGCTCTGGAAAACTGTGCTTATTTCTTCTGAGTCTGATAACAGAGTCGTGTTACATTTAATCTCATGCTCTTATTTGATATTGATTTCATTGGCTCCCTTCCCATGTCAGTTCAGATTTGCTTCTGATGACCTACAAACTCCTAAAGGGTCTGACCTCTTTCCTATCATGCCACCTTCCCCTGGAACAAGCTTACTACTGATATCAGTCTGTCTGACGGCGTGTCCAAACTTTAAATATTCATATAATAACAGTTGCACTGGGTCAGTTGAAATCACAATAATTCTGTTAAACCTCGAACATAAAGCACAGTCCATTGGATCCTTCTGGCAAGGCTAATGTACATTTTCTGATAACACCTGAATCTGTCTGGCCCTTTGTTTGTTTATTCCCTCCAACACATGAGCATCCAGGCTGTTAGCTCTTCTCGCTCAGCCTGTTTTCTCCTCCCTGTCCTCCCTTATCAGTCAGGCTCTCTGTGCTGGACCATCTGCCATCCTGGGACCTGTCTCGCTCCCCTGGCTGTCAGTGTTTTGGAGCTTTGTCCTCCATGAGTCCCAGCTTCTTCCTTGTGTCTCTTCCTTCCCTGTATTCTCTTCTTGTGCTAACTATGGCTTGTCTCGTGTGGTTGTAAGGGCTGTCCTCATTTTAGGTCTTCACATGTTTATAATCAGGAATTGCTTCCTAATGATTGTTCATACTATGAATTTTCTATGTGCTTTATCTTATAGACACAATATCTCTTGCATGTTTATCTCATCTACTGCTCATTCTGAGGGTTTTTTTCAATTGTTTTCCCACTTTTTGGGGTTTGAAGGTTATTTTTAGGAGGTTTCTTAAGAAACTTTTCACATTAAGTTTGTTATTAAGTTCAGGGTGTCATATGCTGCAAAGATGATAAACCCCCTTAAAGCACATTTGTGTTTGGTAATAATTGTAAGTAATGTTTGACCTGACTTTAGTTGACTTACTCAATCACATATACACCTTCCTGCTGCTACCCCAAGTAAATGAGGATTCATCTATTGTATTTGTGTGGTGCTGTCTGAGCACACTGGAATGACGCTCCACAAAAATATGTATACTTCTTTTAAGCATCATCCAAATCAGCGTTTGTCATCAGGATCAAACAGAATACTCACGGTTATCAAATTAATATTTGACTGATACTGATAGATTCACAAGGTTAACTCATGAACTTAGTGACACTCAAAAAGAAAAATCTACATTACAAGTAGCTGCTAGTAGCCTTTGATTGGCACAATGAATATTGTAATTTTTTCCTACCTGGCTAAGATCAACTATACATTAGGTGAAAATGAAATGGTTAATGGTCAGTATTTTTATATGAGAGTTTGTAGTCTTGATGACAACTTGATCAGGAGCAATGTGCAGTTCAGTATCTTGCCCAAGGACACTTCAGCATGCTGAATGGGGGAGACCGAGATTGAAACCGCTGACCTTCTAGTTTGAGGACGACCCGCTCTACCTTCTGATCCACAGCCATTCGTTTCATTTATCATTCACTCTTCTGACAGCTTTTTTAAATGACTGTACAAAGAAAAATTACAAAACGTTAAACTTGGAAAGCTGGTGCTGCATCACAATGCCTGCTGAGAATAAAGGTTAGCTCCATTAGTTAGCGCCATTATTCATAATTTCCTATTAGGTGAACTTCACCTCTCCTGCACTACAGCTCCTCGTAATCCTTTTTAGCACAGCTACATAAAGAAATTAATTGAAACTGTTTATTCTTCATATGCTCAGCTATTGTTAATGTACGTTGACTTGACACATAGAAACAGTAGTTGGATAACCTCTTGAAACAAGTCACAACCTGATCATCATAGGTGCACTGCAGTGCTTAAATAGCCCCACATCTCTGTTGCTGAAAATAGCGCCCTACAAATGCACTAGTTCCTCCAGTGTGAGTGACATTTGTTGAAAGTTGCCAGCAGGTGCATATATTTATTTATTTTTCAAAGATTTTTAACTTCAAGAAAAACCAGCAGGAGTTTGGAAGTATTGAAACAGACGTGTATGCTGGCTTTGGCATTTTCGTTAGATTTGTTGACAATAAGAAGAAAGAATAATACCAGACTTACCCTTTAAAGGGAACATATAATGCATAATGCACTTTTTCAACATTTATGTGTCTCCTGTGTGTGTACAGAGCGTCTCTTCTCTTGATCCGTCATTCAGTAAAACTGTGTGCAAACATGCCAGTCTGATTTTGTTCCCCTCTTGACATCAAGAGAGAAAAACAAGAGCATGTAAAATGCTTTCTTGTTGGATGCAAGGACCAACACAACAGCCTTTTTGTCCTCCCGTCAACTGTGGAAGTGAGGACCCAGTGGTTTAAGTTTATTTCAATGGCAATATCCCCAAGACTGCAAAAATGTTGTATGTGTGTGCACATCACTGCACTTCTGACTGCTTTCTGAACAAGGGACAGTCGGGGATGCTTGGCTCAGGAGGTAGAGTAGGTGCTCCTCCTCCTTAGTGTTGTGTGTTGAAGTATCCTTGAGCAAGATGCGGAACCTCTTACTGCTATGTCATCAGTGCGTGATTGTGTGTGTTAATGGGTGAATGAGACATATACGTTGTAAAACACTGGGGGTGGTTGTGTAAGTGCAGTCCACGCTACTGTCTATCTGTAAACTGACAAACCTCATTAGTCTGTAAGTTTTGCAATGTTGTATATAATTTTCATAGTGGCCAGTATATTTTGTACCCACAGACTGGAACAATACTATACTAATGTTAATGTTAATGTTGTGTGAAGGACAGTCAGAAACTGTGTGACCACTATGGCTTGAACTACGTAACAATACATAGGATGCTGATAACTATTTGTGGCAGGGGGTGTGGTTAGGGCGCCTGCTGGACGACAGGGAGGGGTGGCTCAGCCGGTGATTGGACAGCTGTGCAGAATTAGGTATCAGTTAATAAGAGCATGCCGGTAACCTGGTTCTGGGCTCCTGCAGCAGGCTGGACTTCTGATGCGGGAGCAGACCACAGGACGTGTGGACGTGTGTGGGTCAAGAGACCTCATCATATATGTGTGTGTACCTGACAAGGCGGATAATAATAATAAAGAACTTTGAACAGCCATCCTCGACAAGCCATCTTTTCCCAGAGTGGGCAGAGTACTCCCACACTATTCTTAACTTAGTTGTAGCAGGCTGTCTGCTCTGCGATCCCCAGTATGTATGTTGCCGGTGTAATGTCATATACATTTATTTAATTAACATTTGAAAAAAGAAAGAGTTGGTCAAACTGCAATTCCTGCAGGTTTTGACCAGCAATTCCTACAAGTTTGGTCAGACTATAAAGCTGAAGCTATATTTGCTTTTTAACCACATATTTGTGTGAACAACTAGCTGCACTGTGAACACAATCATGTGTGTTCTCAAGAGTAAATCAGCACATCGGTGCAATTTCTGCAAGTACTTGCAAATTTTATTTTGTCAGAGTCTAACAACCCTACACACAATGGAAATGTGTATTACCCACAATTCACAACATCTGTAGGAGACCCTTTCCTTTGAGAGCTGCGCGAAACAATCATGTTCAATTTAATGGATCAAAGACTGTTAATATCATTGTTCACTACTGTACTTTTTCAATCCTGTTTAATTGTTTTTATATAGTGCTATTCTATTTTT
The DNA here is from genome assembly GCF_024713975.1 of Paralichthys olivaceus. Lineage (NCBI taxonomy): Eukaryota > Metazoa > Chordata > Actinopteri > Pleuronectiformes > Paralichthyidae > Paralichthys > Paralichthys olivaceus. Next base: position 2,576,755 of record NC_091101.1, read on the forward strand.
TATTTCATTAATTTTTTTAAACCTGAATTTATTATGTACTCGGGCTGCTGTAATACTGTGCATATTAATAAAGGATAATTCTCTCAACCTCTCTGAAGAATTAAGTCTTTGCTCATTCTGCCAATGTCAGGGGAACTGAAACATTTGCTCACCAAAATACTTTTCAACTGGTCAATTTAATGCAGTGAGTAGATACTCACCACTATGCCGATGGAGGAGGGTAAACAATTTTGGAGTCTCAGGGGAAAACTTTGTTTGTATTGGAGCAGAATCCAATACAATTGAAGAAATTAGTGACCAAAGCTTCAGACGTAATGAAACAACAACAATTATGTTTTATTCTGCTCTGACAATGTTTACCCCTGAGACTCCAGAAGTGTTGAGTGGGCTCAAACACTTCACCCACCCCTCCATCGGCATAGTAGTGAGTAGATAATGATTGAATATTCATTGTTGGGTGAACTATTACTATTACTTGCATTTGGTGAGTGATCTGTGCTTGTTTTGGACCCTGATCACATTGTGACAGGAACAAACCAACTTATAGAAAATAAATGGTCAAGGATCTGCATTTATATAGAGCTTTTCTAGTCTTGATGACCAGTCAAAACCCTTTACAGTACAGTTACGCCATTCACCCACAGACACACTCATACAGTTCATCTCTTTGCAGCACTTTCTCTATCACACATCATTCACTACTGGCAAAGCCGTCAGGCGCTATTTGTGGTTCGGTATTTCGCCCAAGGACAATTCGGCACACGGAATGGGGGAAATGGGAATTGAATTGCAACCCTCTGATTAGTGGGGAACCCACTCTATCTCCTGAGCCACAGCCGCCTAAAGACAAATATTATATTCTGAGTTTGGGGCATTGTTCAAATGTCTTACTGCAGTAAAAACTAACTGAAAGACAGACATGACATATGTTTCATAGTCAAACTGCATTGCACTATCAAAAGATCACATTACAATTAAACAAGGAAAAAGTCTTGGATATGTCATATTAATTGCTTATGTTGTATTTTTCAAATTTCTACTCAGATTCCTGCACAAATGTGCTTAGAGGAAGTTTTCATTAAAAGCAGTTTTGAACAAAGTACAGTGAAAGTGCACAACATATCTCATTTGAAGTGAGACTCTTTAGCTTCTGCTGAACAGCTGCTTGACACAAATGACAGTGTGTCTTGAAGGTGCAATTTGTAAGATTTGCTGCCAATGTTAGCATTAATAATCATTTACTTACCAGAGAGAGATATTACAAGTTCAGAATAAATCAGATTTCCTTTACTTGCCAAGAGGTGACTCCAGTGATGGGAAGCAATGGCCATATAAGCTTCTGTTGTGAATCTGTATTCTACTGAAGTTAGCATGCTCATGACATAGCCTCGGTCCAACTGGACTACCTTGACATTTCCTATAAGCGAGTCATTGTAGTGTGCAGTCTGCCCTGAAGAAGTGGTGTTGCTCTGAGGACATATTATAAAATCTTTTAAATATAACAATGCTGAAGCTGTCTATCCGTCCAACATGCCGCTCACTCACTACATTCTGGGGTAGAATGCACCCGCCTCTGTGTAGCATAAGTGAATATGAATACAAAAGATGAATGGATTGAAAAGTTATGCAAATGTGTGGATAGATGAAAATTTGATGGATTGACAAATTAAAATTCTGCTGGGAATCATCTTAAATTTGGCGAAGTAAAAACAATGACTTTATACCGCAGAAGCCTTCAAAATAATCTGGGATGTGAATGGGAGAAAGCAAGATAATGTGGATAATCACTTACACCTAAATTACATTCTGCAAATTATGTATTTTGTACAGTATTCTTAAACTGAGATAAAGGATGCTTTCATGATCCAGTTTTTCTAATACATTGTCTGTCTCCTAAAAATACTGGCTGGGAACCCAGCTTCAGATATGCATCCACACACACACTGTTATGAGTACCCGTTCCCACCCCGACAGCACCCTGACTGACCTGGCAGCAGGCGGACCCTCCAGTATATGCGCAGACACTGCTCCTCCTTGCGAAAACCACGCTGGCACTTGCAGGCCAACAGAGCAGGGTGTTTGGCCAGCAGAACATCCCGTCTCTCCAGGCACTCAGCTGCGGCCTGCTCCCCTAGTGGGGAAATGGCTGCGTCAGCCGCACACAGCTCCAGGCCCCGGTACAATGCCTCACACCGGGGATCAGCAGAGCACACCCGATGAGCTTCAACACAGTCAGTGTGGGAGGACGGGTAGGGAAAAATTGGTGATGAGGATGACAAGGCATCTAAGAGAGGGAAAAAAAAGATAGAGAAAGAAATAATTGAGAAGAAATCACAGAAAGAGTAAATGTCAAAAACTTAACATTGTTGGGAAATGAACTCTTAGCACATTTATTGTAGTAAATAAAGCAAACTGGTACCAAAGTACTTAACTTCATGCTATAAAGAACAGGTCATTGCCTAGGCAACATGTTTAGACAACCAAAGTGTTGAGTGACAGCCTTGACATTGGACAATTTGATGCAGCCCATAATTGAATATATAATTCAATTCAATTCAATTGTATTTGTATAGTGCCAAATCATAATATACATTATCTCAAGGCACTTTACATAGAAGGTCAAGACCTTGAAATCTTATTTAATATAGAGAAACCCAACAGTTCCCACAATGAGCAGCACTTTGGTGACTGTGGAGGAAAAACTCCCTCATTAACAGGGAGAAACCTCTAGAACCAGACTCAATGTGGGCGGTCATCTGCCTCGACCGGTTGGGGTGAGCAAAGAAAGGGGGGAGGAGAGGAGAGAGGGGTGGAAAAGAGGGGAGAGAAGAGAGAGAGATAGTGGGGAGGGGGAGAAGGGGGAGAGCGCGAGGCGAGAGAGACCCGGAACAATTGAGCACCATCAGGTATCAGATCTGACTAGTTCAAATGGAAACAATAACAGTGTAAAGAAGTTATTGATTATTAATAACAGTAACAATTCATATAACAATTAATTACTAATAAGTATTTTTGTTAATAATAATAATAGTTGTTCTCCTGCTGTTCTGGAGTCAGAGATACTTGCAATGAGAGAGAGAGAGAGAGAGAGAGAGGGACTATAGGAGGAAAAAGAAACATAGTTATTGACATGTATTAAAATAAATAAAAGAGTGTGGGGGGGGGCAGAGAGACAGAGAGAAGTGGAGAGGTGCTCAGTGCATGATGGGAGTTCCCCCAGCAGTCTAGACCTATAGCAGCATAACTAAGGGCTGGTTCAGGACTCACCTGATCCAGAACTAACTATAGGCTTTGTAAAACATATATAAACAACATGAACTGCCAGGGCTGGGGGGGGTCTCCTCCTGGCCCTGTCAGGTTCATAGCACCTATTCGCATCATAGCTAATGTTAGCAGATGTCTTGAAGGGATTATCCTTAGTGGGGACGGGTCTATTTTGGCCCAGGTGTACAGTTTGACTTTGACTTATTGGCTGGTCAGAGGACAATGTGCAGATCTGCTGTAAAACAATGGTGGGAAGTTTTGCTTGTAATTCATAGCCTATAACTTCAGTATGGTGGACAGATAGTAAATGTCTGTGTCTGTTTTTCAGCACTAATTTTAATAACACATACACAAGGTGCAGCCTTCTGTTTGATATGTTAGTGCTTCAAGTGAGTCAGGTGCTTACAGGTGTTTTCAAGAACTAAAAGAGAAGCATGGAAGCCAACTGCTACGCACCCTGTGCCCACCGCCTGAAATCAGACCCCATCGTGTTCAACAGGAGAATATTTCTCTGATGTGGAGAACTCCAGTGACAGAAATATACAGCCGCAGGGTGAGGTGGCAGCCTCAACTACTCTGAGGTTTTGTTCTGATGGAAAGAATGTTTTGTAACCTGGCACTGCTTGTGCAGAATGTGCCTGCCATCCTGGCATCAAGCACAGCCAGCAAAAGAGACTTTTACTTGGCGGCATGTGTGACTCCAGAGTGGAGAACTCAGCTTAAACCAGGAACTGTAGGAAATATTCTTTTTGAACCTAGAGAGCCATTGAAATATTTAATAATGTTATTACAATTGAATTCATGTCTCCACATTTAATTAAAGCTGCTTCACAAACCACAGCTTTATTCAGTTATCCCATTATTTATTGGTATTTCATGCGATCTTGTTGTGGCCCTTTATGTCCACATCTTAAAATGTTTAAGATTAATTAAACCCAATCATGAGCACAGTGAGAATTTCACATTGCTGTGTACTAGACATTCATTTAATCTAACGTGGTTAACCTGATGACCTCAATTCTGACTCTAACTGCTTTTTGTCAGCAGCATAAACATACAACACCTGCATGTGAAGCCATTAAAGGTACAGTGTGTAGAATTTTGTGATATCTAGTTTCATGTTGCAGCTGAACACCCTTCACCTCACCCTCTCCTTCCAAACATGAAAAAGAACCTGTGGTAGCTTCAGTTGTCATAAAAACTCAAAAGGTGTTTAGTTTGTTCAGTCTGGACTAATGTAAAAAAACATGGAGGCCTCCGTAGAGAGGGTCCTCTTGATGTAAATATAAAGTATTTAAATATAAAGAGACTTTTCTGAGGTAAAGAAAACTACAGTACTAGTGAAAACATCATGAGGATTATTCTACATTTAATTTCTGCCAATAGTTCCCTTTCTCCTACATCTTACACACTGGACCTTTAACTGTGGCAATTCCTATGAATTTCCTTCAACATTTTATTTGGTCAAATGCTGTTGTAAAAAAGCCTGATAGTCAAGAACATTAAATCTCAGTATGAGGGTATTTCCCTTTATTATTTATTTTCTTTGTTGGACCCTTTTATCAGTAAAAGATTGTATGAATGGGCAGGATAATAGGTGTGGCCAGCCAGATTGTGGAGTAACGAGGTGATGACGTACCTGTGCACATGCAAAATGTGTGATAAACGTGCACTGAAACTGTACTTAGGCTTTATGAATCTACTTCATAGAAAAAAAGAGATAGTATAACAAAAGAGAGAGACTGGTGGGAAATAAGAAGCGCAGACACACGCATACACATGCACACACACACACGTCGGCACACATCTGCTTTGTGTTCTGTCAAAACACACCTTAACAATATTTAAAAAATTACAGTGTTTAATCCAAGTAAGCCTGCAGCTCCAAAAGCCTGAAGTGCTGAATTTAAACACCTAAGAAATGAGCACTTCTTTTAGAACATTATGTGTTACCGAAATTACTGCAGCAGCATTTCAAACAGTTTGAGATATAGCAGGTAGCATACCCAGAATGCTGCAGAATATATTAGACATGAGATATAACAGAATGGTTTATACACTCGCCTGGAAATTAATTGATTGCACTGTTTAGTTTCATCGTTATAATATCTCTACTGTCCCATGATGAGCACTAAGTGACTGAATGCAAATTCACATTATATGATCGACTTCATAAGAATCTCATTACTCTGCAAATACAGAGACCCTCTGATGAGGTATGCTTTAACAAGGTCGCGAATAAAACATTAACGGTTAAACCAATACTTACTTCAAGGTAGTTGGAGGATTCCAATGTCCATGCTTTTTGATAACTGACTACATTTTATTTAGCAAAATAACATTATTTTTATTCAACTTAGGACGCAAAACAAATGTGTCAGCAACTTCAGTAAAAGCATGATGCAAAAAAGTGCTCCTCACATATAAAGCCCTTAACAATCAAGCCCCTTCATATATCGAAGATCTAATAAGACAGTGTTGCCCCAATACATCACTTCGTTCCTAAAACAAAGGCTGTCTTGTGGTTCCTAGAGTGTGTAAGAGCTACCAGGCTCCTCTCCTGTGGAACCAGCTCCCACTCAGGGTTCAGGAGGCAGACACCATCTCTGCATTTAAAGTTAAAGGGATATTCCACCCAAAAGTTGAGTTAATTCACTCATTATCTACCCACCGCTATGCCGATGGAGGGGTGGGTGAAGTGTTTCAGCCCACAAAACACTTTAGGAGTCTCAGGGGTAAACTTTGTTAGAGCAGAATCGAATACAATTGAAGCCCTGACATTCATACTCGACTTGACTCGAGGTCAGTTCCATTGTTTTTAGCCTTAATGTCCCCTGCTATCTTCTGATGAGGTGCATTTAGGGACCGTTGGAAATGCTAACGTCCGCAGGCTTAGCCACTTCTGGTGGACCCCGCCTCCATCGGCATAGTGGTGAGTAGGTAAGTAAGTTTGTCTTCATTTGCTCATTTGCTTCATCTAACAAATCATTCTAAAACTTGAGCTTTGTTTGGAAACTTCCTGAAGGTACCCATAGTACCACAGATTCCGATCTGTTCTGATGGGATATGTGACAAAATACTGTTACTTATGAACAGATGGATGTTTGGGTTGGGAGTAGTCAGGGATGGGGGGACTCCATGTCACTGATATACTATGATATATCAATGATGATACTGTCAAGTAAGTTTGTTTTCAGGGAGATATTTTCATAAAGTAAAGCGTGACACTTTAAAAAAAGGCTTAGGTCTCTGTCTCGGTCCTGGACTGAAACTGGTCACTGAAGATTGCTGTCCAAAAATAGATTTGAATTTTATTTTAATTTGATCCAATTTAGTTTCTAATCTTCCAACATGTGTTTTTTTGTTTGTATGTTTTCTCAGTACAAATGTCCCTCAGAGCTAAAAGCTGTGTCTGCAGTGATTACTTGCTGCAAGCTTTTCAGTTAGAACTGAGAGTTTTTATCAATCAATTGTGATTATCATTTCGATTTATAATGTAACAGGCAGTGTAATATTGAGCCCTGTTGTGGAAGAAGGAGACATGACTCGAAATCTTCATCTGTTGCTTAAATTGTATTGTTGTCACCAGTCCGGTACAAGTACAGATGTGCAAGCATGCAGAGTTAAAAAATATTTTATAAATATAATAAACAAAAAATCTGTAGTAAGACAACCATTACTAGGCCCCTGACTCTTGGGCTCTAGTACATGCAGCCTCCAGGCCCAAGCTTAACTCTCCTGAGGAGCATCTACCCCCTGGCTTTATACCAGAAGCCCCTCCTACAAGACAAACCATAAAGACTATATCAATTAACAAATCTCTGCAAGATATGAAATTGAAAAAATATTTATATACCCATCAGTTGATGCAGGTTTTTATCGGGAGCCAGTGGAGGTGAATGAGGGTCGGGGTGATGTGCTGCCAGGGCTTAGTGTGGGTGAGAACCCTGGTAGCAGAGTTCTGCACATGTTAAAGTCTGTTCAGGATGTTGTCAGGTACACCCGACGGGACTCAATTACAGCAATCCAGGTGACGAAGGCATGAGTGCTACTGATGCTGAGGTGCTGCAGCCAATGTCATTAACATAGCACATGACAAGTATAACTGTATGTCCTTTGTTTGTGGGTGTTAAGTGTCTGCCACCTTGTATATTACAGGGCATGGGGTAACCCTAGGACAGACAGTATGAGCCACCGTAAGTCATGACAGTCCCGTGAACTGAGGTGAACAAAATTGTGACTCAGTCTGAAAAAGACTACACGCTGATCTGAGCTCAGTTTGTGTTTATTTAACAAGTTATTATCTCTGCAATGAGATGTGTGGCCAAGAAATGGAGTGAACAGTGTGCGGACTCTGGAGTATGTCCCTGCTTCTAACAGCAGTCTGCAGATATCAGACTGACACAAAAAGTGCAGATGATTCAGTGAGCGGACTTTCACTTTCTCTCCTGTCAAAATGAGTTCAGACCGAGTGGATGTCTGTATGTAGCTGAAACATCCTCTGCTAACAGTCCCTGTGTAGATGTGGAGGACAGCATTTATTTTCTTTTGTTTTGAATATTCATAATATTGATGATACTGTGAGTGATGCAAGTTTTATTGTATTTTGTCTGTTAAGCACATGTTCTCTGGGGTTAAAAATATCGATGTATCATGTCTATATTTGCCAAAGAAAATAAATCCTACTCCAGGAAATATGTTCACCGTTTATGTGACATAAAACATCTGTTTCTGAAGTAAAACAAAATTGTTGCCCTTTGTTTAATGTAAAGTAAATAAAAGTTTCTTTGAACATGAATAGTTTTTGGAGTTTGTGAAATAAAGAAAAATGGTAATTAATCACTATATCCTGCCATAATAATGACTAATAATTAACCTTGTTTGCAGTTTAAGTGCTCTATCAACAGGACAGTGTTACAGTTTTATAATGGTGGTGTAAGGGCAATATGCTTTTTTATTCAATTCAATTCAATTTGATTTTGTATAGCACCAAACAACAACATCCATTATCTCAAGGCACCTTACATTGAGAGGTTTAACCTTACAATATTATAGAGAAGCCTTACAGTTGAAAAAGGATTGTTACTGTAATATTTATGTTCTGACATAGATTGCTGAAGAGATTGAAGAACTTCCTGGAGCATCCCCATGGTTAGATATAATCATTTAACAAGGGGTAGGCCTTTACATTCATGTTAAAAAAAATATAATCAAAAATCCAGTTTTTGTTTGTTTTACTTTCATACCACACATGAATCAAACTACATGAGAGTTCAATGTAAATCTTTCACATGTGCCAGAATGAAATGAAACGAACAAGAAAACAAACAGCCCCAGTTTCTTTGACCATATAAATAAAGGTCAAGATCGAGGTCTTGTCTAACCTGCAGGGTGCTGTCACACCGTGGTGCAGACAAATAAAACCAATCTGGGTGAACAATCCTCTTTGTAGCAGGATACAGTGTCTTCAGCCAAGACAGTGACAGCTGGCTGGCATGGATGAAGTTCTGAGCTTGTTTTAGTTTATTTATTTATAACAGAAAGTGTTTGGAATGGGGGGTCGTTAGTTTTTTCCGAGAGGAACTATTGTTTTCGTGCACGGCTGCTTCCATTTGTGCCACACATTCGGGCAAAAAGGAGAGGCTCCCCTGGTAAAATCCAATCACTCATTTGCACATGGGGAAGAGCAGAGATGTTGTTTGAGGACAGCAGAAATCAAACGTGGAGAAAAAATAAGGGAACGTAAAGATAGATGGAAAAAGGGTGAGGTGGGAGTGAGGGAGAGGGAGAGAGCAGGAGAGATAGAGGCAGAGACAAAGAGCGAGCGTACCAATGTGAACCTTGATGGGTTGGACACGCGCACAGTGTGAGGCACAATCAGCATGCACCTCCGAAAATGATGTTCTTAGAATCACACAAAATTGTGCTCAAACGCACACATACACAATTGCAAAAAGCAACACACAGACACACACAGAAGGACCCTGAGAAGGACCCTTTTATGTGTGTGTCCTGCTGGGAGAGAGACTGGGAGGCACGGAACCCATCATTATTACCAGAACACAATACTGCACAACCACAGGAGAGGGGGCGGAGGGGGCAAAGCAATCTGTCTAGAGCACACACACAGACTTCCACACACACATCTCAGTGTCAGAATAAAGTGGCTGAGATAGCATAAACAGCTTAACATTCAGTGCCGGATCAGTACACAGTATGTAAATTGAATACTGAGTGTGCTGATGAAAGACTAACCACATACATAAAACATTGTTGGGTGAACAAACAGCCTTTGTGGAGCACCACATCCTAACACTCTGCCAAAGCTCACTGTGTCCACACATCAGGCTCGACCCCACCGGCTTGATCCTGACCACCGCTTTGACCAGAACCTGTCCCCTTCATCACATCCTCAAACTTCTACAAATTCAATTTCATCTCACAGGAAACACTCCATTCCCACTTTAAACCCAGCGTCCTGTGATGTTCGCCGCTCTCTGTGGGGTAATGTCAAGCTCTGGTCACAAACATAATGTCTGACAGTAGCATTTCAGCAAACACACACACACACACACACACACACACACACAACCAAGTATGCACTACCAACCAAGACTTTATTTCAGTTATTTTTCCACACATGGACGGAGCAAAGCAGCATAGATTTTTTATTTCACGGTAAAAGTCAGATGACCAATTATTAATACCTCAGTCAGTTAGAACTCCGTTATCTCCCTTGCCGCTGGAATTCGCTGGTAACAGCAATTGAATCGGTCATTCTCAAATGCATATTCCACTGGCGTCTGATGACATCGGCACCCAGAGAACTGCAAAATTAGAGTCCTTTCCATTAGAAGGTATCAGGAATGAGTAAATCCATGAATTACACTGAATCTACCATCACGTTGTCATATTTGACAACAGTCGTTGATGGTGGACAAGAATATGTTGAGCAATTTTGCAGCATGCAGTTTTGAGGTGTTGTATAATATATTTATTGGTTAACAGTCTATGCTACTCATATACTGCACAAGTCACAGACCATCAATCTCTCTCTCTCTCTCACTCTCACCCGCTCTGTACAGACAAAGGTTACACACTGAACTATCCTTTAAAGCAGTAGCACTAGTTTCCACACTCCTCATGTGTCAAACAATGCATGCAATATCATGACTGATCTCAGTCAAGGTACTTCAATATGCTTCCCAAAGTATCGTGGAGTGTTCCCAGAGATACTGAACCCCAAAATGCTGCTAGGGGCTGTGCAGCCAGCGTGTTTGATAGAAAAGCAACCTGTACTGTAGAGAGCTTTAAGTGGTTGATTAGACTCGAAAAGCACCAAATAACTACAGTCCATTTACTACTTGGATAGCTGTTTGGTTGACTACTGCGTAACATTCTCGACGTAATGTCCCATAGGTGCTCAATTAGATTTAGGTCAGGGGAATGTGAAGGCCAGTCAATGGCATCAATGCCTTCATCATCTAGGAACTGCCTACACACTCTGGCCACATGAGACCGGGCATTTTCCTGCACCAGGAGGAACCCAGGGCTCACTGCACCAGCGTGAGGTCTGAGAATCACTCTGAGGACTTCCTCTCGGTACCTGACAGCAATCACGGTTCTGTTTTCTATGAAATGCAAGACATTAAATGTCCGGTGTTCTGATCCTCCAAATTACACCTGCTAATGATGCTGTTCTGAATTTGAATGTCAGGGCTTATGGACACCACAGGAGCAGTAAAGAGGCACTTTACTTTTTTTCTTTTTTAACAGCAATGCTGTTTACCCCTGAAACTCCAGTGGTGTTTTGTAGACTCAAACACTTCCCCCACCGACATGGTAGCGAGTAGGTAATCAATGAATTTTCATTTTTGGGTGAAATATCCCTCGAAGAAATCTTATAAAAATGTAGTGCTGCATAAAGACAGGAAACAAGGAGGCGGGTAATCTGACCAGCACACCCAAAGCTGACTAATTAACATGTTATATCTTGTTTTATAACCAGTAAAAATCAATATAAATAAATATTAATTTCAAGCATAGAGATGATAAAATGATTGACTGGCTTGCAGAGAATTTTCACTTGGAGCAAAACGGGTATAGCAAAAACACCATAATTGTTTTTTCAACAATAATTATTGGTACTTTGATATTTATTTATCTCTATTGAGACACTAATCACAACAGCTTTATTCACTGCTACACAGACAAGTGAATCCAGCAAAAGCAGTTCACTTTGGCTCTGTGTCAAAGCTCTTGACAGCCTAAACCCACATCAAAAACACTGCTATCTGCCGGCCTTTGCTAAGCTTTCTGTAGGAATACACACATAAGGTACTAAAGGTTTAAGAGAACACAATTCACAGCACATTCACTGAGTAAAACCTTCGCAGTGAAGGAAGGAAGATGTTTCCCAAATCAAGAGATATATCCACAAATGGACCACACATCTGATATTGCTGCAACACTGTGATGATACTAATACTTGCTTTTTGTGTATAGTACAGGAAATTCAATACTGCTTATTATGGGCAAAGGGAATACATTGTGGTCAGTAAACTGTCAATATTATCAAAGCCATTACAGCATTCTATTTTTGCTTAAATTCATTACTAGTTTCTTATCCAGCAGCAATATGACAACACATCCAATTCAGCTTGATTGTGCTGATTGTTAGACACGAGACAGAAAAAGAACTCTTACTTGTGAGGAATAAGGGTATAAGAGGGATGGTAGCTAGATGGGCTGACAATGTGACTTTAAATGTTCAGTGTATAAAATTAAGAGGACTCTAGTGGTGAGGATACAGATTGCAACCAACTGACTACCCACCGTCCTACTCCAAGTATGTTGTAAAACCTACACTGACCAAGGGCTATTGTAGAAACATGGTGGTGCAACATGGTGGACTTTGAGGAAGAAGTAACAAAAACACATTGATTAGGGCTGGGTGATATAACTTCAAATCAATATCACGATTTTAACAAACTTCTACCTTAATTATGATTAATTAATGATTATTCTATGCTCCCCCACCCAGAAAGAGGCCCATAACTCAGCACTGGTCAACAAGAGACTTTACACCTCTGCTCTTTTCTAATCACTCACACGAAAAACGGATCTTTATAAAAACCTGCTTGAATTCATATTTATGTTCATGGCTAAACTGTGCATCGCTTCCTCTGCAACAATACATTTAAACAATGTTTTGTTTCATAATCTGCAGGAAGAACTTAATAGTGTAAGTGTTAGTTATTAATCGATGATGTCGTATCATGAATCCAGATTGTTCTTGCCACTTCAACCCTGATGGCCTGGCTGTTAGAGGTTATAAATGTCGATTTCGATAAATTTTTGCCCAATTGCCCTAATACCAATGAAATAACAGTTATAATTATGAGTGTATTATCTCTGCCGATATATAAACATAAATTCTACAGACTCGCACTCTATGTCAACAGCTTGTATTAGTTTGTTTCAACCACCCTCATCTTTGCCGAATCTCAAAAAATAATGTTTTCTTTTAACGATGACAATTAAAAGTCCCTAATCTTACCAGAGTAGTTTCTGAATTATGTAATGGAAATAGTAGTTTGACAAAAACAATATTTACTCAAGGTCCACAAGGTTGCTTGTAATACACCACTCACTACTCTATATCTTTGCTGTTGTTTTGGTTGGCTGAATTCTGGTAATTTCACAATGGCAACAATACTCAAATTTCCATTGAAATTTAGCACAAATTTCAAGCTGATTTCCAGACATTCTCCATCATCTCTGTCAAGAGGGTGAAGGTAAATCCACACTGATCTTGTTTGTCAGGCGTCACTAAAATGTATAAAACTTCATTACAAATGGAGTGAACCACAACAAACCCCTTTTAGTAGTAGCAGTAATTTATCATTTCTGTGAAACCCTGACCCCAAAAGTTACTTTCCATGATTTTAGTAATAGTAGTTATAAAGAAAATCCTTCATACATGTATTCTACTTGTTCTGCATGTTGCATATGCTATATTGGCAAACACTAAAAACTACCAAAGAGAAGCAACTTCTTTGCTGTAACATTTTGCCCTTTTCGTTAGAGTTCACTGTTAGGACTCTCCTACTAAATAAATTATGACCCATCCAAATGAGTCAGGTAGATAGATTTTTTTGGCCTTATTAGAAAACGGTTCCCATGGAAAGTCCAAGAAACTGTGTGTATGGCGCAAAGCCAGGAGGGTCATTCTGACTTCAAATGGGACCAAGTATGGAGATGAAGGTTATGAGCTGAACCTAATTTTGGCAATAACATTTTTCCCTCGCATATTTCAAACTCTTCTGAGGGAGAAAGTTTACACTTTACTTATATATCTTCTCCAGAACAGAACATGAAGTACATGTTAATAAATGAACGGGCCTCAGTTTTGTTAGAATTTCAAAAGCTGTTTGTCATCAGTAGATGGCAGAAGGGAAGATTAAACTTTTGTAACCACTGTGTCTGCAGACGGCAGGCAGCACTCTTCATCAGTGCTAGTGGAGTTTATCATTGTTTTCCCACTGGATGGATGATAAGCATCCAGTATGCCATCTGCTGCACATCAGCACTGTGTGACATCACAGAAGAGTCTGGTGAGCTGTTTCTATGAAGAAGACCTTTCATACTGAGCATGTTTGTATAATATTCACAGTTCAAGTCAGCAACCACGGTCATCAAACATTCAGGGTTTTGAATGGAGTTTGAAGAAGTGTCACTTCTTGCATGTGTTTTCACAATCAAATGTAGTTTTGAGAGCAGACATAACCTCGTGGTTGGGGGTTTCTCTTGGTGAAAGATTGTGATGTGTGTGACCCCCTGTTGCCAGTCAGTCATGTATGAACTAGGTCGATCACACCAAAGTTGTGTAGTGTAAACTGCTCAGTATTTAGAAAAGTTATATAGCGTGAACTTGGCTTAAGTCAATGACAGAGGCTGCAGCAAAGGAAAGGCTCCCCTTTCCTATTGTTGGGACCTACCATTCGTGAACAATAGTTGGGCCTGCATGTGTAGCCAAAGGCTGACCACATTTGCCCTCAAGACAAAGGAGAGCTTCCAGAACTCAATCTCCCAGGGTCCTTCATCCTGAAACCAGTCCACGCACTGTGTACCTCAGGACCCATGAGGCCACCAGGCCAATAAAACCCCAGTTCCCCCTCTGCTCTCTCTCTTTCTTATCACTTCTCCTACTCTCTTCTTATCACTTCTCCTGGAGGAGAGGCGTACCTCTCCTGCTCACCCAGCCAGAGAGACATTCTCCCTACCCAAGCACTTCCAACGTCTATGCAGGCCTGCCTGAAGCAGACTGCTAAAACCTTCCAAAAAGGCAGCGACGCAAGAGCCTGCCTAAGGACTTCAGCATGATTGGCCACTACACAAAGTCTGAGACACAAACCAGCGAGACTCCAACAGCACATCAAAAAGGACCTTTTCCCCTTTTCATGGACGGGTAACACAACTGGGCTAATTAAACTACATTATGCACAGGTTTGTATTAGTGTAATGTTTTCTAAGTTTGATTTGTGTTGTTGATATTTAGTAATATGTTATTGAAAGCTAATGTGAGTTATGTTTTGCTTTACACAGACTCAGGGTCTTTCTTTGCATGCAAATAATAACTTTCTTACCTAACCTGGCACCAACACCAACATACACATGTGACCTCAGCCACAAGGTCTAACCATTCCATCTTTGTCTTCATAGAGGCCACAGCCGCTATTTTGAAACACACTCACACACATACTCACATACACATATGTATATAGTAAGTACACTTTTAGTTAATTTTATTGGGGGGGGGTTAATGCTATGTTAACGATAGCAACGAGACTAAATCAGTAAATTGTCTATCCTTCCTCCCTTCCTTCCTTTGAAGGGACAAACTGAACTTTAATGTCAGTTAAAGTTATTATTTAATATGAATATTTTAAATATTCATATAGTAAATACAGTATATAGTATTCATATGTATATACCAAAGTCACAACATTTAATGGTGCCATGTTTAAAGCAGAGTAATTGGAACATTAACAACTATTCCTTGACCCAGATGAATTTAAGGTCACCGTGACCTTTATATTTGACCACTGAAATCTAATCATTAACTCCAAGTAACAACTGATCAAGTGTGGATGAAAAATCACAGTCACCTTGACCTTTGACAACCAACATTTATTCAGTTCATCCCTGAGACCAAGTGAATGTTCGTACCTAAATTCTCAAGATACTGCATTCACAAGAATGGGACAGACAACCCGAAAAAGCATGTTTGTGCAATTGTTTTGTGCACATGTGCTCTTTATAATAGTAATTAAAATAGTTCATGTAGAGCCCTGACATTGACTTAATTCAGGGTCACTGAAATGAATGCACTGAAATTAACACACACCACTAGCCTTGAGCAACTCTTACCTTTACACCAAATATCACATCATATTTGGGTAGTTTAGTGCCAGACAGTTCTTTCCTGACAACCCGTTTAAAGCTCCTGGTGTTATGTCACACAGGGGCGGATCTTTCATCTTACTGATGGGGGAACAATAAACAGAGACATTTTTCAAAAGTAATTCCTGGAGGGGACAACAAAGGGGAACCACAGAATGTACTGCATATATATATATATATATATATATATATATATATATATATGTATAAATAAAAGCGTCCTCATGATTTTTGCTGCCTCTGGCCCTATCCTCTGCAGTCCTCATGATGTGCTGGGCCCCTGTCACTTGGCTCTCTCCCTGGATCTGACCCCTTCACCACTGTCAATGACCCTGAACAGTCTGGGAAATAAGGTGTTTTCCATACTCATAACTACAGAGTTCCACACAACAAGACTAATGTTTTAACTTTTTACAAGTCTAAATACAATAGGGGTTTACATCATAACTTGGAGACAGAACTACCTATGTCTTTGCCTCTGTCTGACTGTCCCTGCCTGTGTGTGCCCAGCTCCTCTCTCTGAGTTACCTTTGCCTGATGACACATTTGTGAATCATTTCCATATGCACTTCATTGTTTTCTTGTATAAACTTGCATTGGATTTCACTGGGGTCCTTTTGCTTACTTGTTGTTTTGGTGCAGTGATACAATCAATTTAAGCACATTGAGTTTACACTTGTATAAAATGTGCTATATAATATATATAATTTGACTTGACTTTTCTTTAGAGGTTTTTTACAGTAGCAGTATATTACACTAGAAGTAGAGAAGCAGCACCCATTAACCATGCTAAAGCATATAATATGACTAATTTAGATTTAGTTATCCTGAAGAAGCCGATCTCTAATATTATTTAGCCTTCCAGACACTGAACATATATATCAGTTTAATTTAGTCTTTTTTCAATGAAATAAGACTTCATTTATTTCTAAAAGGATACAGAAAATGCACCATGGCAGCCATTGTATATGCAGTAAAGAAAAAACAATGCACTTAGAACCTAATTGTTTTGGGTAAGTTCATCTTAAATATTATAAAAATATTACATTATCATCTACAAAAGATCACATATTTTGTATGAAAGCCTTCATTTTTAATGTTAAAATCAAATGTGAAATCACTGAGTTATGAACATTTTAATTGTGGATACACCTCCTGACTTACATGTGCATTAAAAGACACGGCTGCATGTATCAAGGTGGCCCGGGTTAGATTCAAGATTCAACTGTGTGGTAAAAGAAACAAAATTAAAGGTGTGTAAGATTTAGGTGAAAGGAAACTATTGGCAGAAATTTAATGTAGAATAATCCTCATGATGTTTTCACTAGTTCATTTCATCTAAATTGTATGAATTGTAGTTTTCTTTACCCCAGAAAAGGCCCTTTATATTTAAATACTTTATATTTACATGGAGGGGACCCTCTCTATGGAGGCCTCCATGTTTTTTACATTAGTCCAGACTGGACAAACTAAACACCTTTTGAGTTTTTATGACAACTGAATCTACCACAGGTTCTTTTTCATGTTTGGAAGGAGAGGGTGAGGTGAGGGGTGTTCAGCTGCAACATGCAATTTCAACACTAGATATCACAAAATTCTACACACTGTTCCTTTAAGTGGTAGAATTAAACCAATGTTTCTAAAACATTTGTTTTTAGTTAACATTTCTTACTTTGGTTGTTGTTTAATTTCTCTGTACTTCCAATTTTTTAAAAATGACTACCTTGTGTGTCTGTTGGATGTTTTACTTTTTGCCCTTGAGTGTTTCCCTCCTTTGTGATTGCCTGCACCACCCCAATTATTTTCCCCTGTTTCCAATTACTTTTGTCAACCTGTGGTATTTAGTGTCTGTGTTCCCTCTCACACTTTGTCAGTTTGTCTGTTTCAGTTCCCATGTGTTTTCCCTGCGTTCCTGCTGCCTGCTGTCCAGTGTGTTTACCTGGTCCAGTATATTGTTTTGCCTGTCGGTGTTCCTGTCTGCCAGCACTGTCATCTCCTCTGCTTGTATGCCTGCATTTTTCATATCAAAGCACCTTCAACGCATCAGCCTATGTCATGTGGGTCCTTTCCTCTTCATTGTGACGGCACAAAAATAGACCCAGGGCAAATTCTTTCAATGATGAAGTTAATGAACTATCACAAACACTAATGCTCCAGTAAAGAGATGTTTCCTGGGAATAAAGCTAGGGCAAGGCCTGCAGAGAAGTGTCCAAGAAACTTTATTTCAAGACTCAATTGCCTCAGTGGCTTAGAAACTCTGTTAATACCCATGATTCAGCTAGCATTAAAACTGTTAGCCCCAAGTCTGTTTCCCATTTGGCCTTCAAGTTCAAGCCCACAAGCAACTTTTACCAACTGGATTACTCCCAGCCTGCTCGCCCAGATCATCAATCAATAACATTTTATTTGCATAGCCCATATTCCTAAATCTGCCTCCTAGGGCTTAACAAGGTGGCAAGTCGTTCGGACCAACCAGTTCAAACATAGCCTCTGTTGGCCTCTACTCAATTTCCTAATCAGCTAGCATTGGGACCATGGTTGGCCTACAATCAAGGCGGGTAGCCACCTGTCTGTCTCTGCTCCCAAGTTTGCTAGCATTATGTCACATCCTGACCTTGAAAACAATGAGCAATCCCCTTACTTTGGAAGTAGCTTATTGTCCCAAGATATCTATGGGTTGAGAAGAAAGCTTGGGTCATTAAATTGTCAAATCCCCAAAGCTGCCCAGCTTCACAGAGATTTAACAAGGTAGCTCCACAGCCTTAGCTAGTCATCTCCACAAAGCCTCCAAACCTCTATGCTCCTTAGCGGGGCCCCAAGCCAGACCTTGAGACTTGCTCTGTCCTGAGTAGTCTCCCCACCAATGTTTCACCAACAACAGGATGCATCAATTAATTATAGCTCCACTTATTATACAATAAAATGATCCAAGGATTCAGGTGTGAAAGAAAAGAGGAAAAACCAGCCGAATATAGCGGTACAGTATGACGTTAAATGTTAAAATGTAGCGTATAGTTGCAATAAAACTAATGCAATTCAGCTGAATAGATTCATATGAATCTTGAAGTATTTGGACCCTTGACTTAAGTAAATAGTATCAATATAGCAGTGTAAAATTACTCTTGATTGCCTGCCCTCATTTGTTTTACAAGATCCCACTAATCTCTGCCTTCTTAATATATTTAGTCTTTGAGTGCCCCACACTCGTTGAAAGTTCATTAGTTTTAGCTCCAATGTGTTTTCCATGCATTAATTCCTGCTAATTGCTTTTATTCCAGCCTGTTTTTCTGCCTGCCTATATTGTCATCTGCTTGTCAGCCGGCATTATTCAGATTAAAGCATCTTCACCACTTCAGCTTGTCTTTTGTGTCTGCATTTGGGGCCTTTCCCCTCAGTGCCTGGCTTCACTGCGACACCAGCTATCAGAACTACCAGCCAAGAAATGGTATGTTCCATAAACTCACATACATATTCTGTTTAGAAAATATATCTTGCTGATAAGTCAAATTAATGTTTTTTCTTGAAAATGATTTTTATACATGGGTCACAACAAACACAATACACTGAAAGATGTGAATGTTTTAAACAATTTTCTGTGTGTGAGCTGAAAATGTTTCAGGCTGAGCAAAAGAGTTGCCCTTATGCCAAAAGTTTACAACTGCACTTGAGACATTGGAGGCAAGTAACAGCGTGGTGAGTTTTGACATCAGTCAGAGGCTGAGCTGCAGTCAAAATACAGCAAAGGCAGTCTCCATTCACACACACACACAGCTCTAAGTGTTGCTAGCTAGGCTTTTTAAGATGGCAATGCAGACTGAGGAAAGTGGAAGCAGAAAGAGGGACAAACTGAAACCAGAACTTTCAGGTTTCATTCCACTCACTCGCTTTACTATGGCACGGGACTCTCTTTAGTAAAGTGAACGCGCCCGCAATGAGGCAGGGAACATATCATTAATTTCATTGGTTGACCAGTGGTCAACACGACACCTGGCATTCTATTGGTTGGGGAAATTTGACAGGGTTGTAACACAAAAGCAGAGGAGAAATCTGAGAGCAGATGATTCACAAGCGAACAGAAAGCAGCCAGAGTGCGGTGAAGGGCTGAAGCTGGAGCGCACGAAATAGATCGCTAATAATATAGTTTATGAACTAAAATATATATTATTATCATCAACTTTATCCAGTTAGTTTTATAGTGTAACGTTTATCTATTTAAAATTAATTTATGTAAGCTATTTTATTTAGTCCCCTTATTGTGGAAGTTTGGTCACTAAATTTGTTTCCTGTCATAAGCTGTGTATCTGTATGGGAGTTTTATTTTGAACGGTCAGCAACGGAAGTTGTCCTGTTACGGGGGGGGCGCACACAAAACGTGACTCATGAGAGATTTCACCGCACGGCAGAGGGGCAGGACACCATAGTTAAATATCGTAGTTTTATCAATTGTTATGGTTATGATATTGTGATGTTATAAAACCATGGTTATCGTAAAATTGGTTAATCCCGACATCCCTAGTTTTGACCAGTGGTGGCTTGTTAATATGGGCCGCCGCCCCCTCCCACATCACCAATTTAGTGATATCTAGTGTTGAAATTGCATGTTGCAGCTGAACACCCCTCACCTCAACCTCTCCTTCCAATCATGAAAGATAACATTGGTAGCCTTTAATTGTCATAAAAACTCAAAAGGTGTTTAGTTTGTCTAGTCTGGACTAATGTAAAAAACATGGCGGCCTCAGTAGAGAGGGTCCCCTCGATGTAAATATAAAGTATTTAAATATAAAGGGCCTTTTCTGGGGTAAATTTTTCTGGGGTTGGCGACCACTGCTCAATTTAGAGCAGTGGTCGCCAACCCGTCGATCGCGATCTACCAGTCGATCTCGACAGTCTTCACCGTCGATCTCTGTAACTCTCTGGACTCACAGTCTGCAGTCGAGCGGCAGATCAGCTGTGGGTCGCTTGTCTGTTGTTCACACCTGCTGTGTGTGTCCGCTATACTGGAGACAAAGCAGCAGGTTTATCTCCTGCACTTCCTTCAATACAAGTCGGATTATGCACTGAACTAAATGTCAGGACTCTACGGTATGAAGTCCTGCATCTTCTGGTCTGTCGACAACAATCAAAGCCCTGTTAGAACAAATGAATGGATTCAGAAGTGAAACGCTGCAATGCTTTTACTTTGAAACGGGTTCAAGAAGTGTTGTAAATATGTTTGTGACATAGACAGATCAACTTTGTGTTTCACTGCAGAATAAAATGATCTTTCACCTGAGTTTGAATGTTTATCTGTTGAATTTATGTCACAAACACAAAAGAAAAGCACTCCAGCGTTTCTGTTGACCAAATCCATTCTTTTGTGTAAAAATGTTTTTTTACTATATAATATTTGCAGGAGCTGAAGATGCATGAATTCATACTGAAATAATAAATATGACCCTCCTAAGTGTTTTTTTTGCAAGATATCGGGGTGGTAGATCTCGGCTTACGTTTTGAATTAAAAAGTGGTCTTGTGCTTTAAAAGGTTGGAGACCACTGATTTCGATGAAATGAACTAGTGAAAACATCATGAGGATTCTTCAACATTAAATTTCTGCCAATAGTTCCCTTTCAACTAAATCTTACACACTGGACCTTTAAGGGAATCATTCTAATCCTCAGCCAGCAAGGAGCGCAGAGAGCACATTTTTTATTGTAAATCATTGCCTTTATTCTAATGTCCATCAATGGGCTTTTGAAAACTCAGCCAACAGCCAAGAATTACAAAGAACAGTTGTGCTTGTTGATTCAAGCCACATCAAGTTGGCCGAGCAGAAGCAATGATGTTTTGCTTCAGAGGCTGTGAAGTCAAGGTTTTCGGGGTCAAGGCTTGCTGTGATTACAGAGGATGGGGGTGAAATATACATACTCACTGCTGCTACTTTATCATTACTCTACAATGGTAACAAATATTAATTAACTTGGATGCGAGTGGTGAACATGAAGAACTGCTACATGTACACAACTTTCCAGCACTGTTTTCTTCACCCCCACCATGGGATTGTGTCATTTTGATAACATAAAATTGAATGGTATTGTTCTAAAGATTTGTTGTCAACACTCTGATATATTGTGTGTGAAGGACAGAGAAACATGAAATCAATCAATCACAAGCTGCCCGACAGCAATGAAGTGTGACACAGAGGTCAATATGATGTACCATCACCTGAGGCTACAGTTCAAACAGTTCATCTTGTAATAATAATACACTTCAACATCAATAAATCATTACTACATTAATTCTGAGGCAGTGATATCATTATTTAAAAACAGCAGCAGATACTTCTGGCTTTTGCACTACATTTTACATCATGTGCCACAGGGTTGGATTTAATATGAAAGCTGCTGGATTAGTTTACGGCACAAAGGACATTTGCAAGTAATCCACATGTGATTCCATTTCTATTATTGTAACTGCACGATCTCACCGATTTAGCTGCATAATATGGTTTATACTGATCCTTCTATCTGTTCCAATACCTTCCTCATATAAAGAAAACAGAAGAACTCAGAACTGGCTGTGGTGAATAAATAGGGTGTGTGTTACTCCGCCATTGTGATGAGAAGTGAAAGTGATGTGTTTCACATTGTGGTTTTGTTTGGGACAAAGAGAGAAATAACTGGCTGGTCAGATTGAGAAGTGATGGCGACAAGAACTGAACAGACAAACAAAAAGAAGACAACCAAAACTTAAATTGAACACCAGAGAAAAAACATCTCTGTGGTTCACTCTGCAGAGAGCAAACCCCCCCAGAGAACACAACCAGTGCTAAGCAAGAACCAAAACATTCATAACCACATGGAGAGATCATCAGTAAATGACCAGGAAGCTTCTTCATTATTCATGCACTTTACTGCACTGTACAGCTGAAGTAGGGCTGCATAAAGTAGACAGATGTGATGAATACAGTACACTTTGTCAGCCAATTTATGGAAAGCTTCTTCGTACTTAATCAGGGATATACAGATAATCCAGGAGCTTCTGACCTACTACAGAAATGTTAAAGTGCAGCATCCAACAAATGGATGGAAAAAAATAAAGAAAAGACATGTCTGCCCTCTAATTCCACATTTTGAACACCTTAGGGCATGGTGTCTTCTTCTGCACTGTCATGGGTTATTCCAAATCATGCTGCCCAATAAATAAACTTTGCATTTGCGTGTACTTTCATTCTTCATGTGACAAATATAAAAAATTGCATAACAGCCTGACAGAATTATCATAGCTCAGGCCCACTAACTAGCTTTTCTTGGATCTTGAGAAAGCAAGCAAAAATATTCCTGAGAGGTCAATAATGAAATATAATAAAGAAATATGTTTTTTTAAAGTGGGGGTCATCTTACACTTCTCACACGTAACCATTGTAACACAAATATTGTACTGCGTTTTACAATATATGTTGTTTGTCAGTTTGATGTTGAAGCCAGGGGTTTCAGTGTGTTTGTAGTAGGGTCAGCACTTAGTTTGTGGCCAGTCCAGTTTAATCTGCAGGATTTTCTTGCAACTGATCAACATCGTTTTGCTGTGGCAGAGGAAGTCAATTCATGATGAGTGAAAACAAGTTTTCATGTTGTCTCGCGACAGCTTTAATGCAGATAAAATCTGTCTAAAAGCCAAAAATCACATGATGATGAGCCCAAAGAGACTGAATCTGTGAAGTGCTAACTGTCAGAGAAAATGATTCTGATGCTTCAGCAGCCTGACAGGAGAGAGTCTGAGTCGTTTAGTGATCAACAAGATACAGTGATGGGATATTACCACATTTCATGCTTCATTTAAACAAGAGAGAGGTCTCCAACCATGAGGACTCCTCCTCTTTTATTAGTGGGCTCTCACAGAAACTTTCCCAACAGGATGAATTTCAAGGTGTTGGCAGTCCTCAAAAAGTATTTTTCTCAAAAACATACATTGGAAAGGTATCTCGGAATCATGGTTGGCCTGTATTTATCGATATGCTTTTTTAAATAACTGAAAACAGCGAGCATGAGGATAATAATGTGAAACAAGTGAAAGCTCTAATTTGGTCCATTTTTAGGAATCAAAGAAGAGTCCAATTATGGCTGTTAGCTGAAGTTTCAGAGTCTGGATGACCTTTTAATGGAGTAAAAACTTCATCACATTGGTGAAATTAGCTCTGTAACACCAGGGTAAGTCAACTAATATCTCTACAAATGTGTAGTAGCAAGACCATGTGGAGCAGTTTGCAGAGAATCACTGATATGAGTTGACCTTTGGTTTCCCTCTTTTCCACTTATTAACAATAATAATTTGTATAAAAGTCAGTGAGTCATCTGCAAAGTCTGAAACCACATTTCAAAGACGCAGACTCTGAATCAGTACACCTCAGACTGTGATCTCCCAATTTTCTTTCCATTTTGCAGAACAACTCCTGCTGTGTGGGACTGCTTTTTTCTTCTTTCTTCAGCTGAGACCTGCAGAAATGGTCTCAGACATTGAGGGTTTCCAAATGAGAGCCCTCCTCACCTACATTTTCTACAGTTCTATGCTATTCATATATGACAATTTGCATATTTAGGGCATAGTTTGAATAGTGTGTGATTTCTGCCGAGTATTGTTCCATTTCATTTTTATTTCCTTTAAACACCGACAGAAACTGAAATGTCTTTGAACATTAGAGATCTAACACTAAGAGTGTCAGTTCCTGAAAGTGCCGTTAAGGATTTCTCTTTTTTTGTTAATTGTCACTCTCCAAATGTTAAATTGACCACACTTTGGCTGTGTCCCAAATCACTCACTAATCACTATATAGTGAGTTCGCCATTTTGTAGTGGTGTTTGAAGGTTTAGTGACAATACCCTATATAGTGCACTCATTGTATCCCATAATTTATCATGAAAACTAGTGTACTCCCGTGGTGGAGAGACTGGAGGAGCGAGTGCAACAGGAACAGCCCGACCTGTCTTATAAATGTAAATACAAGCAGAGCAGCGCATCACAGCACAAGCTACGTGAAAGAAGTTTAAAGATGATCATTCACCATGTTTCTTACATTAAAGTATTAATACTAAGTGTAATTTAAAATGTATTGTGACGCTGTTGTTCAAACTAATCCTGAGGCAAAGATGTGATTAATGAAGTGAAAATATGCAGAGTAGTGTCCAAAAGCTTTTCTTTTCTTTCCTTTTCTTTTCCTCACGACATAGTTCTCTATATTGAAGTCACTACAAAGTAGAGTTTTCACGATACTAGAATTTTAAACTTGATACCCAGGAAAATACTTGATACTCGATAGCATTTTCGATACCAAGGTGGGAAATTACAAGAGGCAAACATTTTTTTTTAATAAAGATTCGAACAATACAGACAATAACATCAACATCACTGTTTATGTCCAGTTGCTAGTTGACTCTTCTCAGCTTCAATCTAATCCAATACAAATTTTTTGTTTCGATTAGTATCTGAGTATCGATTTTTATTTTTATTTTTTTTGGACAACCTTACAATACCAGTAACCAGAGAGCACACTAGAGCCAACATTGGCAGGCACATGTGGGAGATTTAAAAGCTTTCCTAGTCCTGTTAGAGGAGAGGAAAAACCCATAACTCTTGGTATCTTGTCCCAATTTTAGGTAGCCTACCTTGAGTATCTTAAGGTTTAGAAAGCTATGCTTGCCAAAATTTACCCAGGCAGCTTTTAGCTCTGCACTGGGCCGGCTCTGTTAGAGAAACTGTAGCAATTCGAGCAGCCCCAGTTAAGACAATTGTGATAATTATTCTTCTAGCAGACACCAAATGGATGTAACCCATAGATTGCTTCCTTTCAGTGGCAAACATGCCCAGGCTTTAGACTAGTGGGATCGCCAGGATCCTGAACATGCATCAGACCACAAATGAGCAAGTATTACTACTGACCTAAAGGTACCTGTACACCCGCTCACCAGATTGTCAGTTTCAGTACTCATGGTCCCAAAAGACTCCCAATTGGCCACATTTAGTTTTTCAATTTTATTTATCATTCCCATTTAACTGACATTTAATAAAGCGCTGTGGGCTCTGTGATAACAGTTTATTTGTAAAAAAAAAAAAAAAACCTGAAACAACTGATGTTGTATTTCTGACTGTTGTATTTCTTTGCATCTTGCAAAGCAGGATGGGGAGGGGCTGCGTCCAGCTGTTTTTATAACTTTGTGGAGCTGATTCCCCAATCACCCTCACTCTGTGCCTGTTGCCATGTGTGCAAAAGTGTGAAAATATGTAGGGTCGTTATTTTCCCATACAAAGTGCGAAGAGTACCCAGCAACTGATTAGAGTCCGTTAGAAAGAACTCTTATCCCATTTTGTCTGATTCCTCACATTCTTGTAAAGAGGCTTGGGGGACAGTGTGATATAGCCAGAAGGTGGCTATGACAGAAGGCTTTTCAGCTATTAACAGCTAAAAACTCTTCTCCTATTCTTTATGGTTGAGTAATACATCATATCAAATCATTCTTTTCAAACACATGGAGGTCTTCAGCGTTCAATAACCCCAGGCCGCTGGGTTGTTTTTATTAGTTGTTAAACTCACAACCCATTGTCAGATTTTGATCATATGTTCTCTTATTTCACATTTTGAAGCTATTGATCATTCTGTCGTGAACTTTTCTACATTCAGTCAATTATTTTCCCTGTAGGATGGCCTTTGTATGCCAGGGACATTTAGAAATAAACTTGGATGAATTAATACTGCCGTTATTTCTACGATGAGACAAGAAGAGGCCAAGATCAAAAGACATTTTGTCCAGTGTATATCCAAACATTTTAGATTTGAATTACTGAACTAAATGTCTGGCAGAGGTCCTCCTGCCAACAAGGAGTGAGGTCTGTCAGAAAGTCTCACTAGGGATTGTGGGTCCAGCCACAGATCTGAAGCCAGTCTCTGACACATCTGTCATCATGATAGCAGATGGGCCTGAGGTCAGGCCATGGCTGACCTGGGATCAGTCCAGGCTCTGACCGCAGAGAGCAGCGGCATCTTCAGGGACCACTGAGGCATGCCTGACACTGAGTTTGGGTAAGGCTACACCAATACTCTCACACACACACAGCGCTCAACTGAATTCTCATTCACTTATTTGAAACACACATACACACACACAAATGCCAACACATACACACACAGCCAAGGAAGCAGAAGCCAACACACCATCTGCCGCTCCTGTGTTTGAGTTCCAAATCCTGGTTATCAACAAAACACACAGAAGACCTCCAAACTTCCCCTTGGATACACCATTCCCTTTGAGAAGAACTGTATCACATACACACACACACACCTCTGCACCCAGATCAGATGGAACCAGTTGGATGGAGGCCACATAAGTTGCTCATTTTTCACTGGATGTGACGGGAGAAGGAAGATGGATTTCCTCACTTCTTTGACCAAGTTCATTCAGCTCATACAATTCTCTTCATCTCTCTCTCTCTTTCTTTCCCTTTGACCTGGGAAAATCACCTCTCCTATTCACATTTTATACACAAGCAGGTTTATGATGCTCATTTGTTTGGCCTCATTTATCTTCATAGCTATCATTGTATGTTACTGGAGGTCAGTACAGATAAGACGTTTTATTTCACTCTCTCTCTCTCTCTCTCTCTCTCTCTCTCTTTCTCTCTCTGCCGACTGGAAGGACTCCTGTTGTTCGCAGCACACACCCCTGCAGTGCTGTGGAATCATCAGTAATAGGTGTGTTACCATGGTAAGATAGCCTACAGTTTGAAACACCTGGCATGGTTCTCTGTGCGTGTGTGTGTGGGTGTGTGTGTGTGTGTGTGTGTGTGTGTGTGTGTGTGCGTGTGCATGCGTGTGTGTTTCTGTGCCATAAATGGAGGTTGTGTGTTTTGATGGGAGAATATCTTAAATTTGAAAAGCATATTACTATTTATGCATCAATATATACGTTTGCAAAGATTTTCATTTTATTAAAAAGGCGATCGAAATTTGACAAGTAAAGAACAAATAGACTTTTGACTTCAGGTGATTTGAAATGTCTCTTTCCTTTGTCATACCTGGCACTCAACTTTTTAGGGGGAATAGGCCTACGCACAAATTATTTATTGTTAAAATTACAATATAAAATTCAAGCAGTCTGCTCAGTCTGTCTGGGTTTACTATACTCCTCCAGGTTTTCCAACACTGAGCTGAATGAACTGTTAAGTAACAACTTGACTATCAAACACAGCAGAAAAGTGGCACACAGAACATTGAAGTCAGAACTAAAAAAAATCCACCATCAAATATCTTAGCATTTAGCCTTTAGCCAAGCCCAGCACGCACATATTGGTGACGCAACGTGATATGTTATTTATTTTATGACGTTTTAGTCAGGAAACTTTACGAGTGCCAGGTGGTGCATTAAAGCAGCAGCTTCTTCTCTGGTGTAGCTGCTGATATGGCTCAAATGGTTCATCATAACTTCACCATATGACTTTTGCAGCACTAATGAAATTTAGCAAAGTAAGGACACTTGAGTTAAAAATGTTCAAGTATGTTGCAGATACAAGAGTACATTTGTTGTTTTCAACAATAAGTGGTAAATATTTGTATGATAAACCCTTACTTTTAAATATACAGTTGCTAAGATTTCTTTTTTTTATCATTAATTTATTTAATTGAATAAATAATGGCAAATAGTGAATAAAACAGAGGAGAGGAGAGGAAACAACTGTACAAAGAAAGTACAGGGACGTTTGGAGAGCTGTTGAGACAAATCACCACTATCACTTTTTCATCTTTTCTTTTTTGACAGGAAATCAACTAAACTCACATTCAAAGATTCCAAATCTGTCAGGGTGAATGTGTGAAAAATGTTTACAAGCCGTTCACAATGCATGTAGATTATTTCCTTTGAAATGGTGCAGCCAGAAAAACAAGAAGTCCTGGCTTTGAATATATTTTAATAAAGCAGCACAAAAACCCAGAAAATGTAGCTGCATGTCATTAAATAAAAATGTATAAATAGTTAACCAATATAAAAGTAAGGTGTTTCTACTACACTGATCTGGTTTGATCATATTTGATCGACAATTCATTCCAATGTTGCTAAACTGTAATTGGTGCATGGGAATATGCGACATTACAGAGCTCCACACACTTCGAACCAAGGAGAAGAAAGCTGTTTTTGTCCTTTTTGTTTTCAAACACAGGCAGAAATATGTGCTGTTTAATAAGGATACCCAGAGTAACTTTAGCAGAAAATAATGTGTTTGTTTTGCCTCCACACTTATGA
Organism: Paralichthys olivaceus; assembly: GCF_024713975.1. NCBI lineage: Eukaryota > Metazoa > Chordata > Actinopteri > Pleuronectiformes > Paralichthyidae > Paralichthys > Paralichthys olivaceus. The sequence continues at coordinate 2,605,744 of NC_091101.1, forward strand.
CTGAGAAAACAGTTTTTCTTTGAGGGGAACCATAAAATATACACTAAAAAGATCCAAAAGACAAGGTAAATATCCCCTGGGGGCAGTTTCTCTCCCAAAATATCGGTATCAGTATAGGTCTTCAAAAACCCACTAGTGCCGTCTACACAAAATGATCCCTGTCACACACCCTCCAACCCCTAAAAATACACACAAACACCTGCCTGTGCACCGATAAGACGTCAACCACCACCGCTCCAAATGTGTTTGCACACCGGCGTCGGTCGACTGCACTTCCTCATTGAACGACTTGAACAATTTATTCTGACGCGCCACTGAATCCGAGGGGGAATTTAGATTGAGACTGAAAAAAGAAAAAAAATCAGACACTACCTGAAAGCCTAGAGGGAGAGCGAGAGCAGGGGGAGGCTGGGTGAAACTGACGCAGAGAGACAAGGAGATATATGAGCCTGTCACTCAACATTACACTGTCACTACAAGCTGGACAATCATTAACATGGCTAATGAACACAGTGGGGCCATGCTGCAGCACAGACCACGCTCACGTAAAGCCACTGTAGGGGAATGTCATTAGTCCTTCCACCGCACTGACATGATCTAATTCCCAAGTCGTCTTTGTGCACTTGGAGGTCTTTCTGCTACCAGGGGGCACCTACAAGGCTGGGGAATAGCTCAGGCCATTTGAAAAATTAAGTAGAAATTATGATTTAGGAATACATGTCCGAATATGTGTGTTCATAGATAAAACACAAATATAGCTTTAAGATTGGTCTAATGATCTTTAGTATATCGGATGTGATTCCATCAACCTTTGTCAACTTCACCACCTGCCCCTGCAGGACTGTACAAATGAAGTGACGGAAATACAAACCCAAACGAAACTGTTACGACTGAAAAAAGAGGGGAAAAATAGACGAACCAAACATCAACAGATCCAGGATTGCTGTACATTGCGTGGAACCACACACAGGCAAAAGTGAACCATAGCCAATGTATTCAAATACTGTCAGATAACTGCACAAAGCCAACCCATCAAATGATGAGCCTCTCTGACAGAGCTGTGGGTGTCTGTCTGACAAAGAAATGATGATATATCAGAAGTGTTTCATCATGTTTACACATTAAGACAATTTCATTTATTTCAGTGTAATTCAAGTTCACATCGGTCAGGTTTGGTTTGCAAAAACTGAAACTGATTTGTCATCCTGTGAGATTCATGGTCATGGCCGGGGACTTTCCCGTGTGTCATGTTTTCACCATAACATCAGACTTGAAAAGCATCTGAGTGTAACAGCCACACATGGCCCTGTTCTGACTAAGTTGTTATCAAAGGCCTTCTCACATTTTAAAGTTCTAAAAACTAATAAAAACCAGAAAGGACATAGGTAACACTTTGCACAGAAATGTGGTTCTCTCCCTGTGTACTAAATTGTAACTCTCATATTTTGTCACAGACAAACATCCCTATTTACCCACAGAGTGTAAAGTCTGTTGTCTTATCTATACTGCTGTTATCTAATCTTCAGTCCGAGGAAGGCTTCACACAACGTCTTTATTGCAGGTGACCAGAAATGTTTTTCAGACTTGTTTCCTCTACGTTTATTGATTCCTATGACTAATGTAACATGTATTTCAGGAGTTTGCTCAGTCATGATCACTCCCAACAGTTGAGAACAAAATGTTGTTTCTTTGTCTGGGTTTGTTAAGGAAGCTTCTTTACACTGATACAGTATATACCACCATAATGTATGTTACAGCATCTGTAATGAAGAATCACAGACCCTCAAACATTGACTTGAGTCTACTTGTCTTTCACAGGGAAACTCCTTTTTGCTCTTTTGGTGACACCGCCCTCCCAGATGTGTGCCATGTAATACCACAAAATGGTCGTTACAGGCCTGAGCACAACACACTGTTGTGTAGGCTCCTATAAACACCCCTTTAGAGACGCTCCAGACTATGTTTATTGTGCTTCCTTTTCATTGTCATTATTTTATTGCTTGAACACATCACATCTAGCAAAGAGAAAAATGACTACACTTAATAAGCTCATCCTCAGGACAATATCACACTCACACCCAACAATAAGTTCATCATGTACCATGTTATGATAATTTTTTTTTTTTTAATTATTTGAGATTTCAAGAATTTCTGGGTATATCTAAGAATTCCTGAAATTATTTATGGAATTAATAGGTTCCTATGTTCAAGAGTATCCATACGACATCTTAAAACAGTTGAACCTGCAGTGTATTGTCATCATTAAAAAACAATCCACGGGAAAAACTCAAGTCAATTACAAAAGGTCAACTGTAGAACACAAATAAGTTCTAGGGACATTCACAGTGAAAGGACGAAAGGAAAACCTTTTCTAGGATTCATTTATTTACCATAACCAAAAACTGCATCTCGGACACAGTTTAAAAAACCCATAAGAGTGTATAATATGTAAGCAACTGGAAATAAATATCAAAAATAATCCTTTATTTTATGTATAAATTCTTAAATACTGATGCCCAAAATCAATCCATTTTACGCCTGATTTCTTTTCCTTTTGTTTGCAGGAAGAGCTGCATTAATACACCCTTCATCATGAGAGCAGACTGACGACATATTTAAGGCTTTGTTCTACAGACAATCATATTCTCTTAATCATATTTTCTGGTATAAGCCTTTTTTCTCCCCAGTGAATTCATTCTACATCACACATTGAGCACATTTTAAGGTTCAAGACATCCGTGCAATTCTATTTACTATTTTCATATTTATCAGGACATTGGCTTCACCAAAGTCACTTTTTATAAATTCGAATTATTTCTATTATGTATATGCTCTATGGCTATTTTATCTACAATCGTGAAAATATGGCATCAAACAATACACATGCTGCAAAACTAAAAAAAAAATGATTTTAAGACGAACTCACGTTTTTTTTCTTATTTATTGGTCCATGTCCATATAGATAAAAAAAAGACTTGACCTGCTTGTTGATGTTGGTTTTGCTGGGACTCATCCCATCAGCCTGAGTCCGTTCCTGGGCTCATTTTAAAGTTCTGAGCTTGGAGCTGGAAGGGCGTAGCCAAATGACGTTTTATAGGAATACAACTGTGAATTGAAACTGAATTATTAATACATAACCTACCATTGATAACTTCTATTGTCAGGTACACTCGGGTGCTTTTTTTTCTTTTTTTTTTCACTCAGCTGAAAAGTTGAGAGGAAAGAAAAACCTTGTGGCCCCTGTGGATCCTCACCCTGACCCTCTCACCGATGGAAGCGCAGAATAAAAGTGAGGAGCAAATTCTCTTTGTGGCGAAATGTGATGAATCTCATCATCGCAACACAACTTGTGGAACTGCGCTTTGGTTCCCGTGTCTCACGCCGGATGAACGTGTTCTGGTGAGGCTGCTGGACGTACCTGAGAAGAAAAGAAGAAGCACGGTCCCGAGGAGAATCATGTTTGCCGAGTGCGTGTCACCGGGGGGGGGAAACGGGACGTGGGACGGGACTTGTTCCAGCAGCACCGCTGTGCGCCCCGCAGACAGACACCCAGCCTGCCGCTACATTCACCGCGCTCCCTCCGTCCGTCCGTGCGCCTTTTGTTCTCTGACTGCCACGGTAAAGTCCCTCAAGTTTCAATCCCCAGATGGAAGGACTGAGCCGCCTCGGAGCCAACACACACACACACACACACAGGCGCTGCGAGTGTGTGACGGCGTGTGAGTGTTTGTAAGCCCAGCTTCACGCCGCGCTGCGTGGAGAATTCAGCTCCTGGATGGAGGAGGCGTCAGGCGTCACCGGGCTGCTGCTCTGCCCGCGGACAGTCATCACGACGCGGCTCCGCTGGTGAAGAAGTCCCGCTCATTGTGCGCTCATGATGCTGACAGACAGGGGAGGCAGGGGTTATTAACTGCTGGTATCCCTCCTCCTCCTCCTCTTCCTCCTCCTCCTCTTCTTCACATCATCACCTTGGGGACAATAAACCAAGGGATGAAAATAATTCCTGTATTGAGGTCATTAGAACTGAGCAGTCATGATGATACAGTTTACAATGCTGTCATTTGTGGGGTTTTATGAGTCTAGCTCATTGTCCCATGATGTAAAGACAGTGAAGAATCTTCCTGTGGCCAAACTGCTGTAAAATCAGGGAAGTATGTTGGTCTTTAAAAGATAAGTTGAGAATAGTCCGCTATGGTTCCATGCATCAGAGTTAAATCAGCATCAGTGTAAAAATGAAATGTTTCCCCAAGCAGAAGGATAACGTAGCTTGCGGACCTTTAGACTGCATGATATGGGACTTACACACTTTGATAGTTGCATTTCCTCACAGCTCTGCTTTTGCATCTTTTAGCTCATTGTTGTGGCTCTCACCAGTTTTGTTTTCAATCACGGCAGCCAAAAACCAGCAATAAACCCTGTGTTTTACATAGTGAACACAATGTTTTCAGGTCCCAGCATTCATTGAGAAACAGAACGTCTATGGAAAGTAAAACCAAAAGTTCCACGTTCAAAAGCCTTTAAGTATGAAAACTTCAAATTCAGATTCACCTGTGGACGTGGGGCTTTAGGTACATTTATTTCAGAATCCGAATCAGAAGTAGACAACAGCAAACGTGATGGCACTGGACACAACAGACTCATAGAACATCCGCAGCATCGTCCTGTGTTGAAGGACCTGAGCCGTCTCAGAAAATAGAGACGGCTCAGGCCTTTTTTGTAAATCGTGTCCACGTTTTTTGACCAGTCCAGTTTATTGTCTAAGTACAACCCCAAGTACTTGTATTTGTAGAGGGAATCAGGCCATTCAAAGTGTATCAATCACTTTGCTCTCGAAATATGTGGTTCCTAGAGTCTGCTAGAGTAGATCAGGAGATAGAGCTGCAGGCTCCTCTCCTGTGGAACCAGCTCCCACTCTGGGTTTGTGTGGTAAACACCATGTCTACATTTAAGGTTAAACTTAAAACGATTATCCATAAAACATAAAGTCAGAGCTGGCTCAACCATCCCTGAGTTATACTGCTGTAGGCCTAGACTGAACTGAGCACTTTCACTCTCCCTCCCCAGATGTCCACCCACATTGAGTCTGGTTCTGCCAGAGGTTTCCTCAAGTCAGTGACAGAGTTTTTTTGTCTCCACAGTCACCAAAGTGTTTGCTCATTGTGGAAACTGTTGGGTTTCTTTAATTTTGTAAATGTTTGTGCATTGGGATAATGTCTGTTTTGTTAATTTTGTTCACTAAAAAGAAGGAATAGAAGGTATGTATTTTTTAAAAGCTGTCTCTCTCAACAGAGGAGCGGTCTTTTTCAACAGTATGCCATGTCACTGAATTCATGTTTTCTTTTTAATGATATAATATTGTTTATTCAGTATTTATGTTTTATTGGTCTTTAACAAAGAACATTTTCCATAAGCCCTGCACCTTCGCAGAACTGAATTGAGGGGGTGCAGACATGTGTGTAATAACAGGATAAAGAGGACTGAATGCTGAGAAGTCCCCAGAGGTGCAACTTCAGCAGTTGCAGCATTAGGAGATGAGTCATCCTCTCATTATACCTTTTCTTTTTTATTATGCCACACAACCATTAGTTAAAGTTTGTTTCAGGATAAATATTGAATAACATCATAGCACAGAATAGCACAGCTGAAAGTTACTAATGACCTTTCATGGCCTCAGACAATGGAGTGGTCACTACACTCATCCTACATCTTATAATATAGATCTCAATGCTGAAGCCTTGGAGTTACACAGGGTTCATTTCCAGTGCTGGGACCACTTCATTTTACTTTGTATATACCTTTTGGTATTATAATCATAAAACACCACAAAAACCTCCATTGGCAGATGACACCCATCTGAATTTATCATGAAGCCAGACTAAAAGCCTTGACCAGCACATGTCTTAAGACCCACACATAAAACAAGTCTCTAGGAGGGCTTTCTTCCACCTGCGCAATATTATGAAAATTAGAAACATCCTGTCTCAGAAAGATGTTGAGAAACTCGTCCATGCATTTGTTACCTCTAGACTAGATTACTGTAACTCTTTATTATCAGGATGTCCAAGGAAGTCTGTGGAAAGTCTCCAGTTGGTCCAAAATGCTGCAGCACGAGTGCTGACAGGAACTAGAAGGAGAGATCACATTACTCCTGTCTAAGTTTCTCTACATTGGCTCCTTGTAAAATTCAGAATAGAATTCAAGATCCTGCTCCTCACATATAAAGCCTTTAACAATCAAGCCCCTTCATATATCAAAGAACTGATAACACCATATTATTCAAATAGATCACTTCGTCCCTAAATACAGGCTCTCTTGTGGTTCCTAGAGTCTGTAAAAATGGGAGGTAGAGCCTATACTGACCTCAAGCCTACTGCTGCTGAGGGAACTGCACTGAGCTTACTGTTGTCATCATTACTATTATTAATTAATAATGGTGCTGCTATTAAATCTAAAAATATCACTGTTATAATGTCATTTTAATTGCCAGTCTGACAGTGGTTAAATACAAAGTTTATTCCACTGTTCCTCCTCTCTTTCTCTTTTTTCCCCTGATTCCTCTCCTCCCAACCCACTCAGTTGAGGCAGATGCCCACCCCACTCCAGCCCCGTTGGGTCTGGTTCTGTCGGGGGTTTCTTCATGCTAAAACTGCTCATGTAGGAGCTGTTGTGTTGCTCTATGACATTGTAATGTCTCCACCTTAACACAGCCTGGTGCTGTACATGGTTAAAGGTTCCCTGTGGAGCTTTCTTGTACAGAGACAAAAGTTCTTTTTACAGTCAGTGTTTCTCTGTGGAATAGTGTGACACCGTTGCTAGAACTGTCTGTCACCCACTTGTTCAAACACATGCACATAAATCGTTTTGTGACGGTGTGTGTGCACACAAGATTAAAAAAAATTGATAACTAACCTAAAAGGGTCTGTGGATTAAGTATAAATCATGATTGCAGTTATTCACTTTAGGGGGGAATTCCTACTTTCATTGTCTTTTTGTGTACATATGTAAATGTATGTTGATGGGTGCAATCACTGTTTGCCTGCGATGGTGTCACATTGAATGAAGGCTTACAATTCATTTTAGAAGAGTCTTTAGATGACCTGCTTTTGTGTGTAATGTTATTGAGTTTGAGTTAATGTTAGAACATTCTGGCTCACACTTTGTTGCTCACAGCATGTGGTTTTTCATCGTGACGGAAGTGTAGATGGTGTGTGGTTGGAAAGCATGTGTGGCGCTGTGTGCTGCTATATTGTGAGCCGTTAGGTGCACTGCTGGACTGGATAATTGTATAAATGGAGGAGAGAGGAGCGGGAGTAGACAGTTTTATGGGTGGCCAGCCATAAATAGTATTAACATGTACAACACTTACACATTTACACATGCTCACAGACAATCCCCCATCACGTGTGCTTCAGTTTCATCACATGCAATCCCTATGATTTGTGACGGAGGCAGCTGAGAGGGGACACAGTTTTTATGGGTATGCATTTACAAAATGTTAACAACATGAGAAACAAGATGATCCGTCAGCTCCTTAGACAGCCCAGCAACATGGGGGGGCATGGAGATAATTAACGGTGTATGAACCGCTTTTTCAGCCAATGTTAAAATTCAACGTAAAATCAGGGGGCTCATTATAATAATGATATGCACATACACACTCCCGCTCACACTTAAGTGTTACCACCTCGTCCCATCAAGCAAATTACATGCCCCTCTGTTCACCCCCAGAGGTCATTCAACCTCATGGCCTGCTGGGCAACAAGCTGTTCAGCTAATCAGTGGAGAGCCTCAACTCTCCAGGGAAAGACATATGGTGCACAGCAGTGTGACATCACAACAAATAACAACCTCAGTGACATCATAATAAAGATGTGCTTTGTGACCACATCTGGCTCCACCATGGAGGTCTGCTGCCAAACTGGCAATAGCCACTGGCCAACAGGACTCCATGGTGATGAGGGTGTAGGTCATTTTACTGTAAGAGATGGTTCATATCATGCGATAATGTCATGTTATACACATTTAAGCTAACTGCTCCATGTCATATAATTCCATCACGACTGAATTGTATGCCACATAGCTTGTGTATACTGTAAACTGTATACAGTATATTTTAGACATGTTATCTACAACCAGCAATGTTCTGTGTGGTCCACCACTTCTATTCAGCCTTAAATATCTCAATACGTACTGATAGATTTGCCTTGAAACTCTGAGCAGACATTCATGGTTTCCAGATAAAGAACACTACTCAAGTCAAACAAATCTCTTTGTCTATGATTAAACTGCCACAATGTTATATGATAGACATGTATGGATGTCAGGCGATGAATTCTTCTGACTTTGGTGCAACTCTGATCATTCCTCGACAGCCACTTTGGGGCTGAGAGGGTCCTCTTGATGTAAATATAAAGTATTTAAATATAAAGAGCCTTTTCTGGGGTAAAGAAAACTAGATTCATACAATTTAGATGAAATAAACTAGTGAAAACATCATGAAGATTATTCTACATTACATTTCTGCCAATAGTTCCCTTTCACCTAAATCTTACACACTGGACCTTTAAGTCATCTAACTGAGCAGCTAACAAGCCTGTTGTCTTTTTTAATTGTCACTGAGAAAACACTCATTAAATCCCCAGAAATGGGCATGGTCTTGTTGATGACCCTATTCTATGAGAAATGACATTTTCTGACCATGACTCACGGCTCTGCAGCACATTTATGTTTTGTTTTTTTTCAAGAATTCAACGTGTTTCTCATTCTACACACCACACTCTTTTATACATTAATAAATCAATCAAATTTTATTTGTATAGTATATATTCACAAATCAAATTTTTTGTCCTAGGGCTTTAACAAGGTGTGACCACCTCTGCCCTTAACCCTCAACAAGAGTGAGGAAAAACGACCAAAAACAACTTTAAACAGGAAAAAGAACATAGAAACCTCAGAGAGATCCATATGTGAGGGACCGCTCTCCCAGGACGGACAGAAGTGCAATAGATGACATGTGTAATGGAGAACGTCAGAAAAATAAGTGTATTTACAGCATTGGTTAGAGTAAACAGTTTAAAGCATGACGGAAGGTAAATGAATTGAGGAGTCATTGTCAGTAATGGTAGAATATCTGAGGAGACATATTGTTTATCAAGCATTCTTGTTGTAATCATAGTCCACAATCAGCAGCCACCACGATCAGGATCCACCATTATAATCCATCATCATGATCCACTGCTACCATCAGGATCCACCACCAACTGCCACCTTGATCATGGTCCACCATCATAATCCACGATGTGGCCACAGTCACGGCCCTGGATCTGTGAATGATGGCACAGGGACACTGAGGAAGAAGTCAAGTCAGTGACATGTATTGATGAGACATTGAGTTATTTGATGTGATAAGGAGGGAAAAGAGGAAAGAGAAGCTCCATGTGTCATGTGTCCCTCGACATTCTAAACCTATAGCAGCATAACTAAGAGCAGGCTGAAGACAGGCCTGGACCAGCTCTAACTGTAAGCTTCATAGAAAAGGAAGGTTTTACTCTCAAATGTACAGAGGGTGTCTGCCTCCCGCACTGAAACTGGGAGATGATTCCAGCGGGAGAGCTTGACAGCTGAAAGCTCTGGCTCCTACTCTACTTTTCGATACTTTAGCAACAAGTAAGTCTGAATTCTGGGAGCGCAGTGCTCTGGTAGAGTGATATGGTACTATTCTCTTTAAGATATGATGGTGCCATATAATTAAGGGCCTTGTAGGTTAGGAGGAGAATTTTAAATTCTATTCTTGATTTAACTGGAAGTGAACTGTAAACTCTTTTCCTGGTTCTTGTCAGGTCACGTGCTGCAGCATTTTGAACAAGCTGCAGGGTCTTTAAAGACTTACTGCTGGAGCCTGATAATAAGGAATTACAATAATCAAGTCTGGATGTGACAAAGGCATGGACGAGTGTTTCTGCATTTTTTTCAGACTGGACATGTCTGATTTTTGAGATTTTATGTAAGTGAAAGAAGGCGGTCCTAGAAATTAGTTTTAAGTGAGAATCGAAGGACAAATCGGGATCAAAGATGACTCCCAAATTCTTGACTGTTTCATTGGAAGCAAGGGCCATGTCATCTAGCACAGCTATATCATTAGATAAGTGTGTTTAATAAAAGAAAATTGTGGGTCATCCATGTCCTTGAGACATGCTTGAAGTTTATTTCCCCTGGTGTATCATCTACATTTAGGGTCCTCGCAAGTTTCAAGATGTTACAGGTTACTGTTTTAAGCCCTCTTCTTCTGAAATAATTTATAATGTATATAATAATTATTTGTATGATGAGTAGAAAAGAGTCACCACCAAGGAGCACCATGAGGCTGCACAGAATTTGGGAAATGGCTAAAACCCCATGGCTAATATGTTTTTTGCCACCATGGCTAAACAAATTTGTGGACATTTCTCATGCAGTTAAATGCCAGTCTGCATTTGCACTTGCCAGCCTCCAGCCAGCTTCTCAGTTAGTTTTTCTGAATTGCTAAAACACTAATTCCTGTTGTGTGGATCAATTGCTCAGTTGTCTAAACTCATTCACTGAATTGAGCATCATTTTGACAAAACCATAAACTATCTTCACCTAGTAAAACACTACTTGCAGATCTCAGTCCTTCCTTTTGCAAAACTCTAAACACATTCTCATGCAATAAAACACAGGTTGGTCCTGCAAGCTCATGACAACAATGGATCAGAGACACAGAGGACGAAGAAGGAGGCAGAGGAAGAGGAGGGAGAAGAAGACGAAGAGTTGCAATTTCTGATGGTGGTAATATAACACTGTGTGCTGCTAAAAGCAACCGGGGTGTTCTTCACCATCGTGCCACTCTGGGGCCATATACTGTAACACCCAGCACCTTCTCACCTTTCTTGGTGGTCTTAGAGATGTGTTGTCTGCAATGAACAGCAGGAACATGAGATGATGGAGGGGCCTATGTTGTGATTTGGGACAATGTTAGTTTTCACCGCGCTGTCCAAGTCAGAGAATGGTTCAATATGAATCAGAATATCATTACAGTAACCTACACTTGCCACTGTACTCTCCCTTCCTCAATGCAATAGAGGAGTTTTTGTCCACTTGGAGATGGAAGGTGTACGAGCGACAGCCCTACTCCAGGCTCACAGTAAACTTCTTGAGGCCATGGAACTTTGCCTGTGATGACATCGGTGAGGAGATGTGTCAGGGCTGGGTACGGCACACAAGGGTTTTTTCCCCCTTTGCCTGACATGGGCAAATATAACGTGTGATGTGGATGAAGTGCTGTGGCCTGACCCAGCCCAAAGACAGGATGACGCTCAATGAAGCTCAATGATCAACTGTGTAAAGTACTTTATTGTGACCAATAAACATTTCTCCATGAGCAACATTCCTTGACCACAGTGTTTTCAATTGTTTGCCATTTCCATTTATCCTGCCAGGCAACGGGGAAAAAACCCTAGTCAGTTTGTCTGTTCAGTTTGACGTCTGGATTGCTCTTGTCTATGTTCCTGAGTTTTACTAGTGTTTAGCTCTCTATGTTATAGTTTGAGATGGTAAGGCTATTATGGTTTAAACATGTTCTGTTCTGCACAACCAACTTGCTTCTTCATCTGCGATTTGGGTCCCAAAAATCATACAAAATACAAAAGCATTGATTTTTATTCTTGAGCAGTTGTGATTTGGGAGGAATGTCTACTACCCACAGGGTTGGTGGTTTGATCCCAGTCTCCTTGGTCCTTGGCAAAGATACTGAAGTCTTATAGAAAAGTGTAATATCGAACAATAGTAGTAGTAGAATTACAATAAAGCTTCATTAATATGGACTTATCTGATAACCAATAAATATTCCCAGTTGACGACTGTAAGACAAGTCATTCTATGGCAGCTTCTTTTGGTGAGTGAATCCCTGGATTGCTGACGGAGAAATATACCAGTGTAGGAAAATCTGTCAGAGTGAAAATGATCATTTTCATATTTATGAGGAACATCAGCTGGGTCACTGAAAGACAAGTTATGTAACTAGTGTGATAGTATTCAGTTATTTCATGTGGCTCATCTATAAAACATGCAGTCCTCTCAAACTTCCAAACAAATGTACATTCCCAATTGAAATCTCCCTCCTTCACTGTGACATAGCTACATGGCCTCTTGTTTTTGGAACTTGTCAAGCCTTCTGTTTGATGATATTGATCAAATACATGGTGCTTCTGATGCAGAATCAGCCCAGTAAGTTACTGACATCAAATGTTTTGTCTTTCTTTATTTCATACTGAAATGATAGATATTTTATTCTAAAACAGGAGTCAATAATGGGGCATAGAAAACAGTAGTGAAGTTTGATAAAAGTTAAAACTTTGACAGAGATCTGTCATCTGAACTAACCACACTTAGATTTAAGAATGTTTTATCACAAATATGTTGTCACATAGTTAACAATCTCCGCATAAATTCGACCTGTAAGAAGCAGCCTGTCATGCCACTAAACATTTGAATGCATTAATACATCTTCTGGTTCTTAAGAGTTCTTGGGTCAACATGAGTTCAGTGAATGTAAGCCATGTTTTAGAGAAAAAAGTGCTGCCCATAGATGCACTGTATGAATGTTTGTGTGATTGGGTGAATGGCAAAAGAAAAAAACTGTGCTGTAAAGCACTTTGAATGGTCATCAAGACGAGAAAAGCTCATATAAATACAGACCAAATACAGACCGTTTATCTGTGTGTAATGCTTTGTGATGGATGCAATGACACTGATGGAGTACATAGATAGAAGTATGAGGAGAAAAAGACCACAGAGATTTCTTGTCCCTTGACAATGACCGATTCATCAGCTGATATAGATTCTGTCTGGTCTTGTATCTTTGAGTCCAGTATTTCAACCGAACCGTCCCAGTAGAAACACAAGTGCACACCACTTTGGGTTAAATAGCTGTGAGGTATGTGTGTGATATGATTAACACTGTATAATATTAACCCTTCTGTCTAAAGTCCGTTTTGGGAATGCAAATAATCCTGTTAAATTTTATGATCGGGGAAACCTGCCTCCCTTGAATTTAATAATCCTGCCTTTTTGAATAGGATTATTAAAATGCGTAGGCGATACAGCAAGTTCTCTGACAGTGAGAAACATTTTTTTGTCTCCAATTTTATATATTTTCCATTAGAAGCACAGTCCTCTGTGTCGTCCTCATTCACTGCATTAAGAGCAGCAGCAACACGTTACCACTCAGTGCATTTTCTCTATCAGTGACATCACTGACGAGGCCACCAAGTAATTTGTTTTTCCTCACCTCACTAACAAGCTCCTCCATTTTGGTGTCAGAAAGGTTGTGCTCCTCCTTCTCCCCGCTTGATGCCATGATTCACCATAGAAACCAATTGGTCAGGAGGATAACTTAATATTAATGAGTCGCTTTGTATTGATGATTTATGGTTGAATGTGGGCGTATAGAGGGCGGAGTATGAGGCAGATCCACTGAGGAAGGTTTCCAGGTTAACTAACTGTGATGTTGACCAAGCTGTGTCAGAGACACACAAGTACCTTCCTCTTCTAACAGCACACAATAAGAAATTATACATAGGCTTTTAAATAAACCAGTGTAACAGTCAAATTTTATCACCTTTTGAATATTTTTTCTGCTAAACCCTGGTTTTACATTCATCCATCACCATGACGTCCTTGAATGTTTATTAGTGTTTTGTTGTTAATAATTAGTATGTAGTAAAGAATAGTTTCAGGGTTAATGGGTTTGCTGTATTTACTGTAACCTACTGTCCAGAGCTTTACACGTCCAATGACTTTATTGTCCTCTTGGGGAAATTTGTTTTCGCAGCCAGTTCAGTACAGATCAACACTGTAACGCAGGCAACCCACAGGGAGGACAGAACAATAAATAAAACATAAAACCATAAATCCATTATTTGACACATTCACCGTGACAGTTTAGTGCTGCAATGGCAGCGGCTCCTCTGAAAATCCTGCTGAATCTGGCCCTTCTCCATTTAAGGGTTCTGTACCTCTGTCCAGATGGCACTAATGTGTCTTTGGTGTCATTTGCTCTAGCAAGTGTTAGTCGTGTCATGGCTTTGTCGTTCAAGTCTGATATGTAAGGTCCTAATTAATTTCTGGCAATGCTGGCCAGTTCAGGTTTACCATATTAACCCTATTTTTGTGCTGCTTGGCAGCTTCTTTGAGTCACTATCATGCTGAAAGGCCCAAGACCTATTCTGTCATGAAGTATTATTTTTAGATCGCTTTGGTAATCTGCTGATTTCATGGAACCCCTACTATATTTCTAGTTATGGTGTTGTTTTCCTTATGGGCTAAATTTTGTCTATAAACAAACTGATAAAATGTATTCAAAGAAAATGCTACTTTAGCTTCATCAGTCCAAAGAACAGAGGGACTTTTTTAAAGTTTGAGTAGAGATGTTTTCAAAGAGTTGTTTGCTTCAATCTATTAATATTGTACCAATAATTGTGTCCAGGGTAGATTTTGTGTTTTTATCATAACACTAGCCTGCAAGTTTTTTTTCTTCTGTTCAAATCCTGGGACATTTTGTTAAAATATTCCTTTTACACAAAATTCATTTTGATTTATATCTGAAGATATTCTAAATTACATACTTAAAATTCAGGGGTGCCATTAAAATTAACCAGGATGTGCTGAATCACACAGACACAAGAATGTGTCCTTCAGAGAATGAGCTGAAGGTGAGATTCATTTTCCGGTATTAGCACAAAATAAGATCAACACAGATAACCCTAACCCACTCTTAGTGCTTTTGCATGCATTTCAATGAGGGAAACCAGGCTACATGGGTAGTCAGACACCATGTTTTAAATGTAAGCAAGCTGCTGAAAATCTGCAGATACACAGCAGATCAGTAACTAGACTTCAGAATCAGAATCAGAAAAGCTTTTATTGCCAAGTAGGTTTTACACATACATGGAATTTGTTTTGACGTTGTTGGTGCATGCAGACATCTCTTAATATAAGAAGATTTAAAAAAAACAATTAAAATTTAACAATATGAATATAAAAATATATACACAGTATGTTTTTGCAGGTAAAAAAGGAAAAATAGGAAGAGCAGCACAGCTGAGTAAGTACAGTGCTCACAGTACGCAGAGTATTTCCAATGTAAGTATATAGCTGACCGTTAATGTAACACATAGATTTGTGAATGCAGTGTCAATGTGACATATGGAGGCAGAGGTGGAGTGTGAAAGAGTGTCAGGGTGGGTTCCGGGCTTTGTTGATAAGGCGAGTAGCGGATGGGAAAAAACTTCTTGTGGCGTGAGGTTTTGGTCCTGATGGACCGCAGCCTCCTGCCAGAGGGGAGTGTCTGAAAGAGTTTGTGACCGGGGTGGGTGGGATCAGCCACCATCTTTCCTGCATGCTTCTGAGTCCTGGAGGTGTACCGGTCCTGGAGCGACAGTAGATTGCAGCCAATCACCTTCTCTGCCGACCGAATGACACGCTGCAGTCTGCTCCCCTTCTCAATTAAAAGTACTGGATCTGATCATGACTTGACTCCATGCTGAGGAACTTAGATTGGACCTGGTCTAAAAATGTACTTGGTACAGCAGTGATCCACTGGTGTTTGTTTCACAGTGACGATGACCAACCCTATCAAGATTGACATGGCAGAGGCATCCCATCATTGTCAGTAGAGTGGGGGAAAAAAACTAAATAATCAGGGAGCAGTGGTGCAGATCCAAGTGAGCTTGAAATACCAAATATCCTTACCAAATCTCACAGACAATTTCACATGAAATTTCTCCCACTCAACCTCTTCCTATATCTCACTTTTTTTCTTAGTTTTATTTCTATCCACCCATGCCTACTTCCTCTCCTCACCTCTTCTCCTCCTCCTCACTCCCCGATCTCCCCCACCTCTCTCTCATTCTCTCTCTCATTCTCTTCTCCAGGTTGCCTTCAGTCTCTTCACCTCTTTCTCTCTTTGCCATTTTATAGGCTTGTTAGTTCCACTTGAAATGCCAAATGACATACAATCTAAACCCAGTGAGCTGCTACCTCATTGCCCTCATAGAGCTGCAGAGACTAAACAAACAGGATATAAGATGAAACACGCACACAGTCCACCCCTGCCCGCCCACCATAATTCCTCATATAGGATTAAAGCACACACAAGCTGTGTCACAACAAACACAGTCATTTTTTACCTTTGAATTCATTTCAGGGTGTGAAGAGGTACTGAGCAAGGTTAGACCAGTTACTGTGGCTGTAATGTATTATGCCTTTCATGTTTGCATTTGATTCATCCCTTGTATAAATTGTGTTTTTATTTGCATTTCCAAGAATATTTTCTATCAGCTTTTCACTGTTACATCATAGTCTAAATCAGTGGTAACCAACCTTTTCAAGCCCGAGATGACTTCTTAATTCCAAACGTAAACTGAAATCTACCATTCTGATATCTTCCAAAAAACCCACTTAGGGTGTTCATATCTATTATTTTGCTATTTCTGTTACAACTGACTATACGTAAGAGCATACATAAACATAAAGAAAGACAGTAATGCAACTTTATCTATTCAGTGCACAATGTTCACATTAATATCTTTTCAACACAAACTATTCATATTTACAGCAGCTGTTAAATGCACAATAATAAGCTTCTAAGTTTAGCAACAAGTTCTATGACGGAGCTGCTTCAATAGGGTTTCCCTTTAAAAATGGCCATAACAACTGTATTTTCTTGTATAAAAGTACTACTTATGTACTCAAGTAAACCACTACTATACAGTATAAAGCCATACAACTTCCACTCCCTACACATACTTCACAACAAAACCCTTTTTTAAACAAATGAATTGATTCAGTAAACAGAAATGCTGCAGTGCATTTCCATTTCCATTTTGAAATGGGTACAGGTAGTGTTGCATGCATGTATGTTTGTGACATGAATTCAACAGATAAACATTAAAACTCCAGTGAAAGATCATTTTCTCTATTCTGCTGTGAACTGCAAGCAATGTTTATCTGTTGAATATCTCACAAACATTAAGATATACTTCCTGAACCCATTTCAATACAAAAGCATTCTAGTTTTTCTTTTGAATCCATTCATTGGTTTTGGGCTGTGATTGTTATTGTTAGACTGGAATATGCTGATCGGTTTCATACTGTTGTGTCCTGGCATTTAGTCAAGTACATAACCCAGCAAATGAAATGCAGCAGTTATACCAGCAGGTCTGCTGCAGAACTACAGCAGGCACACTGCCAGTGTGAACAACAAACAGCCACACAACCATTTTGCGACGCAACCAGCGGTAATTTCCGTGATTCATTGAAAACGCCAGGCATTCTACTCAGCCTGTGTAATTTCACATTGTTATGATTTCAGCCTGACTCGGACCATGATCCTCTCCTGGAGTTTTTGGATCCCAGCACTGCTTTGCTGCAGGAGCCAGCATCGGGTACCTCAGGTGGTCGGAATAAGAGCGCACACTCCAGCCACAAGCCTTCCTCTTTCCCAGTTTTGCAAATTAGCAGCCTGAGCAAGCTGTGATCCAACTCTGACAGAGTTTGTGCATCTGTCTGGGAAATACTCTGCCTCCCGTTGGTCCCCTCACAGTCCCTGCAAAAAAAGGACAGGAAAGCAAGCGTACTCAAAGCCCCCTAGCATAAAGCGACACAATGTGAGATTCACTCTTGGATATATTCGGCCTCTTTCCAACAGTTGGGATGCGCACTTCACTGTTGTCAAAACCAGTTCTGGTCCGAGCCTCCCCATGAATAGACTTGTGCATTTGTTGACAGGCTGGCAGAGAAGAAATTGGCAACCTCAGAAGCCAAAACCCATGTTGACTGACAAGGTAGGTATTTACATAAATATGACAGGTTTGTTTTATTTGTTGTGACACTGGAGATGACAATTAACATAAAAAGAATGAAAGACTCTTGAATAAGTAGTCAGCAGTTATCAATGTGCGAACATGAATTTGTTTGGCTAACTTGCCAACTCTTTTGAAATGGGTATACCTGGCTTCTGATGATAAACTATTGCGTTGATAACTTTACTTATACCTCTTTTACACCAAAGCAGTTATATCCATTTTTTTTAAAATGCAAGTATTGCAATTGCACGTTTTTTTTACCCCCATGTTTGACATCACAAGCACAGTATGAGTTCACCCTGGTTTTCACGTTTCCACTGCTTATCTGAGCCAGAGCCGATTAAAACCTGTGGCTACTGCAAAATCATTGACACAGGAGTAAATGGAGATTGTATCTATTTCCATTGCAGACAAAAGTCAAGTGGGATATTCATTCTTGTTTGATTTCCAACTCAGTCACATTCTGTTTTCCTCTTCATCGTTTCCTTCGACAATGTCCTCTGGTTACTTTGGTGGCTCTGCCAAGATGGCCACACTGAGAATGGCGAGTTAGTTGTCTCTTATAGCTAGCTGTTAGCTCCAGGCTCTGGTTGTGTTTGTGTGATGAATGCCATAAACCAGGTTGTAATGTTCCAACATGGCAGGAGAGCAAAGTGCAAGTTCCAGGCATCCAGGTAGCACGGACGATGATAAACATGCCATTCTCCCTATTCTAAGATTGTGTACCATCAGACTGGTTTTGAAGCTGTTACTATAAGGTATAAAAACTACCTAATGTTCCCTCAAGAAGAGAAAGATCTCTTCTCTATCTCTCTCCTCTCTCATGCACGCACTTCTGCTTCTGTTCCATGCCACTTCACCACAGAAAATACTTTGATCACCACCTTTCAATCTCTGACGGGAGACGAGCTTTTAGGGGTGTAATCATGCCAGGAGAGGAACTTTACTGATAATTACCAATCAAATGTTTCATTAGATTATAATGTATATAATGTTATAGTAAGAAACCATGAAGAAACTGATTTATAGATTGTTTTCCTTTATAATATATTTGTTTAGGTTAGGTTATTTTGTTGGTTTGACTGGTTGTTTTTGTTGGATGCGATGTTGCATCATGGAAAAATGAAACAGTAATTGGAAACCAGTCCTCATGAAAGCGTTCATGAAAAATGTTGATTAAAGTTTTACAAAAAAATCAATAAAAACATAATTAAAAAACATTAACAACCAGGTTGATCATAAAAAACATGTAAAACCCCAGCTCCCCGACCAAACATCTGCTGCCACTGTTTTGCTCTTGGCTCGGGGCCTTGATGAGTGACTGTTCCATGCTACTATCAGGGCTATCACCACTCTGTCTGTCAGTGTGTGTTGGATGCGTGTGTTTGTTTTCTATGGTGGGGGGTGTGGGGTGAACAAACATGTTCTTTTGAGTCAGTAGCTGCAGAGCTAATATTGACCAGCACGCTCTGCGACATGCTGCAGGTCACATTAAACACAGTAGCAACAGAGAACGAGGAGCCAACGACACGCCTTATCACCTGGGTGAATTAGCCTCCGTCTGTCAGACTGATCAGCAACACACCACACAATGAGAGGGAGGGAGAGAGGGGGTGAACACAAGCTACAATCATACAGTGCATGCTGCAGAAGTTCATATTGTATATTTGAATCTGGATTATGTTAGCCAGGCATTTAATTTTCTCGAGCCAATTGTTGGTCTGGAATCTCTCTGTAAATTTTCAATTTTAGAGATCTGCTTGACCAGTAAGGGAGATCACATCTGTATACCTTTGCAAGCAAGAAAACATGAGCTTGCTGATTGACCGGGTTTCCATGGCTTGAGGTGTGACGCATTTTGAAATTTTCCCCCCTTTTTAGGTGTGTATTTTTAAGACCTCAGTACAGATAACTGCTTTTTTAGACTGGGTATAAAAAACAAAAATAAATAAATAGAATAAGAAATAACGTAGGTGGTCGTGTAAGATTATTCAAATAAACTGAAGCGACTGCTGCAAGTTTATCTCATTCAGCATCTTGACACTTTTCATCAGCATGCAGGATCATAACTTAACCTGTGTGACTCCCTGAAGTCTGAAGCGTGATGTCGTAGGACGTCATGCATAACGATTTCACAGGCGGCGACATTTGACCACAGGCTGCACCCCACCGGACACTCACAGCACATGAGGCGGCAGAACAAGTGAGTGAGAATGGAGAGATGAAATACACAAGATGGACAATAGAAAGAGAAAAGGAGGGGCTGAAAAGGCCAGAATTAAAAAAATCTAAGCTTGAGTTTTTAATGATTGTTTGTAATGATAAATGTTTTTTTAATTTTGATTTAATGTCTTGAGTCAGTACCAGAACCAAGTAATGTGTAAGGCACAGGTGAGCTGTTGTACGACAGTGTGTGAACTGGCTAATTTGTTTCAATCACCACTATTTATACCAGCATATAACTAGTGGCCGATTGTGCCTTTTATCGATAATAGTAGAATGGTAAAGAACACCAACATCAAAAAGGGTGTAGGATGAAAATAATGGGAAATAATACTGGATGTTTGCATCAAAACACGTTTGCATGCTACATATGCTCAAGCCTTCCACATTGCTGTTTTTGTTGGCATTGTGATTTAACTTAGGTATAGATGAGTCTCATAAAACCACTGTAGGAAGTGAGAAAGAGAGAGCAGAGTTCAGTCAGGGACTGATCACAGAGGCAACAATAGCTCAGCAGCAGAGCACTGAACAACAACCCAAGGAAAAGACAGATGACGCTGTTGACGGCTTTGCAGCGGTTTCAGTCACCGGATTTAGATATGTTCTTTTGTTATCACCCACAACAGCCACCGAAACATCCCATACCAAATGTTTTCAACTGAAAAGAAAATTGAACCGCAAGTGGTTGTCTTACTGTAAAAAAGACTCTCTCTGTACTGTACTGTCTGTTTTGCATTTGCATCTTGGGTAAGTTATAGCCCTTTTATTAAAGGAGGTATGAAAGCCTGGAAGCATATGCACCAAAGGAAAGAGGAACGTGGAAAAAGTAAGATCCACAGAGCTAGTGCAGATGTTTATTTTATGAATGTAAAAAAGGTAGATGTAGGAAGAAGCCTGTTGACTGGCAACCAAATGTCATTTCATAACAAGCAAGTGAAGAAGAAACGTCAAGTGATAGAGCATGCAGTGGATGTCATAAAAGTTATCAGTAAATGGGGCCTTAGCTACAGGGGAGATCAAGAGGCCGCCTATAGCTTAAAAAAATGGCAAACATCCTAAGAATTATTCTACTCTTGAGCAAATATGATGTTTGCCTCCAACAGCATGTAATCAGTTGAATGGAGAAAAGTAAGAGGCAGCGTGAAACTGGGGCAAAGGGCAAAGGATCTCTTGTTATCCTGCTGTTAAAAGACATCATAAACAAAGTTGCAGATGTCAGAGGCCAACTTACAAACACCAGCTTTTTTTCATCAGATTTAGCCTGTCTGGACCCTAGAGACTAAAGTGAGTTAAAATGGGCTTCCCAACTCAGTTCCTGGGTACAGTTGGCACACTATATAGTGAGCTGTTTAGCCTTGCTTTCCAGTGGGACAGACTAAAAAGGTCCTGTCTGGAGGGTTACTCTGTCAGTAAGATGCCACAGGGAAGTGAGGACCAGGATGCTGTACTAAGCAAACCTGCTGCTCTTGTAAAGGTGGTGTCATTCATTCATGTTACACTAATGCCAGGTAAATCAGATTATGGCTGTTCTTAGAAATGTATAATGTGAACAACAAATATAGTAACGAAGTTTATACTTATGTTTCAGGGTTGTATATCTTTAGTAGTTCAGTCAGTTGTACAATCACCCATTTTTCCTTTTGTTCTCATGATGTTTAAATGTAGTGTCATAAACTCTGGAGCAAATCAAACAAACACTAAGTTACTTCATGTACTACTGATCAGGTCCTGATAATTGATGGGTGAGTGAGAGCAGGTCAGAGTGGACAGATGTCAGAGGCCAACAGTCCAGCAGGCAGGACAAAATATCTTGAGAATTTGTATAATTTAATACATTTTAAAAACAATAATGATGATTATGATGATAATTTACACAATTTATCACTATCATCTTTTTTCTTTTTTTTCTTTGGGAGGGTGGACCCTATTACCCCCTATTGACCAGCCCTCCTGACACGAACTGTAAATGAGAATCACAAAGTCTTGACCATGAATTCAGAAATCAAAACAGATAACTCCGGCACCGGGACTACAGGACCACAACGACCACCATCACCATTGTCTGCATTTATTACAAGAACTCAGCAATTCATTAATATATCTAGTCATGTTGTAGATCTATACATTGTTATTGTTATGGTTAGCCTTGATTTTGATGGTGCCAAATTGTTACCGGTCTCTCTCTCTCCACCTCATCTCTCTTCTCTCCCCCGCTTTCCACCCATCTCTCCTTTCCTCCCCCCTTACTTTTCTTTCCTCACCCCAACCGGTCGAGGCAGATGACCGCCCACATTGAGCCTGGTTCTGCCAGAGGTTTCTCCCTGTTAATGAGGGAGTTTTTCCTCTCCACAGTCGCCTGTGCTTGCTCATTGTGGGAACTGTTGGGTTTCTCTATGTTAATATTGTTTTAAGGTCTTGACCTTTAAATGTAAAGTGCCTTGAGATAATGTAAATTATGAATTGGCGCTATATAAATAAAATTGAATTGAATTGAATTGAATTGAAAACAACAATTGATAATGATAATAGCCAGCATGTGTTGAACAGTGCAGACAGAAAACAACAGCTCTGTTCTGTTCTCCACCATCATCCAAAACAATTCTGTATCTGAGCTTTCTGTTGTTGTAATCAAATAACCGAAGAAGCACAAAAGACGATTTGATTCTAACCAGGCAAACCTGAGCTCATCTTTTCCTAGAAAAAGCTGTTGCTAACCAGCTGAGTGATTACTTAGATAGGAATGGTTTGTTGGAAAACAGAAACAGCACTGTTAAAAGTTACTAATGACCTTTTCATGGCATCAGATGATGGACTTGTCTCTGTACTCATCCTGTTGGATCTTAGTGCAGCATTTGACACCAGAGATCATAAGATTCTGTTACAGAGACTGGAAAAACATGTAGGGATCAAAGGAACGGCACTAGACTGGTTTAAATCATATTTATCAGATAGATTTCAATTTGTTATCATCAACAATGACTCCTCCATGCACATGCAAGTTAGTCATGGAGTTCCATAAGGTTCTGTCCTTGGGACGATACTCCTCTCCTTATATATGCTCCCCTTAGGCAACATCATCATCAGAAAGCACCACATACACTTCCATTGTTACGCAGACGTCACCCAGCTGTACATTTCTCTGAGGCATGATGAATCTAATCACTTAGTTCAACTTCAGGAATGTCTCAAGAACATCAAGGCCTGGATGACCCAAAACTTCTTACTTCTAAATTCAGACAAAACTGAGGTTGCTGTAATTGGCCCTAAACATCTCAGAGAATCACTGTCTGACCAGATATTCACCTTGGATGGTGTTAGTTTGGCCTCCAGCTCCACTGTGAGGAACCTTGGAGTTATGTTTGACCAGGACATGTCATTTGACCAACACATAAAACAAGTCTCTAGGACAGCTTTCTTCCACCTGCACAATATTTAGAAAATTAGAAACATCCTGTCTCAGAAAGATGCTGAGAAACTAGTCCATGCATTTGTTACCTCTAGACTAGATTACTGTAATTCTTCATTATCAGGATGTCCCAGGAAGGGGCTGACAGGAACTAGGAGAGATCATATTACTCCTGTCTTAGCTTCTCTACATTGGCTCCTTGTAAAATTCAGAATAGAATTCAAGATCCTGCTCCTCACATTTAAAGCCTTTAACAATCAAGCCCCTTCATATAACAAAGAGCTCATATTATCCAGTTGTCTCAGGGTGCTGCACAAAAGATCTTAAAAAAGACAAAATCCAACTTTTTCCACATCAAGCAAGCATGAGCAACAGCGGGCAGGAAAAACTCCCAAGTGGAAGAAACCTCTGTTGAAAAGGGAGCCAGTGAAGGAAAGCTAAGACAGGAGTAATGTGATCCTGTCTTCCGGTTCCTGTGAGTACTCGTGCAGCAGCATTCTGCAATAGCTGAAGGGTTCTTAGGGATCTGCTGGAAGGGAGTTGCAGTAGTCTAGCATAGACGTAACAAAGGCATGAATCAATTTTTCAGAATCTTGTTTTGACAGGATGTGTCTGATTCTCTTTATATTACGCAGATGAAAGAAAGCTATTCTGGAGGTTTGACTAATTTGTTGGCTAAATGACAGATCTTCATCAAAGAGAACTCCTAGGTTCTTCACAGTGAGTTCAGAACCAGGCGGATGTCATCTAGGTTCACCGACTGGTTCGACAAAGTTTCTCTGAGATGCCTAGGACCCAGGATTATGACCTCAGTTTTGTCTGTGTTTAACAATAAGAAATTCTGGGTCATCCAGGCCTTGATGCACTTAAGACAGAAAAGTTATATTTTCTAATAATATTGCCTAATGGTAACATGTATAAATTAAAGAGCATTGGACCAAGAACCGAACCTTGTGGAACTCCATGATTAACTTTAGTGCAGCGTTTGAGTTTCTGAAAGGCTGCCTCTGCTTCAGGGGTCCAACGAAATGTCATAGAGGTGGAGATGAGGGTGGTTAGAGGCGTTGCTAGTCAGCTGTAGCTGTGGATAAACCTGTAGAAATTGGAAAACCCCAAGAAACGTTGTAGCAATTTCAGGTTGGTGGGTGCTGACCACTCAGTGACTGCCATGACCGTGGCTGGATCCAACACCCCACTCAAAATGTCTGATTGGGGTGTTGAATGCTGTCTTCCATTCATCCCCCTCACGGATGCGGACAAGGTGGTAGGTGTTCCGGAGGTCAAGTTTTGTGAATATAGTGGCACCATGGAGAGGGACAAAAGCAGAAATAATTAGTAGCAAAGGATACTTATTCTTCACAGTGATATTGCTTAGCCCACGGAAGTCTATACATGGCCTAAACGTCACATCTTTTTTACCAACAAAGAAGAAACCAGCACCTACCAGTGACGACGAAGGCCTCATAATACCTGCAGCCAGGGAATCTTGAATGTACGTCTCCATAGCTTCGTGCTCAGGGCGAGAGATGTTACACAGTCGGCTCCTGGGAAGAGGAGCTCCAGGCAGGAGGTCGATGTTGCAGTCACACGGTCGGTGCGGCAGCAGCGACAGGGTGTGGTGATGGCTGAACACAGGAGCAAGGTTGTGGTACTCAGGGGGTACCAATGACAGGTCCGGGTTTCTGAGATGGACTGAGGTACAGACAAAACAGGAACAAGAGCAGAATGTAGACAGTTTAAGTGACAAAAATAAATCCTAGATGTTACTTTTCCAGTGGATGTGTGGGTTACCAAGCACCAGCAGAGTGTAAGGACAGTCAATAACATGTAGGCTGATCTTCTCCTCATGATTACCGGACCGTAACAGCGTCACTGGAACTCTCTTGCGATCCACCTGAGTAAACCATTAAGGGCTTTGGCTTCCAGGGGGGAAGCAAGGAACTCAGTCTCAATTCCCAGTTGTAGGGTCAGACTATGGTCAATTAAACTTCATCATACTAATGACATGTATTACAGAATGCATGATTTCCAGTGGCTGACAAAATAGGCATACCTGGCAATGCTTTGAATCTAGCACTACAAGGAAAAGCCAGTCACCAGTCAATCAAGCTCCTGAAGTTCGCAGAGGACACCACCTCATCGGACTCATCTCTGGTTGGTACGAGTCTGCATACAGGTGGCAGACTGACCTCCAGTGGACACTGTGGAGTCATACCTTCAGCACTCAGGACCTGAATTAGGAGCTGAACATCGCCGAACACCTTAGTGACTCTTGTGGTCAGACTGATTATCTGGGCACAAGTGAAAGTAACAAATCCAGTACATTGATAGGGACGATTGTCCGTTGTCCCTACATTGACCATTGGCCTGAACAACACATAGGGAAGATAGTGGTTCAACAGACAGGCTAGACTCTGGCAAATCAAAGTGGGTGGTTTGACCAAAGAACTGTTCAGAACAGGTGAAAGCAGACCTAACTAATATACCCGCCAGGTATGCACAATGCCATTGTACCTCAAAACCTGATGGTGCCAGTAGGGCTCCTCAGCACCAGGGAAGTGTCTGATTAATCAAAGATAGTAGTCTGACAATCCAACCAAACTGAACAGATGAAATTTCTCTGAAACATGACCTCATATGTTGATTGGACTATATCTACTTTGTCTGCACTATGGTTTCATTTCACCTCACATTCAAAATGGCAAGAAAGTAGACAAAACTATGAAGTAAAACTAGATTTTGTGTCTGTATTCTCAAGTTCTGAGATTTTTTGGAAAACATTTCAAACTAAAGCCAAAAACAATCTTTATTGATATTTCCCCAAAAAAGCATTCCATTGGGGTGGCTGGTAGCATAGTGGGTTGTGCCAGCACCACATGTGTAGAGGCTCCAGTCCTTGCTGCAGTGGGCCCCAGCTCAAATCCCGCATCAGCCAGCCCCTTACTGCATGTCATTCCTCTCACTCTGCTCCCTGCTTCCTGTCTCTCCTTCAATGTGCTGTCATTAAAGACACAAAAAGCCCAAATATATATATATTTTTAAAAAAGCATTCCATTATTACAAAGCCATTTCCAAACCTGGAAAGCAGTTCATCTAACTAACTTTTCTAGTTAACCCTGTGTAGATACAATATCATGTTTACAGTATTTTTACATTCACAGATATTCTCTGTGGATAAAGGTGTTTTTAGCCAGCTAACCTTGGGAGGAAAATCAGCTTGCAGAAATATTACATTTTAAAACAGGTTTTTTTTTAACTCTTTTACACACTGATCACCTCTGACCCTCGATGAATTTATGTATGGGATTGTGATCATGTAGGAATAAATCATTTATCAGTAGCCTACTACTTCGTGTCTGTAGAAAACAGCTATGAAATAGCAGGAAATAACTGCAGAAAAACACTATGTTCCAATGTCACTCCACCATGAAAAGAAAAGGGACATTAATCTAAAATATATGCCCAATTTATGACTACTAAACAGTACCATGTGATTAATCAGTATGATATAAAAGAATAGAAAAGGATACTTACAGGCCTACTGAGAAAGAGAAAAAAAAGTAGACTTGATTTATATATTTGCCACTTATTTCAGACGTCAATAATTAAGGGGGAACTAAAACACCCTTGTTGCATTAGTGTGCAATAACTGTTGCTGGTGTATAATTGTATTTTAAAAGACTTAAGTAATTACATTACAAAGGAAACAGAAGCCAATTTACCTTTTCCCGAAACTGATGAGAAAGGTTCCTAATTACATCAGTGAAAATGAGGATATTGTTTAAATGCCTCTGTGTTATGTATTTAAATCAGAGGGTGATTATAAAAACTGCATGAACGAGAGGGTTTGTCTGTAAACAGGCTGGAAGAAAGAACC
This sequence comes from Paralichthys olivaceus, assembly GCF_024713975.1. Taxonomy (NCBI): domain Eukaryota; kingdom Metazoa; phylum Chordata; class Actinopteri; order Pleuronectiformes; family Paralichthyidae; genus Paralichthys; species Paralichthys olivaceus. Next base: position 2,633,132 of record NC_091101.1, read on the forward strand.
TGTGGGGTTCATCTGTAGCCTTTGCCCTGTGAGCCGAATATGTAAACGTTTTATATTGCAGACTGACTGTCTCCTCCCGAGGAGCATTGGGCATTTTAAATAATATCTCATCTCGGATTATCAAACCAAAGTGTTTAAAATGTATAAAGGTAGAGAAATATTTAAAAAATATAACAATGTTGTTCTGTTCCAAAAATAAAATATTCCCTCTGTATGACAACATATTTTGAACAAAACCTGGCCAGCAATCATGTGGTTATAATTAAGGGTATTCGTGAGTCTGATTTAGATGATGTGCATTTTAGATCTAAAAGTAAATTAATCATAAATCATTCATGAAGAATTGTTTTTTTCTCCTGTTTTTATAAAACCAGACTGAAAACTTCCAATGACTGAGTGACGACACTTCCTCATTGGTCGGCCAGCATTTCTATTACATGATTGGAACATTTTCAGACAGCATTGCAAACTTAGCACCTTTGTTGCTTGATGCTAGACTCAAGTCCATATAGCTAATATCACAATTTTTCAACTAAATGTTTTCTCCCATATCTACTTTCTGTAGACAACAGCAGTGACCTGCAAGCACAAGGTCAAGCTTATCCTCCTCATACACCTAATAAATGACATAGAATTGAATTGACATCTTACTTGTCTCTATAACTGAAATCACAGCACAGCAGTTGTCCTTTTGTGTCAGTAAGAGTTTGGAAATGGCTTGGATATCACTGCTGGTCAACCTTTCATCTTAATTGACTGTTTCAGTGACAGATTTTGATTTCATTTTTGTACAATGAGAGAAGTCTATGGTGAAAACCTAGGTTACAAATACATGGTTGTGGACTAATCCAATAACCTTCACCTTGGCTATGACTCTTAAACAGTGCAGGTGAGGGAGGTGTGAGTCGAGGCAAATATTTGTCTCTACCTCATTATTGTCTCCACAGACTCAGCCTTCTCTGCTCAGTCATTTGTTAATCAACTAATCATTTTACATCCACATGCAAATTCAATATCAAAATCAAGGTCGACCCTTTATCCGTTTTTTTCATTTCTTATTTTTAAACTAAGCATAAAATCCAAACTACAAAAAACAAACCATTACTTGTTTTTTGGAATCAGATTCATAAATGAATAATTAATCATTATTAATTATTACTTGTTTTTTAATTTTCCAATTTAGTTTTTCTATTTGAATATGAAAAGAGCAAATGATACTCAGACTCTTTTTGTTTTGTGATATCCATTTCTGAACGGAAAACCTCATGACCAAAAGATACACGGACCATGGACAGGCCATCCCAACATCAAGGTCTCTTCATCACTGAGCAGCTGTTGAACTGCAGTCAAATGACTCAAGTTGTTTCAAAGTCTTTAAAGAGTTTTTGCAGCCAGGCTCTGGATCGTGTGTATCGGTGGGGAATGAAGATTGAAAAGTGATGGAGAGTGACAGCTGACAGATTGCAGACGCTCGGAGCTCACCCTCAGGTGAGACTGGGGAAGACAGATCACCCCCACTGATGTTTAGGAGAGGAAGATGGAGAGCACAGCTGTGTTTGTATTTGAGTGTGTGTGTGTGTGTGTGTGTGTGTGTGTGTGTGTGTGTGTGTGTGTGTGTGTGTGTGTGTGTGTGTGTGGACAGAGAGAAAATGGGAGGCAATGAGCATGCAGTATAAGCATGTACATGTGCAAGCTAAAGTGCGTACATGGGAGTGTGTGCGTGTGTTTGACAGTTTTGGTCTGTGTGTCTGTTTGCACAAGGGTGTGTGTGTGTGTGTGTGTGTGTGTGTGTCTGATTGCACAAGGGTGTGTGTGTGTATGTGTGTGTCAAACAAGGCCCGGCGGCACAGGATCTGCCGTCGCTAAGCAGCTGACACACTAAAAGACTGACAGATTTTCACAAACTAATTTGACTCTGAGGATGACAACACGAGACACTCAGGAAACTTTTCACATCCTGCCAGTGGAAAATACACTGCGGTGCTCTTGATGATGATAATTAACTAACCAGCAAAACTTCAGACCCACAAACACACAACTAGTTGTGATTCCTTGCCTTCAGGTGATATTACATTGATTTACATTAATTTCCTGGAGACTGTGTGAATAGATTTAGGTCCCTACAACATGAGCAATGGCTAAACCACACACAGGCGCATATGCACACACACACACACACACACCTACGCACACACACACACACACAAAGAATATGACATTGTATGAGAGAACACACACTTCTTGTTGACGGAGAAGGTTTTTCTCAGTGTGAGAGACAGTTAGATCACCTGCAGACATGACAGCTCTGTCACTACCTGATCAGGACCTTCTATCACACTTAAGCACATATTATTTATGTCAGTTGATTTAAGAGCCATACTGTTGATGCCCGAGGCAGGAAGTTTGTGACTAACAAGATAAGGGTCCTAACTCATTCAGTGGGGTGTGATACAAGTGTGTGTGGATCATTGTCTGAAAGCTGTCAAAACTTTGTTGAGACTAACACAACCACAATATTGCACACACACACACACACAAATATATGTATATATATATTTGTTTGTATAGTTAAGTCACAATTCAACTGTGTGACATATAACATATTGTTGGATGGAGGAGAATGTTATTGCGTGTTTTAATTCATCAACTTGTAGACAAACTAATAAAAAATATTAATAACAAACATTTTAATAACTTATGTAACCCACATCATCATTCCAATAAGTGTTTCACCGTATAAATAGCTTCTACACCTAACAATAAACTAGCTGGTTTATGCTGAATGTTGAAATGTGTAGAATTTGTGCAGATATTAGTCTTTACCTGCATGTACATTAAAAACACACAATGTCCCATCCAAACAGACATTTAAAAGAAATGTTTACATCAAATATGCAAAGGCTGTTTGAACAAATCAGGAGTAAGACTTTGACCTGTATTTATTAGAACCACAGCTTTCATTGTTTCAGTGTAGCTATCTGCAGCAGCACTACAGCACCAAACACAGGGAATCTTCTATATCTATATGTATATATACATTTAATGCATTCTTCCCTGACCAATACCACCCACCCGTTATGTTTCCTGGTAATCTGCTCAGTAATTCTCTGAGAAATCATTGAAAATGTTGAAAAACACAATGTTAAAGAGAATGAAAAAATGATTCTCTGGATCTGCCCCATTATCCGGATCTGCACCAAAATGTAATGGTTGCTTCCCTGGGTCATGCCCTGCCCCTCCATAATCCATTTTGTGGATATCGGATATCCTGCTCACTAACTAACAAACAAACAGAGCAGATGAAAACATAACCAGCTTGGCGAAAGTACAGTTTCTCTTCAGATCAATGATGTCCATTCATATTGTTGAGCAAGTGATGCCAGTCAGTTCACTTAAAGTATTATAACATGTCAGATGTCAGTTAGAGGGCAGACTGAACTCCTGCCCGTTGCGAGTTGTCTTGAGTTACAAAGATGTGTCACACATAAATGACCATATTTTGATTTGTCAAAAGTTTAGAGGAAATACAAATGGTGAGAACATTTTCAGGTTGTCGGCCACCTGTTCAAAGATACAATCTGGAGTTGAAATCCTGCAGTCACATTTGTTCGGATGGCACAGTAGCAATTATGCGCAAAGTGCATGTGCTACTTGAGTGTGGGAAAAGGGGAAATACTGACATAACATATATGTACTGTATAATTCACCTCACAGCAGAGGAATGAGTTAAGTGTTTTTATGAATGATGCAGTTGAGGTGATTCATTTTATTCAGTCCAGCCCGATCGATCACAGATTGTTTCAAAACATTTGTCATGACCATGAGCAGCTACTGTCATAGCAGCATCTCCGGAAATATACGGAAACTGGTTGAACTTCACATTGAGGTGATTTGCTGAAACACCATCAGTGTTGGAGGACACACCGTGGCTTTGCACATCTGGAATATTGCTCATTTCTATAACATGTTTGACCAAGTGCATGGATTCCACTGGAAGGTGCGGATGGAGTTGTGAGCTGTTTCCCGCTGCCACTTGCACATCTTGTGGTGAAAATACAAATATGTCCAATCTTGACACTCATTTCAAACAGTACTTTAATTATATTTAAGGAGAGTCAGGACAACTGTTGGATGAGTAACTCATTCCAGTTAAAAGCTGCCTCCCTACGAGACGGCATGAAAATCCAATGGATCTGGCCATTTGTTAAACATGGCACGTGTTTTTGTGATGTTGAACAGAAATATCCTGAATAATACTTTTAATGAACGTTTGCCTGTTGGATCTACTTATATGTGTCAAGTGACCTTCTCAGCCTAGACTCTCGTCAAAACCGAGCAGTGGAAAAGGCTGAATGTGGAGAATAGCCGGGTAACAGCTGTTGCCACGCAGCCCCCGGAACTATCAGAGCTAATAAAAGACAAACAAGCTTTAAGGGTCTCATTAAAGCTCACGTGACTAATGAAAAGTTGTCTGAATATTATTTTTAGCTCATAATAAAGGTAAATGTCTTTATATTGTAGATCTACAAGAATTACGCCAAGCCTAGAATCCTCCCCTCATTTACTGGGCCAGTCACTTCCACAACGTCACTTCCTCCCTTCAAGCTTAGCTAATTGCTCAAGCTAATCTTCCCCGCTCTAAATACACAGTGATACACACAAACCAGGTACTCGGTTTTGGTTGTTGGTGTATGAGTGCTATGTGAGGTTTGGCAGTCGAGCCGCCAGGTAAAGTCCATCTATGGCAGTTAGGTGTTTTATTTCATTTCTGCTTTGTTTTCTTTCTTTTTAATTTGCATCATGTCAATTTATTTTACCTCAAATTAATTTGTGTGTACCTTTTTGTTTTATTTTGCTTCATTGCCTTTTTGTTAGTTACTTGCAAGCAAACCAACTAAATTTTTGTTTTTGTGCATGCTTTATGCTTCATTTGTTTTATTCCAGTGTTTATCCAGACTGTGCGGCTGAGGTGCAGATGTTGGTTGGTGTTGGGGTGCACTGGGGAGGTTGGTTTGCAGTGTGTGTGTGTGTGTGTGTGTGTGTGTATGCAGGTGCAGGGGAGCTTGTGTTATCTTTATCCTTTTTTACTGTATTGTTTTAATAAATGTCTTACTCTTTCCTGCCTTTTAACTTGAGTGCACATTGTTTTATTGAACATGTTGGTTGCTGCTAAACATGTATTGTGTAAATCTGACTTGTGTTAAATAAATTATCGTACATTTGACCTAGAACTCACACCTCTGACCATTTTTTGCAATTATCTGTAGTTTAGGCAGGAATAGTAAGTGGTCCAGGGGACCAGGCAGAGGTGGACTGTGTTGTTATCTTACCCTCCAGTTGGTCGGATCACACTTAGAACAAACTGTGGCTCCTGATTTATATTTAGACCACAGATCTGTCCAAGCTGACTTCAACAAAGAATGTTTTAGTTTTAAACCAGTTCCATGATAAATCAGATATATTTACCATTATCAACAGACAATGTAGTGAAAGCTGTTAGGGGTTGCATAAATAAACTTCAGCTTCTGGGCCCAGATGTGTTAACTGTAGACCTGCACTGACTTATATATTTGGCATAATCTGCAGCAGCAGTATGTATTTGCATCTGGACACATTAAAGGCTTAATAAAAGATGCCCCTAGCTCTATCGATATTAATGCTTATATTGTGTCTCTGTGGTTTCTCTCTCCTGGAGGTGAATTGAATGTCAGTTGTGGTGCTAGTGTTCGTAAAATGAAATCTCGTGCCAGTTTTTCCCAATTAGCATAGGTAAACGCCCCACCAGTGCCCATACATGGGCATGAGACAAACACAGAAATCATAGAAACTGAAAAGAGCATTTAAGAAGCCAGGAATGATTGAACAAAAATCTAAAGATGGTGCTGCACCAGACTCAAACTGTAAAGAGTTTGTTATATTTTGTAACGTCAGTAAGTCGCTTTGGATAAAAGCATCAGCTAAAGAAATGAACACACATTCATACACTGCATCTATTAGCACGGGTATTTTTGTTCTATTATATTTTTGGGTGACCTAACCCTTTAAGAATGGTTGGTGAATGAGGCCCATTGTTTCTGTTGCTGGTGATGATCAACCATACACACTGCTTTCACTGCAGGGACTATTTATTTGGTAAAAAAGTAGGTTCAGTCAAAAGATGAAAACCAAGGTTCTGTTGATTCATTTTCATTACTTTCAATAGCACAAGTCTAACTTTATTAAATCCTCTTGTACAGACATGGAGGCAGGAGTCTCAGAGGATATCTCAAAAAGTGGGTAAATAAAACCAGAACTCTATGCACTGTGCCTTTCAAAGATGGCAACACTAAGAATAACCTCAATGATTGAATATGTGATGAAATAAAATCACATTAAAGAGGGAGACACTTAAAAATGGTTCTTAAAGAAAGTTCACCACTTTAATAAAAAGTCAGAAGTAAACAGCCAGCACAGTAAAACTAATTTGAATGACTTTGCAAAGCAGCTATAGGTATCAGGCCTCTGCTCTGTGAGGCACCAAGGCCAAAGAAACAAGCCCAGAAACACATTCACTGGGACATCCACTACCAAGGAGCTTACATCCACTCATCAACCACACCACACTCACACAGCCCCTCTTGTGGGAAATAACAAGGTTGACACACAATGGCGTGTAGCAGAGTAACTTAGCAACAACATGAAAAGGGCAGGAATTAAATACCCCACAAACACTCACACACACATACACTGCCGTGTAAATCTAACCTCTATATTAACTCCGTAGGGACCCTCAGATGGTCAATAAAAATGCCCTGAGACCTTGATGCAGATCTGATTGTCCTAAAAGTGGCCTGGGCTGCTTATCTGCTGGGTGGAGATAGGCTACAGTAATTCACTTAGATCCCAGATATTTAAGATAAAGTCCCCTGCTGGGAACACAACAACAACGAGACAGACATGGCAGGAGGAAGCACTGTATTCCCAACTCAGTATCGTCCGTGACAAACCTTGTCCTCTTCCCCCCTCCTTCTCCTTTTGTTTTTCTCGGCTATCTTTCGCATCTAGGTTCCTCTCGCCATCACCTCACTCAAACACCATTCCTTGTCTCATGGATGAACCCACCCTCTTCCTCCCTTCTGCCTCCTCTTCCTTCTCATCTCCAACCTTGCATCTCTCTCTCAGTTTTTTGCCACAATAAACCAAGTGAACCACCTCATTCACTAAATGCATTACTTTAAAAAAATCCATAAAAGAAATCAGTATTTTGTGTCGTTTAATTTCTTACTAACCTGCTCCCTCAGTTCCCCAATCCTCCCCTAAATGAAAGGAGGGTGGTGGCAGTGTGTGTGTGTGTGTGTGTGTGTGTGCATGTGTGCGTGTGTTTCTGTAAACCTTCCAAGCAGCATCAATGCTACATCCTCACACTCACACACTGAGCCGACCTCTTCATTCTGTCCTTCGTGCTGTTTTGATTACATTTTGTTTAAAGACGTATCCAGGCCCTTTGTTTAAGTAAAAGTATCAATAGGCATATACATCAACAAAAAAAATTAAAAATTAAAAATCAAATAATCAATAAAATCAAATAATTCAATAACTACTGGGTGTCTCCGTTCAAATAGCCTACTGCACACCTTAATGTGTTGCTGTTTTTGTTTTGTACAGCACCAGGGTGTTTGAACATTCTGATGAAATACATCTCGTACATACAGTCTTTACATGTCAGTTATTACTGACACGTCAGGGCATGAGGACACTTTGTGTATCCAAACAACTGTACACATGTGACATTAACATATTGAGGATTACATGTGGGAAACTTTAAGCTAATAAGCTACTCATCCGTCTTCAGACATCTCTCATTACCTGGCCAAGTCACACAACTACCAGCAGCATAGAGCATAAGAGCCACCCAATCTCTCCTAAGAAGGGATTTAAATCAAGCTACAGATTTGGTGTGTCTGAATTCAGTAGGCTGTGTTCCACAGTGTGGACTCTCTTGCAGCAAAACCCTGATGTCACAAAAGACATCTTCAGTCATGAGCTGCAGATAAAGCCCAGAGAATTGGGTCTGTACTTTACCCGCATTTTACCTTTCACACACAGTGGTTCTGTTCACACATGCAGCACATTCACACCGTCATCAGCTCTTATCAGTGTCTTCTACGTGTAGGGCTCCACTTTTTCACCAGGAGATATTTGTTTTTGCGTCTTGACTGCTGTGTTCTCACATCAGATTCCGGAGGCTCTGACTCGGACATTAGCATTCGCACATTCACCTCCTGCCGAGAAAGTGCAGAGAATTTCTGGAGTTCAGTGCATGTCTGACAGCAGTTCATCTGTGATCTGGGAGTGACCAGCAGTGCTCCATCTGTGAATCTTAATGGTTGAGAGGTCACATACCAGGTCCGTAAGACATGGAGGTGTTGGAATGAGTGAGTTTAAGGCCTTAAAGGTTCAGTGTGTAGAATTTAGTGATATCTAGTTTTGAAATTGCATGTTGCAGCTGAACACCCCTCACCTCACCCTCTCCTTTCAAACATGAAAAATAAACTGTGGTAGCTTCAGTTATCATAAAAACTCAAAAGGTGTTTAGTTTGTTCAGTCTGGACTAATGTAAAAAACATGGCGGCCTCCGTAGAGAGGGTCCCCTCCATGTAAATATAAAGTATTTAAATATAAAGGGCCTTTTCTGGGGTAAAGAAAACTACAATGAACTAGTGAAAACATCATGAGGATTATTCTACATTACATTTCTGCCTTTCACCTAAATCTTACACACTGGACCTTTAACAGTGACCAGTGAAATTTAAAAGTCGAGATGCACCATTTTTGGGGAAGCGCTGGCTGTTACCTGAGTAAAGCGTGTTCCAGTTTGTGTATGTATGTGAATCTTTGTGTAAATCAACAGTTGTTTAAAATGAGCTAGTTTCAGAGATGATCTTGAGCTGGAGGAAACATTTTTACTTGTTCATCAAACAGGGGTTACAGTTATATTCCCATAATTCTCAAGCAGCCTCTCACAACATGTACAAGCCCATTTGCGATTTCAACAGTGTAACATATGAACACGAGCACTGATCAGTTGAGGCGTACATGCTGCACAGAAGTGCTCCCTTGGGGCAGTTTTATTTCAGTGTTTCCACTTATGGCTCTTCAAGGCCACATGAATGTGTATGTGCTCCTCGTGATATCAAAGACATTTATTTCCTTCTCCGTGCCGAAAGATATTTGCTGCGACTGCTAATGTAAAAAGGCTCAACTGTAAAAAAAAAATAGCAGCGAGGCAACTATTAGGCACAATTTAAAATCTGAGTCTGAATCTGCTTCACTTAACATTAACAGCGAGTTAAGTGTTTTTTTTAATGACTCCACAATTACAGGAGGCCAACACAAGATACTGTGTTTTGGGGCAGAAGAAGTAGTGTCGAGACTTGAGACTTGCACAGGCCTAAAATTGATACATAAACCTTTCCTCGATATACCATAAGTTATATTATTCCTTATTTCACCCTCACTGATTATTTACTTTCCACGATAAGGCCAAGGTTATCAAAGATACAAGTATAGCTCCCTGCAGGTAGACCAGAGAAGTGTAATATGGGTATCTGCAACACATCATGCAGATCTGTTTGTCAATATTATGAAAATGACACATAAAATGAAAACTATGTCGTGAGCTCATTAGCAACAGAAAAAAAAAAGCTTTAAAATCAACTCGTCGTTTTTCTCTGCGCCTGTATTTACGTCATTGTCGCAGGATTATGACGTACAACAACCCGTTTCTTTTTTACACTTAGTATTAATACTTTTATATAAAAACAAACTCGTTGAATGGCAATGTTAATTTAGAAATGAACTTGGTGCAGTAAACAATGTTTACATGTGTACAACAGGTCGGGCTGTTCCTGCTGCCCTCTCTCGTGTCATCTCTCCGCTGCAAGTGCAATGCATGCTGGTATATGGTGCTCGGTTAGTGACCATTGGTTGTACATTACTTTTCACAATGCATTGTGGATAAACAATAAGTCACTATATAGGATACAAAAAATTTCACTTAACGTTCGGACAGGACAAAAAGATGGCAAATTCGCTATAGTGGACAATATAGTGATAAGTGAGGAATTTTGGACACAACCTTTGTTTGCATGTAGCCTTGAGAAGTTAGTTCGTGCCATAATGCAGCTGCAGTGCGGGGCATCTATAGAGCTCAACAGTGTGGATCCAGATGTAAAAATCTCATTCATTTTCAGAAAAGAGGGGTTTGATTATCAGCCATAATATTGTAACCATCCAAGGTAGATTTACCACAAGTCATGTGTGTGACATCCTCTGTCATTGACCCTCAACAAGAGTGAGAAAAAAAACACATTAATAGGGAAAAACATAGAGACCTCAGAACACATCAACAAAATAACAGTATTTACCAAATTGAACAGAAACAAATGTTTTTGGCATCACAATTTAATACAAATATAAAAATCATTTCAAGCCCCCTATTGTGGAATGGACACAATCATTTTTTCTCCCTGTATATTCCTCACATTATCATATTATTTTAACATTACAGTCTTTTTTGTTTCTTTTTCATTTTCAATCAAATCTGTTCTGTTGTTATTTCTGTGAGTAACGGATGATAATATGTTTCCTGTGTATGAATTGAAAACATCTTTTCTCAGGATGTGTCATTCTGTTGTCGACTGAGAACTTTATTATAACTGTCAGTGCACAGCCAACAGCCCAGATAACTAGATTATATTGTAACACCATATTAACAACAAGATTCAATTCAAGGAAAAACACACTGGAAGTTTTTGGAAAGGAATTATTCCCACTTGTTAATGGGATGCATGGTTTCTTCACTTTTAAAATAAATGCATACACAGTCTTGTACTGTTTGCTTTTTTTTTCTGGTTCTGAATGAAATGTTTTATGGTCATTGTGTGGCTGAATTGGAAATTTACTTCTTGAACTGCAGCCGTTCTAAAAGTGGCACGATTTATTGGCTGAGGCAAACATAGAAAAAAGACGTTTCTTAATAAATCTCCCCGGTGAACTAGGCAATTAAAGTCAGGATAACATAACACGATTCATTCTTTTGTTAGTGTGACAAAACTCTTCAGGTCCAGTCACTAGATTTTTCTAGAGCTGTCGACTGCATCTCATCATCATCAGATGATCAGAGAACCTTTGGTCATGTGTTAATATGTAGTAGCTCATATGAGAGTAACAGGTATGTGAGACATGATATCATCCTGTTTTAAGAATACTGTGGTTAAATGTTGCATTTAGTTTGACCGTTAGACCAAACTGGACAGCTTTGCTTTGTGGGCAATCCAGCACAAGTGTTTTAGAGCAGAATGTCTGTCTTCCAGAAAGTCACTAAACTGTGCTGAGTTTCAGAAGATCAGAGAACAGTTTTAATGGTCTAATAATTCTATCTGGCACAATAACCAAATCATTGTACTTCATTTATTTCGGATTAAGACTTTTGTATGACTCTCTTGACTTCTTCTGACCATGCACAGATCCGTCCAACACTCCATGGCATGATTCTTGCTATGATGTTTTAGTTTCAATGCAAACTATGAATCAATGAGTGTATTTATAGTTTGTGTGTCCGTTGGTTTTATTATGACTGCTCCAGTTAGAAGATAGTACTTTCCTCTTGTCCCAACTCTAAACCTGAGTCCTGATTATGAGCTCAACCCTGCAAAGATTTAAGTTGTGTCCAAAATGTCGTCTCACAAGGCTGGAAAAACACACAGTACAAACGTACACAAACCGCAGAGCACAGACGGTTGTTACTGAATAAAACATTTGAGACACGGGTACACAGAGTTTTTTACCAGCTGAAGCCAGGCTGCAGGAGCGGGCTGGGCCTTGATGTGCAGATGTGACGGGGAACTGAATGAACAGCGGGAGACTTTCCCCTCTCAGTGCAGACACTCAGATAGCACTGTCTGTCTCACCTCACACGGTCACTGCAGACAGACAGCCCAGACAAGTCAAACATTTGATCAGTGTGTGTGCATATGAAGAACTTTTAGTGGTTTGCATGTTGCCTGCTGTAAGTTTTACAGGAAGTGACAGACAGTACTTTTCAATTTTACCTTTCAGTCTCCATGTAAATTGGGTAAAGAGCATATAACTGTCTGTAAACCAATAATAGATGAAATATTCAGATTATTTACCTCAGTTCAAGTATCAACTGCATGCTGTTATAATAGATTCAGAATCTTAACATTGAAATACATAGACACGATTGCAATAATAGTTTGACCTATTTTTTGAAAATGCATTCATTATCTTTCCGGCAGAGGGTTAGATGTTCAGACTGATACCACTTTTCATATCAGCCTGGTTAATAAGAAGCTCCAGCCAGTTAGCTTAGCTTAGTTTCAAGATTTTTAAAAGAGGATATGAAGGCTCTGTTCAAATAAAACAAAAATATACAGCAGCTGCTCTATATGTTTGTTTGTCATATTTTTTTAATTCCAACTGTACAAAAAGATGAACATTTCCTTAACAATATTATCAGCAAAATCTAATAAAACACAATAAAATATTTTTTGTTTGATTTCATGTAAATAATTCACTGCCTCCTGGTCATTCCTGTACTTTTCAATGGATGCAGTAACATTAATTATATACATATTACTTATTGATTATTATTATATCATTTGGGCTACTCATATCTGCTCTGCCAAACTCATCTGCTCCTCTCACTTTCTCTAAGGGGGGATGTGTCATAGAAGCAGCTGTTTATAGCTTGCAGCACTTTCTCTCTCTCTTTCTCTCTCTCTCTCGATAACCCATTCACTTCATAAATTTGACACCCCGTCATGAAAATATCATTTACCTCCTAATTCCAGAAACGTCTGTCTTTCTGTATGTTAATTGCATAATCTTTCATTTATATCAGCTTCTCTGGGAAGTGCAGTGTCGAATTTGGTGCAATATGTATATATAAATAAAAAATAAAAAATATAAATAAAAACACGACACATATTTGACCCACACACCACTATTTGCCTACCACAGATTATTTTAGAGCTAATCCACCACACATGAGCATAAATCTTATAAGAAGGAGGCTGTGGAGGGTTAGGGAGGCGCAGCAGCATGAGCGTGTCAGGTTATACTGCCCACAGTGTACACCTGCATGGATGATAATGACAATGATTGGATGTTTAATAAGCCAGTCATGGTAGACAATACTGCAAACCACTGGAGCCAATCAGTCAACACAATCTCACCTTCAGTGCTCTGCCTGAACTGACTCTGTGCTTCATTTATCTTCTGTCTGACTCTGGAACAATACAGTGCAAAGTTTTCCCGAAATATTTGAGTCATCCTTAAAGTACCTGCAGTGCGAATAGTCTAATTATGGATGTGATGTTTCTGTCGCACAAATAATAATCAATCAAAACTCTCTCTTTCTAGGTTCTCACCTCCTAAAGAAGTGTGTGTGTGTGTGTGTGTGTGTGTGTGTGCATGTGTGACTGAAGCAGCAGAGAGAGACTGTGTGTGTGTGACTGAAACAAATAGCTCAGCTGAAAATCAAAGTCAGTGGTGTGGCTGGATTTTGCTTCCCTGTTCTCTGTATAATGCAGCATTTTGCTTGCTGAAAGTGTTTGTGTCGCTGACAAAGCAATAGTCAGTTCCACACGTCTGTACTTTATCCTGCAGCACGCTGCACACAGACAGAAGGCTCTGTGTAGACGATACATGTCCTCTCCTTTTTTGACCTTACTGTTTTAAATCTTTTGTTACTTTATGTTTGAATCTTAAATATGAACTTTCTCTCTGAGCAAAACACAACACTGATGATGTGGTGGTCTCACAAAGTGGCTACCAAGGGGCTGTGACAACTGGCTAAAGAAAAAACCGTTCGGATGAATAAGGCATTAAATCAATCATCATATGAATAAATATAGACAAAATATCATGTTAAATATAACCATGGAATGAACACAAATTATTGCTGGTTATTTTTAATTCCAGCAGTTGTATTCTTCTATGTTATGTTATTTTATGCTATGTTATGCTAGGCTATGTTACATTACATTGGGTTGCATTACTTTACGTTACGTAATGTTACATGTGTGTTATCAACAGCATGTGGCTGATGTCAAGTTTGGCAGACAGTCACAAGTCAATCAGTCACTCAAAATGTATTAGTATAGACCATATTCACAAATCACAGCTTGTCTCATAGGGATAACAAGGTGTGACATCCCCTGCCCTGAACCCTCAGCAAGAGCAAACAATAAATAAACAAGCAAATAAAGAAGTGTTGGATTTCAAGCACTATTTTTTACTCTAACCATGTTGTATACAATGTGTTATTTAAGAGTAACTTAAAGGTACAGTGTGTAGAATTTAGTGATATCTAGTGTTGAAATTGCATGTTGCAGCTGAACACCCCTCACCTCACCCTCTCCTTCCAAACATGAAAAAGAACCTGTGGTAGCTTCAAATTTATAAAAACTCATAAGGTGTTTAGTTTGTCCAGTCTGGATTAATGTCAAAAACATGGCGGCCTCCGTAGACAGGATAATATAAAGTATTTAAATATAAAGGGCCCTTCTGGGGTAAAGAAAACTACAATTCATACAATTTAGATGAAATAAACTAGAGAAAACATCATGAGGATTATTCTACATTCAATTTCTGCCAATAGTTCCCTTCACCTAAATCTTACACACTGGACCTTTACAGTTTTTCTGAATTGCTAAAACACTAATTCCTGTTGTGTGAATCAATTGCTCAGTTGTCTAAACTCATTCACTGAATTGAGCATCATTTTGACAAAACCATAAACTATCTTCACCTAGTAAAACACTACTTGCAGATCTCAGTCCTTCCTTTCCAAAACTCTAAACACATTCTCTTGCAATAAAACACAGTTCTCACTGTGATGCACTTGTAATGGTAAATAATGGTAAAACCAGTGGCAAAATATGAACACAAATGAAACACACGTGTCATCCATTGAACACAACGATTCAAAATTTATCACACTTGTTTCTCTTCATGTCATGACAGCATGACAACCAATATAATTTCAGAGTGCAAGCAGTTTGGTCCTGCAAGCTCATGACAACAATGGATCAGAGACACAGAGGACGAGTGCGTGTAAGAGGAGGTAGAGGTGGAGGACAAGAAGGAGGCAGAGGAAGACGAGGGAGAGGAAGACCAAGAGAGGCAATTTCTGATGGTGGTAATATAACACTGTGTGCTGCTAAAAGCAACTGGGGTGTTCTTCACCATTGTGCCACTGTGGGGCCATATACTGTAACACCCAGCACCTTCTCACCTTTCTCGGTGCTCTTAGAGATGTGTTGTCTGCAAATGAACAGCAGGAACATGAGATGATGGAGCGGCATATTTATGTTATGATTTGGGACAATGTTAGTTTTCACCGCGCTGTCCAAGTCAGAGAATGGTTCAATATGAATCAGAATATCATTACAGTAACCTCTACTTGCCACTGTACTCTCCCTTCCTCAATGCAACAGAGGAGTTTTTGTCCACTTGGAGATGGAAGGTGTATGAGCGACAGCCCTACACCAGGCTTACAGTAAACTTCTTGAGGCCATGGAACTTTGCCTGTGATGACATCGGTGAGGAGATGTGTCAGGGCTGGGTACGGCACACTAGGGTTTTTTCCCCCTTTGCCTGACATGGGCAAATATAACGTGTGATGTGGATGAAGTGCTGTGGCCTGACCCAGCCCAAAGACAGGATGATGCTAAATGAAGCTCAATGATCAACTGTGTAAAGTACTTTATTGTGACCAATAAACATGTCTCCATGAGCAACATTCCTTGACCACGGTGTTTTCAATTTTTTGGTGTAGTGTTTAATGACAGCTCAGCAGTTTTTATATATTGACCGACTCGTGCAAGATCTGACAACATCATGACAAATAAGGCACTGGGTTAGAGTCAACAGAGAGTGATCAAAGGTTGATCAACTCAGAAACAGGATCCAGAGAGTCTAGTTCCAGAGGCAGAGTGAGGAAGAATACTGCCTGCTAGTCGGGTCGTGACAGGGAAATGGAGGTGGAGGAGCGTTGGCTTAGTGTGGCTGGCAGACAGAGGTGAATAGATGATTCCCATTAAAGAGAAACAACAGGATACAGTCAGGTGGGCAGGCAGGTATGAGTTCAGACTGATAAAAACGGTTCAGAGGCATTGAGGCTTTGTGATGGTGAAGAAGTGGTGGTCGAGTCGAGTCGATCTTCGAATACGGAGGAGGCAGAGGAGTTGACTGAGGCAGAGCAGGTGTGCAGAGGAGACACCCTGGATGTAGCATAGACACAGGTGTGTCTGTAGCACTGCACGACATTTCAAAAAACAAGTACTATATGAATACAGTTTTCAACAATGTAAGAACCGACTTACAAAGCCTGATAGTAATGACTTTGTCTGCCAGCTTGATGTGTCCTGTGATCCACGCTTCATTAAAAATGCCCAGAAGACAATTCAAACTACAATTAGGGTTTATGGCTATTTTAGGCTACAATAAAGTTTCAAAATAAATGACTCACTCTGCCTGTAGACAAATGAATGAATGATCAACATGAATTTACTACGTTATCGAAGACTTTAGCATTTAATGTCTTACTTTTCAGAACATTATCGTCATTGCCGTTTTACGTTGCCACTTCTTGCCAAGTCTTGCCAGCGCCAGGTCAGGAACATGCTCTGCTCATTCTCATAGCACAGAGGCATGATGGGAACACTACTGCACATATCCAGTGGGCCGAATGTACACAAAAAAAACCTCAAAAGCTACAAACTGTTTCGTCTCATGCACCAGGTGAGCAATACTTATAGAATTGAATGGACACCATTTTTCTGGTATCAAGGTCTTAATATACATCCATGCTTGTACCTAGCAAATATTATTTATTAAGTATAGTATAGTCAGTCAATCAATTTTCAGATTTGGCTTGAAGCATTAGTAACCAGGATAACAGAAACCCAACTATTTTTGATTATTAGTTTATTTAACCTTTAATCCCACCCATCCCAATTCTAGGTCTCTTTTCCTGCCATACTCTCCAGTTATCTTTCACTTTAGACACAAATTCTTCAATTTTTCTAGTTGTTGTTGTGTTTATTCTTTCTTAACTTTGTTTACCCCTTTCACAGAATTGGTATAGTATCATATTATAAAGCTACGTATATCTATCTCACTTGACTAATGCAGGTGATGAGTATCAATCAACAACATTACACATGTATCAGACTGGTATAACCAGGAATGACTGAGCACAGAACTATATACAGAATATGTATATATATAGTTCTCCAATAACATTTTAATCCAAGTGGGATCATTAACCTTCAACATTTATTCTATATAAACTGTGGTTCCGTGTGCAGTAAGAACTTGGGGGTTATGAAGTCACTCGTACAAATTGTCACTGAACTTTTAAGTCAGACATTTCTCATTGCAGAGATGATTCAACACTGACACCTTGTGGAATTCTACATACATTACATGAGACGAGATTCTCGTCTCATAGAAGTAGTAGAACTAGCAGTAGCAGTAGTATACATCCTGATGTAAAACTTGCATTGTGCTACAGTGGATACAAAAAGTCTATACACCTCTGTTAAAATGTTAGGTTGTTGTGATGTACCTTTAATGTGACCTGTAGCCTGTGCAATTCAATTAAAAAACAAACTGAAATCTTTTAGGGAATATCTTTAAACTAAAAAACTATATTACTGTGGTGTATAAGTAAAATATCTATAAGTGTCCAGACCCCTGTATGATTTGGGATATGGCTGTGTTCAGAATTAACTAATCACAGTCAAACTCAGTCAGCACAGACCTGCCATCAATTAAAGGGAATCTGATTACCCACAAATAAATTCAGCTGTTCTAGTAAGATTTTCTTGACATTTACTTGTTGCATCTTTCAGCAAAAGTCATGGTCCACAAAGAGGCATTAGATTTAATATCACTGAATGCTTTTTAATCCATTTTAAAAGACCAGGAAATGTCGATATTGACCAATTTTGCAGGTTGTCTTGAAAAAAACAAAAACAAGATGTACCATTGAGAACAGTACAAGTGGAGTGACATTACTAAGAACAGGACATCACTCCAATATGAAAAGACTAGAAGAAAACTGGTCTGGGAGGCTGCCCAGAGGCCTACAGCAACTTTAAAGAAGCAGCAGGTTTTTCTGGCAAGTTCTGGGCTATGGGATACAGTGGCAAGACTGAATCATTATCTTACAAAGAAAACCTACATCAAGTCTCCCAAAAGCATGAGGGGAAATGTGTTGTGTTTGGGGGTGTTTTTCTTCAGCTCGAAACAAACACCGGTTAATTTTGGCACGAAACCCTAAATGCTCTGCTAAAAACCTACAACAACGACCCAAAGCATACCTTCAAATCAACTGATGAATGGCTTCATCAGAAGAGGATTCATGTTTTGGAATGGCACATCCAGAGCCCACACATGCATCCAATTGAAGGTCTGTGGGGTGACTTGAAGAGGGCAGTGCAGAGGAGCTGCCCTCGCAATCTCACAGATCTGGAGTGCTTCTGGAAGGAAGAGTGGGCAAAGATTGCCAAGTCCAGATGTGCCATGCTGATAGGCTCCTACCCAAAAAGACTAAATGCTGTCACAAATTAAAAAGGTGCTTCGACAAAGTATTAGTTTAAGGGTGAACACACTTATGCAACCGCATTATCATATATTTTTTTCTGAATTATAGCTGGAAAAAGTTCTGATGTGATTTATCTTAATCTCTTTTTTTTTTACATCACAACAACTTGGCATTTTAACAGGGGTGTGTGGATTTCTTTTATATCCACTGCATTCATTTTCCTCCTGCTCTTTCTCTCTGTTGGGTCTCTGTTTTTAATATCATAAAAAAAATCCACCATCCTGATGTTACCTGAGATCACTTCTGGTGTGATTTTGGCTGTGTGAATAAATTGATTTGAATAAAATCACAAATTTGTACTTTTTGGTCTCAACTTTCTTCACTTATTATTGAAACTGTTTGTTTTAGTGCCTGTTGTGTTGGCTGGTGGAGTGAAAACACCATGTTCCACTGTTTCTCTGTTTAATTCTTCCTTCTCATTTACCTTGATAACTTTATATGATGACCTCTTCAATGTCATTATATTTACAGCAATTTTAACCCTGCCTCATTTTGGCGATGTAGACTACAGTACATCAGCAGACGTAGTTCTGATTATAGTCAAATAAATCAGTGATGGTGCAACATTTCTCCTTTACAAACAGAACTGCATTTAAAGATCACATATGACATGTATTCTCTCTGGGGTAATATTCACTCTGTCTGTTCTCTGTCACTTTGTCTTGGTTATGCTTTAGGCAGCATCTGCCATCCTTCAGAAGGGTAATGATTTAATTAATGTGCTGAAAATAGTTTGCATAAGAAAATCTAGGCTACCGAGTGAGTGTGACAGGAGCTGGTGGCTCATTAGCTATAGTCACTTAGTGGATTACTGTGTAAATAAAAAAACTCACCCACTCTGGAACCTTTCATGTTTCAAACAGATTCTCCCCACTCAGCGATGCACCCGCTGAGAAACCAGCTCTGGTAATTTGACTATAGTCAGATATATTCCTGGGGCCAGTGGGGGCGGCACTGAACCTTATTTAAAACTGCTGGCTGGGGATAAACCTAAATACAGTCAAATTTATTTGGCAGTAACAACAGCTGATTATGCCAGGTCCCAAAAAACGAATGTTGAGTCAATGCGTATGCTGTCTGGGCCCCTGGGAGACGGCATTCATCCCACTTTGGATGGAGCGGCTCTCATATCTGAATATGAATGATTTTACAGTCAACACCATGACGGTCGAGAGTTGAGACCAGGAGGCAGAGTGTCAGTCTCCCTCAATTCTGTGCATGTCTAAAACGGTCTAAACACTGTGGAAACTGTGTCTGCCCTGGACCAACTAAATGAATGATATCAAAAGTAAACAGACGAGGACTAATACATACAAACCTAATAAAAAACACTCTCATCTAATGTCTGATAAGTGATCATCACATTGATGTATTGTTATGAATGAAACCTGGCTCTAACAAGAAGAATATGTGAGTTTAATTGACCCAACATCAACACAATACTCATATGGTTTTACTCGATACACAGAGGTGGAGGGGTCACAACATCAGATTGACCCTTTGACCTAAATGTACTCATAGTTCATCTGAAAGCTTGAGCCTCCTACGCCCAAGCTGAACATTTCAGAAACTCCTGGGTTGGGAATTACTGTCCTGAGCCTCAGCTGACTTGTTTCCTAATGTGTCAACAGAAGCTGGGTTCCATCTTGGAGAGTGATGGTTGTGCAACATGTGTCCACTGAAAGTTTGGTGTTGGGTGATTGAATGTGATCACCTGCAGCCCCTGGACTCCACTCCTCAGGTCCTACCTGACCCACCCCCCACCTCTCTCCTGCAGCCTCCAGGTACGAACTCGCTTCCTACCTTGAATGTGGAGGTGAAGGCGGGTCGAGTGGATGAGGGTGTGGGCACAGGGCTTAGTGAGGAGTGAAGGGTGCCACTGTCCAATAATGGGACCGATCCAGATGCAGCCGCGGGGCGACAGAGAGGCGTCACAGAACCCAGCGATGGAGGAGGAGGTGATGGAGGCCGCGCAGAGCCAGGTAACGTCTCCCAGGTCCTCTCCTCGGGTCACCGCGGTGGTTCGCCCCTGTAGGTGTGGAGCAGAAGCTGCCGTGCGTCGTCTCCTCTGCGGCAGCTTTCGTGTCTCGCTTCACCAGCTGTTTGTAAAACACGTGGAGTCGAACAGGCTCTGCACCGGGACTCGTGATGACTTGTTCCCAAACCGAGCCGCTCCCTCCGTCGCTGTCTTGTTCCCCTCCGCGGTGTCTCTGTCTCTTTCTGAGGCCAGCAGCAGCTCCACCAGCAGCTCCAGCAGCTCCAGCAGCAGCAGACTGGCTCCAACACCTGCCCCTCACACACCTCACGAAGCTGCCGCCATGTTTCCTGCTGTAGTTTTAACAGGAGACACACATTCACCCTGATGCTGCCCCTGCTCTGAACACACTCTTACACTGTGGTTAAGCTTGTAACACTACTAAAGAGTTTGGACTTGAGGTGATTAGATCCAATTAGAATAAATTAGTGACCAAACACCACAGTTGTGATGTGATCATTCAAAAAAAGTTCTGCATTACTACATAATATGACATCATGTTCTGACTTAGTGATGCCTTGATGTCGTCATCCCTGCCATGCCATCATCAGTTTTTTTGGATCTATATAAGATTTAGTTTTTGTCTATAGCATGACATCTTTTATCAAATGCCATGACATTATATCTGGTTAATA
Source organism: Paralichthys olivaceus (assembly GCF_024713975.1). Taxonomy (NCBI): domain Eukaryota; kingdom Metazoa; phylum Chordata; class Actinopteri; order Pleuronectiformes; family Paralichthyidae; genus Paralichthys; species Paralichthys olivaceus. Next base: position 2,654,481 of record NC_091101.1, read on the forward strand.
TAAGCTTCAACTTGTCTCTGGATTATTTGCAGAGATATCCTCGAAATGTGTTCCTTAGATATTTTTGTGGACCATGGCCTTTGACTGATCCACTCCATAACGTCATCTGGAGATATGTGCCCAGTAGTGACATTTTTTTCTCACCAATAACCAGTGCTAGTTATCAGGTAAGAGAAGGTGTTCTATACAGTCATCAATCATTTGTTGAAACAGTCTTAACGTTCTCTAGACTGCAGTGCAATTGTTACAATTATAAGAGTCTTGCACTTACTTAAACCAGGACATTTAAATGAATTAAAGTTTAATCTGTTAACAGTTAATGTGTTCAAGTGTTCTTATCAGAAAAAAAGTTCTGGCACCTTTTAGTCACTGGAACCATTTTAAAAGTGTAAATTTAACAACAGTATCTGAAAAAACTCAATCCATACCCAACCGGAATCACAACCTAATAATGACCAAAACCCAGGGTATGGTCTACCCAATACTATTATATTAACGTACAATCCAGTTATATATTAGAATTCAATACTAATAAACAGGGTACGTGAATCAGACCAAATTGGCTAAGTTCTGATTATCTGTCACAGGTGCTGTCTCTGAGGAAGTGTTCCCTCTGTTTTTCTGACAGGTCCTGAACTTTGAGCCGGTGCCAGCGCTGGAAACCTGGCTGAAAACAACCAATACACAACTGATTCAAGTAAACGGCCAGAGGAAGTATGGAGGACCACCTGAGGGTGAGAAGCTGCTGCTGCTGCTCAGTGAAAATACTGCGGCTCAAATTTATAGTGACAAAATAGAAAGGTTGCAAATGCTCGTGGGTGTAAGAAGTGAAGCAAAAATCATTTTATTTGTCATTTCACTTTTTTTCTTTTTATCATATGTCCTAAAAACATGCTGCTGTTGCTGCAGTTGATATTCAAGAGAAAGTCTTGGGCCATGATTAAACTAGGGGGAGGGTGATGCATCAGTACTCACTTAAAAACAGAATACTGTTCTAGGATAGTTTATATCACCAATCCATTAAGTTTGGACATTTTAGGTTTGGACTTTGCAGTCTGGGGTCAGAAAATGAGTCCAAGTCATTTATTTATCAAGCATGGTAGCCCATGATCATCAAATGACAATGGGCATGACAAAGATGAACACATATGTTGAGATCAGATCCAATTATTGCAAAGAGTATAAATGGAATGAGAGGTGTTGGAGGCAGCTGAGCGTCATGCACCACCCTGAGGGCGGCAGAGAGACCAGTGTGTCGTGGTGGTGGCTGAGCTCGCCAACAATCTGGTAAACATGTTGGCTGGAGCTTCATTTAACAGCAGACCACCCTCCTAAGGGCTAAGTGGTCCTGTTGGTCCTCAGCATGTGGCTCTGGTGCGCTCTGATGGCTAGGGAAGATGACACATAGTGACCCACTCGCACCACTTGTGCTCTGCTTCTACAAGATAAAGAGATTTACAGCATTTGTTTGCAATTGTATCATTTGTAAGTTGAAGTGTTTGGTGCCTGATGTGTGATAGTTTTGTACAGGGACTACACACAGTGCAAGCTCAGTGCAACAAAAGTGAGTGTACCTGGGACTTTCAAGCCTGGGTTGAGTCTAATGCAGCGAGGCTCTACATTTGACAGAACCAGTAACAAACAATAGTGAGACTTCATAAGGATGGGACAGGGTTCTGGACTTCAGTCAGCTCCTGATTATAAGCCCAAACACAGTGTCAGCAGCGGTTAGGAGGTACAGGACGACATACTCCTAATAACACTAGACGCAGTGATTTCGATTTTGTGAAGTTTTCACTCAAAACCCTGGCTCACACTCAAATTGACCCTGCTCCTGCGTACATTTTCAGCTTCAGCTCTTCTCCTCGCACCTACCCTGTCTTTGTGCTTGTGAAACGTCTGCTCTTGAACTTCTCCTCTGCTCTCTGATTTATTTTCTTTTGCTCTCTTATTTGTTTGTGTCTGTCAGAATTCACCAACCAATAGAATGCCAGGTGTAGGGATGATGGATGACATTTCCCTGCCCTTGAATTGGTTACTTTTGCTGATGGTGTTGTTCCCAATATATACAAAGGGGAAAAGAAACAGGGCATGCCAACTTCTGTGTTGTTTTTATAGTTGCTAGCAATAGTGTTCTCTTGACGTTAAAACATGATATCCTTGACTTTGGGGCTCCAGAAGTATATCTGGTCAACATGGGGCGGTGTTTACTAATGAGGAGCAGACTGTTATATTAGAAAATATGAGGAGAACAAACACATTATCTAGACTAAAAGAAACAGGTACAGCTGCTAAATGCAGGAAGGACAGCAGGTAATGTGTGGACATGTATAAGTCAATATTTTTATAGTTACACTTTCCTATCATTGCATTAATGTATTCTCATTGGGTGTTTAGCTGTTCAGCATTAGTTACGGTGATTTAACCAAGAAGGAAAAAAAAGAGCTTCGCAAATCCTGCTATGTAGTACAGGCCGCAGGGATCTGCTGAACTCCTGCTCCATGAAGTTGTGTAATGATAAAGCCATTCTATTGGTTGGGGAAATTTCACAGACCTGTTTCACAATTAAATCTGTGTAGATGACAAATCTGAGAGAAGAAGCAGGGCAAGAGCTGAAGCTGGAGTGCAGGAAATCTAAGCACAAGCAAAATATATTGGAGTGCGAGAGCAGGGTTTTGAGTGACAGTGTAACATAATCTGAACGTGAAATCAAGTCCTACTCTCCAACTAAAATACTACGGTCTTGAATCAACCTCCATAAGTGCAGTGGCTATTACTAATGGCAGCGGCAGTAAGAGAGTAAAATGAAAATCAACTTATTTTCATTGGATTTTGTTATTGCTTTACTGAAATGTAGATCAATAAACACAGGTCATTTTTATTCTGTAAGAATGCAGATTGATGGTTAAGTCAGACTCTGTAATACTTACAGTGAATTAGGTTAAAGAAAACAATATGAAAGTATTAGTCTGCATTTAAAATAATCCTGACCTGTGCGCATGTTCTCATCAGGGTGTGTATCATCTTGAACTAATGATCATTTTTTAATGAGACATTGTTTTTGCTGCATTCATAATAATTTCTCAAATGGAATAATGTTTGAAATTCGGCAGTGACCATATAAAATGTTATGATGCTCTGATAAAGTTAGTGCATGATGTGATACTTCATTGAAAATGGTGCTTCAGTAAATGTCTCTTTAGATGCCTGGAATCGTTAGACAGGTCCTATATTTCAAAAGGTCAAATAACTGCAGGCTGATTCTTTAAAGGACAAAGTATTAAAGCCAATGCTCCAAGTATTTACTTGACCTGATGATAAAGTGATAGATAAAGGAAATGATCAGGCTCCCATCTGTCCATGTTGCTGTCAGTGTGGAACGGCCCCATCCCAGGAGCCAACTGCGAGGTCTTCATCAGCCAGATCCCACGGGACGTCTACGAGGACCGGCTGATTCCCCTGTTCAGCTCTGTGGGGCCTCTCTGGGAGTTTAGGCTCATGATGAACTTCAGCGGGCAGAACCGTGGCTTTGCATATGCTAAATACAGCTCCTCGGGTTTGGCTGCTGAAGCAATCTGCCTGCTCGACGGCTACATGCTGGAGCAAGGCTCCTGCATCAAGGTCCGCCTGAGTATAGAGAAGAGACACCTCTGCATTGAGGATCTGCCGGCCACCACCAGGCAAGAGGAGCTGCTGGAGGTACAATGGCACCGAGTTATCTTTGTGATAGCATGACAGGAACTCATCGGCTACATTATCTATCAATCAATCAATCAAAATTAGATTTTATAGCCCATTTTCACAAATCACAATTTGTCTCATAGGACAAGGTGTGACATCCTCTGCCCTAAACCCTCAACAAGAGTGAGGAAAAACTTAAGGGACACTGAGCCGAAACTAATTCAGCCTTGTTATAGATCCTCAGGACTTCTCAGTACTTCTGCCAACTCATCCTTAATTAATGAAATAGTCAATTAATTTAAAAAGAACACTTTGTGCACCTTGCCTTCCTTTTTTGTTCTTTAGTGCCCAGGTTTTGCAGGTTGTTACCATGGAAACGTAGCTCCTATGCATCATTATCTCTGCCAATTATTTGTTTGTCTGTTAGTAAGCAAGATTGCACAAAAACTACTGCATGGATTACCACGAAACTTGGTGGAAAGATGTGGTATGGGTCAGGAAAGAACCCATTACATTTCAGTGCAGATCTGGATCAGGGGGCCGATCCAGTAAAAACAATTTCACTTAAACATTGTGAGATGTTGTTCAACATTTTGGTGATTTCTCAGAGAATATTTCATGGATCTTGATTTAAAAATCAGGCACGTTGGAGAGACTAATATTTATGTGTGTGCAAATCCAGATCTAGTGAATTTAAACGTGGTTTCTTAAGGGCACTGTTGAGACTTGGTGGAGCATCTCTGAAATGAAAAAAAAAAAAAGTGAAACTCATGAAACTCATTTATTTGTGCAGGTTCTGCGTGTGCTGACTGAGGGCGTGCAGAAAGTGTCTCTGACAGCCGGGCCTGGTATCGAGGGGGTGTCGGCCATAGTAGCCTTCTCATCCCACTACACTGCTTCTATGGCCAAGAAGATGCTGGTTGAAGGTAGGTGAGCTGATGCTGATGGAGTTACATGTAAACATGTTCCCATGTATGTTGTCCACTTCTAAAATTGTGTTTGTCTGTACTGGAAATGTTTAATGCCTACACCAGTCATGTGCTGTGCTACCTCGTTGAAATGTAACAATGTTAAATGTAGGAACTCATCTGGTAGAAACACAGCTGATGTAAAGTTGTTCTGCTGTGCATTGTTGTGTGTGTGTGTGTATTTTTAGACTCCACTGCATAGTCATTTTTTCAAGTGAACAAAAAGAGGCTCAATGCAGATCTCTCAGACCTTCAACATTGTGTTATGGCTCTGGCTATCTCTGTTAAATATAATAAAGAAATCCCCCTCGACAAACCTTGTCCTAACAATCAGCAGTCATGGGCTCTTTTAAGCAGCTGCATAGCTCTCTGACTATGAAGGTAACAGATGCCCACAGAGCTGGAGCTGCTATTAGAAGACAGCAATGTGTTGTCAGGTAGCGGCATGGTCAGTTTGTAATGTAATGAATAGAAGGTTTTCAGGAACTGTGGAGGTCAAGTTAAGGTTTGGACGAAAACTGCTGATAGGATTGTAGTAAAATAAACCAAACCCATGGTTGTCTGCAAAAGAGGAAGATTTATCAGACTATTTTTAATACTAATAACTATTAGTTCTTATTCATCCAGCATAAAGAAAGTCCTCAGGCAGTGTCTACTAATAACAAAGTGGGTTTAGTACCAAGCAAGAAGTAATGCAACACATTAAAGTAATATGTTTGCGAGTTAAATATTTTAAAGCAAAAATATCATGAATGTGACTTTCTGAATTATTCTGTACAGAACAGGTGTCTTCCTCACTGCTGTACTTCCTTACTTCTTGTGTCCAGTGTTCAAGAAGCAGTTTGCACTGAATATCTCAATCGTATGGCATCCAGACGAATCGCTGTCTCCAAACAAGCCTCCGAAGAGCCCTCTGGCATCTCCCCTGAAGCCACCATGCCACATCCTGAAGTCTCCACAGCCCTCAGTCCCGCCTCCACATCTCGCCCATCATTCACCCACCCCCCCAAGTTTCTGCAGAGCAGTGGGCGGACCTACGACCTTTTCACACCCTCACTGTCCCCACCACTTCACTTTTTCCTCTTCGCAGGGGGACCGAGTGCCTGTTGAATCCCCAGTGATGCTCCTGAGTAAGGTGTGTGAGGTGACGGGGGTTGGTCAGCCACGCTATGAGATGTCCTACAGCCACACTGGAAGAAATGGATTCCTCTACTTCGACTACACAGTGTGTATCCCCAGGATAACCACTCCTTTCAAAGGGCTGGTCATGACCTTGCCAGGACCCACTGCCAGCACCGTGCAGGAGGAAGCTGGGCAGGCTGCAGCCCAACAGGTCCTGAAGAGAATTTACAACAACCAGTGATCCGAGTGACGAGCTCATCAACGAGAGCCTCCTCCTGTAGCACTGTTCCAAGACAAATGTTAATGTTGTTGAGGTTTGTTAGTTCATTTCTGCATGTTTTTATTAGAGTAATAGTTTGTCTTGTTTAAGATGTGTGGTTTGTTTAAAATGTGTGGTTTGTTTAATGCATGCGTTCTGTGTGTTAGTTTTGGATTGTTCCTCATTTTAATAAATGAGAATTTAAAAAGAATGCAATGGTGTTGCTCCTTTATAGAGACGTGAGTGAGTTGGATGAAAGATGAACTACCCTGTGCTACTGTGTAGTCAGGAGCAAGGAAAAAATTTTTTCATTTACCCTGATAATTTACCTGTAGCACAGCACATACTGTTGTATACACACACAAGTCAAGCTATTTTTAGGAGTTCCTTATTAACTAGTTACTTTCCTTTTCACTATTAACAGGAATCATCAGAACGTAAAAATAAGGGTTCTGTGAACTGCTCACTTCCTTTTTTGGAACTGGGTGGGCAGAGGTCGAGCAGGGAGCGTGAGGTTCCAACCCTTTGTCTTCTGTTGTGGTAGAAGTTGGCCATTGTTGGCTTGCAAGTTTGTTTTGGTTCAGTGTGTCAGATTTATGTGTATATAAAATGATCCTTGTGATGTTTGCAGTAGTTTTATTTAAATTGTACTAATTGTTGTTTTCTTAACCCTAGAATGACCCTTTATATTTAAATACTTCATATTTAAATACTTTATATTTACATCAGTAGTGGGTCCTCTTTGCGGAGGCCGTCATGTTTTTACAGTAGCCCAAACTGGACAAACTAAACATCTTTTGAGTTTTTATGACAACTGAAGGCTACCACGAGTTCTCTGTCATGTTTGGAAGAGGAGGGAAGACATGACACTTCACCACTAGATGTTACTAAATTCTACACACTTAACCTTTAAAGAAATCCAGTAAGAGATTTTAGAGTGGTTTAACCTGGTTTGGAATTTAAATAATGATCATAGAGTCACTTAAACCAATTTACAATAAAGAGAAAATATGAAACTTATTCACCAGGTTATTAGCATGTCCCCTTCTAAAACAATAATATTAAACCTCAGCATGGCTTGATTACACTAAGCATGCAAAGAATGTTTTCATTGTCAGCACAGCAATCACGATGAAGTATTGTGATGACTGATGAATGTGTTTATTTTAATCACAGGACAGAAGCAGCATGTTTGATACAGGAAAAAATGAAGCGTTTTTGTTGAGAGTTCAATTTGAACTGCAGCATCTTATTTACTAACTACCTGAAACCATTAGATGAGTCCTGAGCAGATAGAACACAATTGTACAATGATGACACTGAAAGTAAATAAATGTCTTTCAGAATCATATTACATTTCACTATAAGTGTATCATGTCTTTTGGATGTTCTTTCAAGACTGTGTTCGCTTTTAAGAGGCACATCATCTCAGACAGCTTCACTGCTTTTGGCTTCATGCTCTGTCACAACATGTAACAAGCACCACCTGCTCCATGTAACACCACTCGAAGTAGCTGCTGTGCAAATGAATGGATGTGTGTTCTCAGAGCTGCATGATTTCCAACATGCTCTGTAAAGGACTAGACGAAAAAGTGATTCTGCAGAGTGTGTGTGTTTAGGCCAATCAGACGTTGTAGAAGTTCAGATGTTGAAGAATAAAGCAACTAGGCCTCAGACGTCCTCCTCCTTATCTCGCCAATGAGATCGGCTCTGGAAATATCAAACTGGACAGAAAAGACACAATAGAGGCAGCAAGATTAGTCCTGAACCATCTTCTGACCAATATCACTTAGACAGACAGACCCCAACACTGTATATCTCACATAACTCATAGGCCCCTGTATAGCATTCAGTTAAATAGCAAGGCTAAAAGTAGCTGCAATGGATAAAATCCTTATTTATGGTGTGCACCATTTCAATGGCAAGATTGAATTCTCATGGAAGAGAATATCGTGTGTACAGCCTGAGCAGGTAAATTGACTCCTGACATTGGTTTCTTTTGTTATTGGACTGAGAAACTAGTAACTGGGAAGATGGTTCACTTTTACTGCCAAGCTCATGATGCACTACATGGTATGAAGTGTTTAATCCTAGAAATCCATTAATACAAATAATCCCAACCCCAGCAATGTCCAATACAACCAGTTTTTGAAGGGGGAGTTACAGCTGTACATCAAAATCTCAGAGTTAACAACTGTACATGATGTCATGGTATTAGAATCATATTGTCCAACCAATTGAAACACTGCACTTTGTATAGTGCAGGTGACACCAGTGAATTTGGTTCACATCAAGCAGCTGCAGACATGTTTTATGATGATTTTTTTAAACTTGTGAAGATAGCTGGATATCATTTATGAAATGAGTTACACACTTATGTGTACTGTGTGTGTGTGTGTGTGTGTGTGTGTGTGTGTGTGTGTGTGTGTGTGTGTGTGTGTGTGTGTGTGTGCGTGTGCATGCAGTACCTCCTCTCTGGTGGCCACAATGCGTAGTTTCACCACTCCATCTTTAAGCTCCTGTTCTCCCAGTATGGCCACCAGGGGGATGCCTGACTCCTCACAGTGCTGCAGCTGACTTAGCAGTTTGGGGTTCTTCTTTTGCATAACCTCTGCCTGGACATACACACACAGAAGTCAATTCCCTGTACCTTTTAGAGCTTCACTGTCATCGTAATCATCACGGGACAGACTGTCAAAGCCTGCTCCTCAAGGGATGAAGAGGACTAAGTAAGTGGGTAAGTAATAATGATCAAAATGTTAAATGTAATGAAACATGTCACACCATGTTAAAGGAATCAATAACAATGTGCAAACCTTAATGCCAGCATTCCAGAGCTCAGTGATGAGTTTGAGTCTCTCCTCCAGCAGGTTCTTCTGAGCAGACGCCACCATCACCTGAACCTCTGTGGTACGGATCTTCACTGCTGACGCCTGAACAACACAACAAAGTTACAGTCTGGACACACACTCAATACATCGATACACTAATTGAGATGTCAACTTAAAAAATTGGAGGAAGACAACTCAAACAGGACAGATTGGCATTAGTGTGTAGGATGTAGTGGCATCTAGTTGTGATGCCGATTGCAACCAACTGTATAATGACAGATGTGTCCGGCCATGTCTAATACTCAAATCTAAAACTAGAGCCCAAACCATACTGGTTATTCTTGCTCTACATAGGTTGCTAAAGGTTGTTGGTCCATTTAGATGATAGGCATTTTTTGTGTTTCTGACAACCTGCTCAGGGATGAAAAGGACTATAAACAGTACAAGTGTATAAATGAAGAGGTTGTGTTCTTTGCTGGATCAATAAAGACATTCCTATATCACCCCAAGCATCTTTTCTGCTGAATGTTTTATAAAAAAGAAAAGTTATGTCAGTCAACATCTACACCGATACTGATATATCTGTAATAGGCTAATATAAAGTTAAAATAAAACTGCCTAATTGATAGATCAGTCAATTTGTAATTGAGACTTTCTCTAGCGTCAGTGTTTGGTTTGTCCATTCCATTCTGGTCTACTGTAGAATCATGGCACTGAAACAAAATGTACATAAACCCAATGATTCTGAATACACATAAATGTAAACATAATCAGGAATATTCTATTTTCACTATTTATTTCAGATTACCTCAGCCTTCTGCTCCATGATGGAGAAGATCCTCTCAATACCGATGCTCACGCCCACACACGGCACTTTCCTGCCCTTAGGGTCGAACATGCCAACAAGGCCATCGTAGCGACCCCCTCCAGCCACGCTGCCCACACTGACGCTCTCCTCTGAAGGTGCCCCGTTTTGGGCTTCGTTGGAGACTGCGGCCACACCTGCCTGAGTCAGCACTGCCTCGTAAATAATTCCTGTATAATAATCCAGTCCACGGGCCAGACTGAGGTCAAATACCACCTGGAGATGTAAGAAAAAAAGACCTGAGTATTTGACAAGGTACAACAAAGTATCAAGGAGTGAGTACGATGAAACAAAATAAATGTAAACACTTTTCTTTAAAGGTTCAGTGCAGAATTTAGTGATGTCTAGAGGTGAAGTTTCATGTTGCAGCTGAATACCCCTCACTTCACCCTCCCATTCCAAACATGAAGGAGAACCTGTGGGAGCCTTCAGTTGGCATAAAAACTCAAGTGTTTGGTTTGTCCAGTTTATACGACTGTTAAAAACATGGCGGCCTCCGTAGAGAGGACTCGCTCCTGATGTAAATATGAAATATTTAAATACAAAGGACCCATTCTAGGGTAAAGAAAGCAACAATTCATACAATTCAGATGAAACACACTTGTGAAAACATCACTAGGATTATTTTATATTAAATTTCTGCCAAAAATACCTTTCACCTAAATCTTACAGACTGAACCTTTAATTATTACTATATAACTATGATGCATTTCTCACCTTGTCTGTGACCTGGAAGAGTTGCAGGTAACTGAAGAGCAGCTTGATGTCTGTGAGGCCAGCGCAGGCCTGCTTACTCTGAGACATTTTCTGGTCCTGAAGGAGGCGCTCTGCTAAGTCCATTCCGCCTGCAACACAAAGTTGCCTGTTTACACGTGGAAATTCATTTGGAATTGTTCATCAGCTCGTCTTTAATTGCATCTGTCTGCTGTTTGATTTTGAGCAGGTAGTTCACAGTCTGTCTCTAAATACAGCTTCCTTAAGTCTTAAGATGAAGCCTAAAACCTCAGGTTGAGGTAAGCCTGGAATCATCCTTTAGGCGAACTCTGTGTAAACCACATTTTTGTTAGAAAACTCGAACGATCTTTCGCTAAAGAGGTATTTTGGTTCTGTATCAGTGTTTATCCCCGTCCATACTAACACTCCTAAAAACACATACCACATAGACACTCATGCACACAGGGCATGTGCATGTGAATGTAAACAAAAATACATGTGAGTCCTGCTGGACACAGGAATTGTCTCCGATTGCTAAAATGATATCTCGTCTTCTACTAATGAAAGCAGTTGTATTAATGTAAAATGAAGAAATTGACTGCACAGCAGCTGCTAGCAAAGAAAACAGGGTCAGCAACATTCGTAATTGACTATCAATGTTGCATTTTACACTGATAGCCGAGGGTAAGGCTGATCGTTTTCTTCTGGAAAGGCTGTCATGTTAGGGGAGCTTGATGAATCAGTGTAGGCTACATCATGTCCAATAAGACCAAATCAGCAACTGGCTATGAGCGTCTACTTCATCGTTTCTAAACATCTCCATTTTTGCCCGCGGAGAATAAAATGGGTGTGGCAGCCTTATCCAATTTTTACATTTTAGCAGCTCTAAAACTTCAGAGTATTGTGGACTCCAGGCGTATCCCTAGTAGAGTTGATGCGTTTGCAAAAGTATGGTTTAAGCACTAGTTAGCCAACAGGTCTAGACTGCTGTGGAAACTCCCATGATGCACTGAGCACTTCTCTCTTCCTCTGTCTATCCTCATTCTGCACGTGACTCCAGAGCTGACACTGCTACTCAACATGTAATATTGTAAGGTCTCAAACTTGTAAAGGTCTCGACCTTATCATGTAAAGTTTCTTGATATCATGAATGTTGTGGTTTGATGCTACACAAATAAAACTGGGTTGAATTAAATGTTCAGATGTGTTTCTAATATTCTGCTCCCCTCAAGTAAATGGGAAGGAAACGTTGTCTCGGTATAATGTAGCACAAAATCATACCACCTTTAACTAAGAGCTCAGTAATGAACTATGTGACTTTAAATATTTCTGGTGACGTGAACAAAAACTGACTTCATAAAAGATGATAAAACGACCTCTGATTGGCCACTTTAGAAAACATCAAATCAGTCAAGTATTACAGTACAGACATCAAAAACGTATTGCAGTAAACAATTTCAATGTGAAGGAGGTACCAAGGACTGTGCTGCTGACAGGTTCAACAGGTCTGAGGCCAGTGAGTAAGTGAAGGTTGGAGTTGTTGAGGATCAAACAGATGAATGGTTTCTCATGTCAATGTGCCACCGATGTCTCTGATCTTGTGTGAATTGAGACTCACCCTTCATACTGACGTACTCCCCAATCTGGTCGGCAGCCTCCTCTGACAAGCCCTTCTCATTCACCATCTCCTTCTTTACGTCCTCCCACGCCATCTAGAGGAGGAGCATGAAGAATTGGGTCAGTGTCCAACAGCGACTGGTGACTGAGAGAATGTGAAAGACACTATTGACGAGTGTCTGGCCCTCATCATTGCAGTGCATGCATATCTACCTGAACTTGTTTCTATAAATGAAGAGATGAGTGAGTCTAGAACTGCAAAGCTCAGTATGTGTGTAGCAGTAAGTCTCAATACCTTGTCCAGTTTGTCCACAGTTGAACAGATGGTACGAAACTTGTCATCCGGAACACCACACACAGCAAACATACCATCCAGAATGCGTCTGTCATTGACCTGGAGGTGGGGGGGTACGGTTACAGAGCTGATGCTTAGAGGTCATACCACATAGCAGTCATTCTACTGAATAGATGTAGCTAACCTTGATACAGAAGTCTCCGAGCTCCAACTCACTGAGAATTTCATGGACAATCTTCAGACACTCAGCATCTGGAATCATGGCATCATACTGTCCTGCTATGTCAAAATCCTGACACACACAGAGGAAAAACAAAACGATTCATTTAAGTTTCGCAGCAGGTTTTTAAAGTGTATTTAACCAGATTCCTATGCATCTAATAAATCAGTAAGCAACACGGTGGCCGAGGGCCCTGCCAGGAGCGAAAACACCCCAGGAGTACTTACACATTGATAAAACTCTCGGTAGCGTCCACGGGTCATGGCTGGGTTGTCACGGCGATAGACCTTAGCAATGTGGTAGCGCTTGATGTTGGTTATTTTGTTCATTGCCAGGTAGCGGGCAAAGGGCACCTGAAAGAGGTTGAGTCAAGGAAAACCCCACTCCGCTTTGGAAGGATAGAAACATGCAGCACATAAAAGAGATAAACCTGTCAAAACTTTCTTATTGAATTCACATAAGTCAATGTCTCAGTATTTTTTTAATTAAAGCACAGAAAACTCTAACTTTTGGAGATCTAAAGAACAAGCTATCAGCTCTTCTTCTGTGGAATCATCTTCAGTTTTAGTTCAGAGCTTCTCTTTCCTCCTCTTCATCACATTGTCTCATCAATACATGTTACTAACTTGACTTCTTCCCTGGAGTTCTTGTGCTTTAGTGTTCGAGGATTGCTGCTGCAGCCACACTGTGGATCATAATCGTGGACTGTGGTGGTATCTGATAATGTATTTATGATTACAAGAAGGGGGCAGCAGCGGCTGAGGGGGTAGAGCGGTTGTTCTCTACCCGGAGAGTCGTTCAGTCTTCCCCATCTCCAAGATACTGAACCCCAAATTTGCCTCATAGACAAAATGCTGTCATTGCAGCTCCTTTCATCTCTGTCAGACTTTTTATTTTGTATTAAAAACTTGAAACATTCATACATTTATCCATTTAAGTTAGACACTGTCTTTTCTTATGAATGTTGTAACCAGTGTTTTGTGCTCTGTTACATGCGACATCTACTGCACTTCTGTCCATCCTGGGAGATCCTTCACTGTCGACTATCTGTACATTTTATTTGATCCTAATAAAAGGGTTTATTTGGCCATTTTTACTTACTCTTGGTAAGGGCAGAGGATCACACACCTTTTAAACCCTATGTATGTGATTTTTAATATACAAATAAAATGGATTGCTTGCTTCTATTACAGCATTTTTTCCCCCATTCCAAATGCACTATCTACAGTACTTCCTGCAGTATAATATTGAACTAATAATGCATCGGAGGGTGTAGTGTTTGTTCCAACACCCTTTGTATTAACAGAGGATTTCTACAGTGCAAATCAAAAGTGGTAGAACCTATTGGAATGACCTGGTTTTATGCATAAGTTGTAAATATTTATTTATCTTCATCCAAGTCACAAATACTGACTGAGCTAATAATATACAACAATTATAATCATACATGCTGATGATGAGGGTTGAAGATTAAACTATGTGTCCTTTAGGTAAATACGTTTAGTGTGGGGTTCTGATGTGTATCAAATAAAAGGCATCAGTAACTATCTTGAGTGTGTATACAAATATAAAACGCACATGAAGGATACAGTGAGGTCATATCTGAGGGACAGCAGCTCTCCTCCTTGGTCTTTAAGGTCGTAGATGAGCTTGGAATCTTCTCCATATTTCCCTGTCAATGTTTCCTACGCACAGCAGGAAAATGAATCAACTTTCATATTTGTATGCCCGATAGGTTTGTTTTAATTGTGTTGAAAATCTACCTTCAGTTCAAAAACGGGTGTGTCGATGGTCTCTGCTCCGTGACGTTTGAAGCAGCTGATGATGATGTTGAAGACCTTCTCTCTGATGGCCATCTGCTTGGGGTTGTAGTCCCTCGTTCCCTGAGAGACAGATATTCACCGTGATCAGTCAGATTTTACCCAAACATGTTGAAGAAAATCAGAGAATTAGGTGTGGGCCACACTGCCTGTGATACATTTGGGGCTGTCATGGAAAAGCTTGATTTTAATTTCAGTGCCCACATAAAGATAAGACTAGAGCCACAGCACAGCTGTGTGAGACTTGACCGACACCTCGCTGCTTTTGCACGTCCTCTGGAGTTACATTTTTCACACCTGACCCGAGTAATTCCCAGAACAAGGATCTGTTGATATTCATACTGATCATAACAGCAACATTAGGCAACACTTTAACTTGCACTACAGTTTCAATGTCTAGGCTTTATCTGAAAATGTTATTATATTATTAAATATCGGATTTTTTAACAATTTTGGCAAAAGGAGAAAGTGGAGGCTGTGTGTGTTATTCAGACACAAATCTTGGTTTAATATGAGACTTCTTTCTGGTGTGTGATATGTGCGTGCCTTGTTTGTGAAAACAGTAGCCTTACCTTTGCTGTCTTGAGGACAAACTGATGTTTGCCATCATCCCCTCCTAACCGAGCCTTCAGTTCCAGCAGTTTGGCTACCTCTTCATCAATCTGCAACAAACACACATGAAGATCAGAACTTAAACACTTCCTACAAAACTCAGGCACCATTAGTGAAAAACCTGTAAAAATACAGAAGACATCCTATTACAGGAAATTACCTGAGAAACAGTGATCCCCGGAAAAGAATGCAGAAATCGGACACGTGATGCAGTCCGAATGGCCGCCAGACCAGAGCAAGCACGAACACAAAACATGCCCAGCATGTCCATCCCACAGAACGGCGAATATTGAAAAAAGAAGTGTTGTACAAGAAAAAATTCAGGGGGACATCAGAGGTACAGCATTATCCAATGGTATTTCCCAGGTCCAGCCCAAGCAGCGAATCACAATGGTGAGTAGAGGTAGAGTTGTGCAGTAACGTCCAGGAGTGTTGGATTCCCCAGATGTTGATGATGGTGATGATGAGGGTCAAGGTGGGCGGAGGTCACCCAGAGTCAGGCAGGAAGAACAGGAGAAAAGTGGTAAGCAACCCTAGCACTAGGGGAGGGCGGGGCATGACCCATCATCATCATCACAGCATGGAGGATAGAACATGAGATGTACCAAGTCAATCAAAGCAGCCAGCCCAATACAACCCTCACAAATTCACAGAGACACACACAGAGGTAGACAGGGCTGTGTTCTGAAGTGTGTGTGTGTGTGTGTGTTGGATTGAGTGTATCTACTGTGTCTGGGATTTTAAAGTTTAGTCCAGAAGCTTACAGAAAACAGAACTGAGGACTGTGACAGGCAAAACCACAGGTAGCACAATGATCCCACTTCCTCTCTGATGTACTGCAGGAGAAGATCCTGAACATTATGAGAATCCGATAACTTATATAAACCTTGAGATTAATGCTGTGGTAAAGCCTGGCACTGAAGTAGTTTAATATTCTTTGCATTAGCAGATAATAGAGAAGGCTTTAAACAGTTGGATCTATTTGTCCTTTGGTGCTAACATGGCAGATCTGGTCAAATATTAGGGAGGAACCTACTGGATTAACTACAAACTCATAATTTCTGCCAATCAACATGGTATTAAAGCGGGTTAGGAAGTCGATTCTAAACATTTTGAAAGTCAAACAGAGTTTATTCTATGTAACTTTGGAGGTCATCTAACTCCCTCAGGTTTTCTGGACTGAACAAATAGAAGCCAGTTAGCCTCTCCTTTCTAAAGACTGATGAGGAGTGTAGACACAGAGTCAGCAGCAGCTGCTGCTACATGAACAGTTCATAGGTTGATGTGACAGCAGGACTCTGATAGAGACAAGGACCTACAGCATGGCTCACACTCAGAGACATGAACTGCTGATTCACTTATCACTGGACACAAATCTACCAAGAAAACCACACGGGACCGGAAGAGAGGGCGCAATATTTAGACACGCAGACACTTTGGTGCAGAGCCCCGGCGTTTGGTGGGGGCTTCAGCTAGTTAGCTTAGCTCCGCGCTGTGAATGAAGCGACATGTACCGGGGCTGGTAGCTAGCTAGTCCCTGCGTTAGATCCCAAATGGACACGCTGTACACCGCATGCTCAGAACTTGCATCAGCATCCACCCTGAGTACCCACCTGCTCTTTGCTCGCCTTCTCCGTCTTCAGCTTCCGGACCACTTCACCTTGGCTTTTAATCGCTTCTTGTATCTGAGCCTTGTCCTCCATTGCTTTTCTCTGGTCGTGTGTATTTGACGATTCTCACGACCCCATTCACAGCACTGGCTGTCAAGTCTCGGGTAGCGGAAAGCGGAAACGGAAATATTTGAAACTTCCGTTTCATTCATTTTCCAAATAAAAGATGTACTGGTTGAGGTTTGAAGCGAAAGTCCCTGAATTACCAGAGACTGTTGTTGGGGAAAACACCTTTCTCCCGATTGGTTGGTCAAATGTCAAAGAGATGAATAAAATACTAATCAGAATAGTAAGGACACTAATGGACACTGTTGGACACTGACTGTAACAATTCTCAAACTGAGACTGAAACTGCAATACAAATGTCCACAATCTGTTTTCAAGACACAGGAGGACAGAAGTGTGTCCCCCAAACTGCAGATTCACTTTTATTTATCCTACATATATACATACATACATACATACATACATATCCTACATATATGCTCTTTTATGTAAATTTAAAAAAATGTTTGTACTTATTACACTTGTCTGTACTGCTGGAACAAAATAATTTCCCTTTGGAGATGAATAAAGTATCTATCTATCTATCTATCTATCTATCTATCTATCTATCTATCTATCTATCTATTTATCTATCTATCTATCTATCTATCTATCTATCTATCTATCTATCTATCTATCTATTTATCTATCTATCTATCTATCTATCTATCTATTTATCTATCTATCTATCTATCTATCTATTTATCTATCTATCTATCTATCTATCTATCTATCTATCTATCTATTTATCTATCTATCTATCTATCTATCTATTTATCTATCTATCTATCTATCTATCTATCTATCTATCTATTTATCTATCTATCTATCTATCTATCTATCTATCTATCTATCTATCTATCTATCTATCTATCTATTTATCTATCTATCTATTTATCTATCTATCTATCTATCTATCTATCTATTTATCTATCTATCTATCTATCTATCTATCTATCTATTTATCTATTTATCTATCTATCTATCTATCTATCTATCTATCTATCTATCTATCTATCTATCTATCTATCTATCTATCTATCTTTTGTTTTACTGCCAAGTAAGAAGAAGAAGAAGAGCCACGCCCCCCTCCGTGCCAAGTCTAGGCATGCGCGAGGTTCAGACCCAAACAACAGGAGAACATGGCGGTACAATGGCTACCACGAGCAGTGAGCCCTGAATGAAAATGAATAAAACAGTTCTGTTTCACTTTAGATATAAATTGATAACCCTACACAGTGGCGGGGGTTTGAAGCTAACGCTAGCTAGACAACTTTTTAGTTTATTTTTTAGTTTTATCAGAAAAGATGTCATTCATCTACTGTGACGTTGAGATGGTTTGAGCTGACGAGCTTCAGGGTGAATTCATATGAATTCTTATCAATAGTGTTGATAAAACAGTAGCAGGCTTCATTCATTCACTGTTCACACCCAACTTGATAAGAGTTGGATTTAAATGGCAGCGCATCAAGCACTGTACACTTTGTTCACATCAGCCTGTCAAGTGTAGTTTAATAAAGTTGCAAAAATGAAAATACTAATTTGTATTATTTGTAGTTTGAGAGTAAGGTCCATGTTTTTAACACACATCAATAAAGCGTTCCACTGTGATCATAGTTGGCTTTGTTAATAAGCAGTGCGAGCAATCTTCATGACAAATAAAGGACACCCCACCTGATTAAATGGAGGTGTGACGTGTCACTACTTCCAGAGCAGCTTCAATTCTCCTTACCTAGTCTGTGGAACTCTACTGGAGGGATGAACTGCCTCTTAGTCCCTTTTTATATACAGTACAACCTCTATTTAATTAGTTAATGCCATTGAGATCAATATATGGGATGTTTGGTCACTGTATAAAGAATATGAGTTGCTGAATCTTAAAATTGCATTTAGTGTTGAAATGTTTTAATGTCACTATGTTGTGCTTTGTCGTTTTAGAGCCACATTACCATTAAAAAGTCGAATGAAGCGCGGGTACCTGTACACAAAGCTGGGAACTTGTTTCAATGTCCTTTCTGCATTGAAACGCAATTTAAACCAGCAAGGAAGGATAAGGTTGAGGACCATTTAGAAGGACATCATAATAGGGCAGTCATCGTGGAAGGTAACATTATTTTCTTGTGAATATGAATGTTTTTATTGTAAATGTTTTTTTGCAAATAAAGATCCGAATATAATACCTGCCTTAGTATTAAACTGCTTAACTGCTAAATGTCTATTATTTATAATATGCATGGCTATATATATATGTATAGTTTTATATAAAACTATATATATATATATATATATATATATATATATATATATATATATATATATATATATCATCTTAATATAATAGTCAACAATACATTTTTAAAAAGCTCATAAATCAGTCTTATTAAAAATGGCCTTAAAGGTTTTGAAAAGCATTCAATTTAACTCTGTTACCTGTTGCCACCCTGTGGACAATAATAATAATAAAGCCAATGCATTTTTCGCACAACTTTGATGACCAGGCAATCATGAGCTTACCCTTATGCCAAACATTGAGAAACATACTCCAGGTAAATGTTACTGAAATATTTATTCAAATATCAATCAAGGAATGTATTTGTCATTGTACAGCACTGGGTTTTCTTTCTATTGGCTGTACTCAGGTCTCTTAATATTAATGAGATTACCTGATTTAATCATGGTTGTGTTTATAAATGATGGAATATCTTTTGGAGGAGGTTCACCCCTCCAATACAGTTCCACAGACTTGGCAGGGAGCATTGAAGCTGTTCTAAAGGCTTGTAGCAATACTAAGGCTCCTTCCTGAAAATACTTCATAACGGTTTTACTTGTAATCTGTGCATATATGCAGGGGGTGTCACTGACAAAAACTCCACAATGTATACATGTATACATACAACAAAGTATAATAACAGAGTGCCCTTTCATGTAATATTCGTCTATGTCATTTGTAAATCCACCAATAAACATGCATAGCCCTTAACAACCATTGAATACAAACAATTTTTGCATCTAAAGCATTTCCTAATCTACACTCAAACCAATAAACTATATTAAAATGAATGAATACTTGCTTATGAAGTCCATGTGTCCTGCAATGCCCTGTCATTAATAGAAGGACACTGAACATCTAGTATTCTAATCTGAGTGGAGATATAAAGGTCCAGTGTGTAAGATTTAAGTGAACGATATTTATAAGCTGTTCTTACCAGTTTGTAATCATCTTAATTGTACAAATTGTTTTCTTTACAGTAGTCCAAACTGTACAAACTAAACATCTTTTGAGTTTTTATGACAACTGAAGGCTGCTACAGGGGAGGGTGAGTTGAAAGGTGTTCAGCTGCAACATGCAACTTCATCACTAGATGTCACTAAATTCTACACACTGAACCTTAATTTAAAATCAATGACATTTGCTACAAAGTATTAAACTTGCAGATGAAGCATTTAAAGCTGATGGGAAAAGTGTTACATACAGTGTCCTACCATAAAAACGTCTTTAAAACTCAAGTGCTGAGACATTGCCAGTTTTATGTTTGTCATCACGAAACACTGATGGTCGTTGATTTCTTTTATGTTGAATGTTAAGATTTCATGTGGGCAGAGCAAGCGTCACCCAGTCTTTCAAATCAATGGTCAGCTATGGAACTGCAATGCGGCCTGTAATGCCGGTCAGTAATGTGTGTCCATGTCAGTAGTAGTGTGTGTATCATTCAACAGCAGGTGGGCAAGATGGGAGATGCAAATTTAACAAAAATGACTGGAGGAGGTGTTATGGCCCCCTCTGGTGTCCAACCCTTTTCTCCACAGTTTTATTTATTTAAATCAAGGGTGGCCCTTCCTGCTCCACTGTTGGCTAGTAAAGTGGTGTAAGATGTGTGTGTGTGTGTATATATATATATATATATATATATATATATATGCGTGTATGTATGTTTATTGTATTGTATCTGTGTATTTGCATGTGAGTAGACATACAGCTGTTTTAGATTAATGTTTATTATGTAGGCATCAGCTCTTTTAACTTAACACATATGAATTACAACATGATTATTCTGTTTAAAGTCAGGATAAACTGTATATTTAAGAAGTATTACTAATTGGACCTATTCTTTTCTCCTTAAATATGTGTCACATTACTCTTTTGATCCAAATCTAATAAAATGATCCTGCCTGCAGGACAACTAGTTTGATTATCTCAAACAAGTTGTCCTGCAGGCGTGTTATTAATAACTACCAGACACCTTCAAGTCAGCACTGTGGGAGTATAAATTCCCCAAAAAAGGTTGGTCTGGTTCTGTTGGATATTTTCTGTTAAAATGGGGTTCTTTCTTTTCACTGTCACCATTTTCCTCATGGGGGGAACTGTTAGATGTAGTTATTGTAGAATAGATATAAATGATGTACGGTCTCTGAGAGAGAAATCACCCCTCATAACCCATGCCCAAAAAAAGGACATAACTCGTGATGAGCAGTCTCTATGGCCTCATCTTAAGGGACCACATGCCAAGAAGGCTGAGAACCACTGACACTATACAGAAGACAAGAAATTGTTTAAGACAGAGAGGAGCATGTTGTTCTCTCTCCTGGAAACAATGGACTCTCATACAATGACTCTCCCAAAGCAAACAGTATCTGTAGGCAATGTGATTTTGATTTAGGCCACACGTTCATCCAAAGTGATTTTCCGATATTTAGAGATACAAAAATACTAATCATAAAAGTCATAGTATTGGACCTTCAACTCACCACCTCATACAAGCAAACATACTCCTGTTCAAACATTCAACACAGTGCTATAACCAAAGTCCACTTTTGTTGAGTGAGCAGAGAGATCACCATCAGCATGTCTGTAAGTATCACCATATTACCCTATTGTGTACTTATATAGACATTATAAACTCGACGGGAGACTATACTTTAGTAAATGAAAACATACAACAACAAAGTGAGGAAGAGGTGGATTTCAGAGCAGTTTTACAGAGCTGCTTTCAGATGTTGCTGCCAGCGGCACAGCTAAGCTAATTGGTTTTGTTTCTGCCTTAGACCAAACTCGCATACAGACTCAGAGGTACAGGCTCTTGCTTTTCATGAGTCTTGCTTTTGACCCACACCCCTGCAGTCCTGCTCAGTCTTTCATATGAGAAAAAACTGCACATCTCTGTCAACTGGAGGTCGTATTGCTCTTATCATGTGGCCAATGTAATAAATGCAAGTTTAAACTTAAAGCTCCAGTGTGTAAGATGTAGGAGAAAGGGATCTATTGGCAGACATTTAATGTAGAATAATCCTCATGATGTTTTCACTAGTTCATTTCATCTAAATTGTATGAATTGTAGTTTACTTTACCCCAGAAAAGGCTCTTTATATTTAAATACTTTATATTTAAATACTTTATATTTACATCGAGGGGGTCCTCTCTACGGAGGCTGCCATGTTTTTTATATTAGTCCAGACTGGACAAACTAAACACCTTTTGAGTTTTTATGACAACTGAAGCTACCACAGGTTCTTTTTCATGTTTGGAAGGAGAGGGTGAGGTGAGGGGTGTTCAGCTGCAACATGCAACTTCAACACTAGATATCACTAAAGTCTACACACTGTACCTTTAAACTAGAATTCTCAAATACTCCACATGAAGTGAGTGTGAGAGCCATGTCATCCAGCATTAGTATGTCTTTTAAATTTACATTCACAACTAGTCAAATGTGTCTTTAATTTAAAATGTCCTTTTTTTTGTATGGGTCTTCAATCTCTGGGACCCCTCCACCTTTCTGTGATTATGAAGATCACCCCGAATAAAAGTTTTTGTCCACAGGGCTCCGTCAACATAGAAGTGTCTCCCCCTCCCTCAGGCCTTGAAGCAGAGTATGAGACACTCTTCACCACTGATTCTCTCCTCTTCCTTCATGAGCTCATCTCCACATTTGATGAGGAGGTGAATCAGGTGAGACAAATGTAAAAACCCTTTTTATTGAATGAATGGACTTGTTTATGTTTAATTCAGGGTGAGGCGTTTACTCTTCTCTACACTCCCTCAGTGTCTGTGGCTACGAGTTGCCAAAAAGGCCAACTTGGAGCTGTCAGGTCACCTGCCAGGTTTCCTGGAAGACACCATACACATCAGAAGCGACCCAACCTGGAGGGTGCTCCCCGTACCCCCGAGACTCCAGAGAAGACATGTGGATATTGGGGATTTAGCCCCATGCAATAGTCAATGCTTTGTCAAAGCTCTCAACTCACCAGCACAAGGCATTCAGGTACTTTCATTTACCTGTGACCATACAAGACTAACCCAGTAACTGTATCATGGGCTGTACTGTTAAATTAATTTAATTTAATGTTTAATTTGATTAATTCTGCTCATCAGACTATTGGACATCTGTTGCTTAGAGTTAAGCTTGTGTCTACTTGAATTTACTTGAAATGGAATAATCTGGACTGAGATAATCACAGAAAGACAACACAAAACAGTTCAAATAACCTAAACCAGTGAAGGGGACTGTTTCCTGATTTGATCCTAGGTGGTGTAGAAATACAGGAAATTTGCTCCGACCATGCAGATCACGATATATAATGCATAATAATCATACAATATAAATGCAAAATAATGATATTAAATAACATTTAATAATTTTCTGTCGATTCAGTATACACTGCCATGAAGGCAGAAATACACACTAAAGCACCAAATGTGGACATAGCAATAACCTTTGAGTCTGTGTGTGAATGGTCTGAAACACTGTACATCATTGATTTTTGTCTTTTCATAGGATTTGGTGGCGAAGAAAAAAGTACCTGCAACCTTATCCTTAAAGTATCAGAATCAAATTGTGAAGAAAAGTTCCTGCTAGTTGACACGTTAGCCAACAGATCGGTGTCCTCTGTCACCGCAGCCTGAACATGTGGAAAGTGACATTTGAAGTCCTCTCTTTGTTTTCGACAGGTCGATTTTGATGATGGGAATTGCCCTACATACTACAACCAGATCAAAGGCATTCACAATGTTGTTAAAGCGGTGCACAACCAGTTTCCTGGTAAGTTAATATTGGTACAGCTTTGCTACATGGACAAGAGTATTTGTGCAGATGCATGGTGTGAGTATTCCAGATGTGGATCAGAGCAACAGTCACAAAGCGCGGTTTCTAATGCACCTCTCTTTTCATCTGCTTCTCTCCACGTGTTACAGACGTTCCACACATATCTCAGGCTCCTGTGCTGATGCTGCGTCCCCGTGCTTGGAACATGGTGGAGCACAACATGATGGTAGTGAAGCGTTTTCCACTCCAATAATTTATTGAAACCTTTATTTCTATGCTGGTTTGAAAACCACAAAGTGGTTTATTTGATAGTGACCTTCATCAATGGCTTGATCTTCTAATGAGATGCTATAGGCCATTGATTACTTTTGGTTGGTTTGATCATTGACATGCAGAAGCTCTTGTTCCACACTCCAGTCCTAATGTGGTCAGTTATGACAGGAAGTTTCAATCAAGA
Organism: Paralichthys olivaceus; assembly: GCF_024713975.1. NCBI lineage: Eukaryota > Metazoa > Chordata > Actinopteri > Pleuronectiformes > Paralichthyidae > Paralichthys > Paralichthys olivaceus. The sequence continues at coordinate 2,678,694 of NC_091101.1, forward strand.
TGTAATAGCTAGAATGGATATACATTCAAATTGTAGACATGATTTAAGTCTAGTCACAAACAACATTCTTCATAAAAAAAATTACGTTTACATTCACATGTTTTTATTATACCCGCAATTCAGTGTTGAAATACTGAACTAATATTCAGCTGACATTGGGCGAGAGGCAGGGTACACCCTTTGTTCATCAGTCTATCACAGGGCTGACATATAGATTCATTCACACTCCCATTCACAGCTATGGGCAATTTAGCGTCTCCAATTAATCTAAGCTGAACATCTTTGGACTACAGAGGAAGTAGGAATACATGAAAAAATCCCATGCAGGCACTGGGGGAACATGCAAACTCAACAGAGAACAAAATACATAATGACTGGTGAGAATATCATTTTAGATACAAAATAAAGAAAAAGTAGTAAAAAATAGGATCCATGTGGTTTTTACGCAATTTACTTTTGAGACTACTTAGCCATAAAAAAGCACCTTTCACAAGACCTCATTTGGACAGATCACACAGGCAAGTTTTGTGGTGAGTCTAAAAGAACCAGAACGGAGGGGAAACACCAGACTCTTCGAGCTTTCCTCCCTGGAAATCTCTTCAGTGAAACAACAGAGGATCACTGCCGAGTTAGATAATGCACACCATGCATGGCTATACCAAAAGGTGAGAATTAGTTTGAGCAAGTTCTTTTGGCTAAAACCAGCAGGGATCATCATCATCATCATCACCATCATTTTTCCCACTATCTGACATTAGGTGCTCTCCACATCTGGCTAAAACAACAGATCACTCAGTAAAAAGAGAATTCATTTGTGGCCATTTTAATCTTAATCTTTTTAGATACCAGCCATTTTCTGGTTCAGGCAGTTCAAAGGAGGATTCATTATTTTTCAAATGAATGTGAATTGAATACAATCGGACAACATAAATTCAGTGTTGTGTTAATTTGTTGTCATTTAGGTGTTATAGGCAAAATCCGTGCATGGTTGATCAAAATAAAAACAACTTTCCTGTTCTTCTGTTGGTCAGGTGGAGGGCAAGGAGGCTCCTGGTCCTCTCTTTGACTTTGGACTCCTCATGTTTCACTGTGGAAAGAGACTGTTTGAAAACGAGAGTGGACCCTTTTTCTACCTATCAAAAGTAACACAGACACACACACACACACACACACACACACACACACACACATATATGGATAATTTGTGTAATTTGAACATCATCAATTGTATCTTGTTTCAGATAGAAAGCTTCATGGAGGCCAGACTATGGAACAAGATATTTGTCTGGACGCAACAGAAGGTCTGCACATGCCTCACTGTCTTTGTTTCTGACTGTGTTAAAAGTTTATGATATTCATTCACACCCAATTCAACAAAAATACAAAAAAATTCACTTTCAGTAATTTAAAGATCAGGTTTACATTCGGTATATATTTACATATTTGGGTGTAAGCCACATTCACCCATACTTGTGCTACATTCTTCTATAATGTAGCACTTCTCTTTCACTTATACATCCCATTCACACACTGACAGCACAGTCATTCAGAGAAATTCAGGTGTGTTTTCCCCAAGGACACTGCAACATGCTGACTGGGGGAGCTGGGGATTGAACCAGTTAGTGGATGATCCGATCTATTACATGCGCTACAATTCATAACGTAATGAGAAAAAAAACGGTTCAGCGGTCTGGTACTTATTTTGTTTCGAATGAGGGATGACACAGACCTACACAGCTCAGTCTGCTTCATGAATCTCGAAATGGGGAGGCAGCCAGAGTTAACTGAGTGAATGTCAGTGCTCTGCTTGTACCTTGCTTGTAACATTTTAAAAACGGTGGGTCCATCCCAGATGCATCTAACACATGTGCCATCTGTTGTTAAGTGAGGGGGTCACTGGTCTGATTTAGCCTGCAGGCACAGATCAGAAAAAAACGTTACTTAGTTGTTACTATAGTTGTGAAAAACTTAAACACATACATACATCCAACCTCCGAATCCAATCATAACATACAAACCTGTCCTTCTAATACAGTATATTATTTTTTGGGTAAAAATTTTAAATCTAAAAGTTTTATGGCTTTTTAAAACTTTATTGTGTTTTTTTAAGTCCCTAATAGTCTCTAATATTTCACTTTACATGACCTTAGTCAAACACTTAGGATGCAGACTCTCTCTGGCGCTTGTAATGTGCATCTTGCATCACATGCTATTTCAAGATGATCTAACATCCTCTAGGTCACGTTTAGTGATGTAGAGATTCTATTTTTAAATGGCCTTTTCATTAAATATGTTGGCATTTCAATGTATAATTCGTTTTTTGATTTGTTTTTAACATTTTTGAATATTGTAATTCTCCTATTGGTAGTTACTTAAAAGAAATTGTGGGTTTTTTTGTTGTGTGTGTGTGTGTGTGTGTGTGTGTGTGTGTGTGTGTGTGTGTGTGTGTAGCTTGGCCTTCCCATTGGCAGCATTAAGGCAACGGTGCTAATTGAAAACATATTAGCAGCTTTTGAGATGGAGGAGATTCTTTATGAGCTGCGAGACCATTCAGCGGGACTCAACTGTGGTGTCTGGGATTACTCTGCCTCCGTTGTCAATAAGTTTGGTGAGACAAACATTCTGGCATTCTAGCAGTATTTTTGTAATGAACAAACAGAACACATATTTGGCCGTAATAAACAAAGGCCATGTCTCCCTGACTGAAGTCAAGCGGCCTTGTGTCCTTCCTCCAGGACATCGACAGGCCTTCTTGCTGCCTGACCGCAGGAAATATGTCAACATTGACACAACCTTCCTGCGCAGCTACATGGACCTGTTGATCCAGACATGTCATCGGCGGGGAGCACTGGCCACAGGAGGCATGTCTGCTTTCCTTCTACCTCAGGACCCCCTCTCTGAGTCCCACAGGACAGTGTTGGCTACTGTCACCAGGCATGAACTGTTCACACACATACATGTCCTTGAAAATTCAAGTTAAAATCATTGCAGTGAAGAAATGTAAAGTATGCCTGCGAAGTTTGCACAGGGCCGTTATCTGTACCAACATAGTTTATAGGTATCACCGATGTACATTTACGTCTGTATGAAATATGTCAACCTGACAGTTTGTTCCCACAATTCAGACAGAAGCTGATCGAGATCAAGGCAGGTGTGGATGGTTTCATGGTATATGATCTGAACCTGATTGAGCCCATGCAGACAGTAAGTACAGGATAATGAGCCATATAAAGCCCCATATTAACACAGAGAAGCCAGTAAAGTGCCTTCCATTTCTCCTCATCATCTAAACCTTGACTGGGCTTCAACTGTGGTGCATTCACCAGACTGGATATGATATGGGAAGACACACAGCTATAAGGTATTGCAGCTGACTGATTCTATGCTCTCAGAGAAAACACCAAGCCTGCTGCTTTGAAGATGGAGTTCATCAATCTAAATCTTAAATCTTAACTGAGCAGTAAGGGTCTCATCAGCCTGGTCAGTAATCAGTAGTATCATCTATCCAGCATTTTTTTTTTTTTTTATCCGATCACATATAAATTAAATAAATTAAATAACACACTTAACTCCTGATGCAGCTGCCTCTCCCTCATCATAGAGTGGGCCGCCTGCACAGAATAGGCAATTAAGAGAGGGACAGAGCCCAAGGGCACATGCAGAGAGGAATGGCAACCACAAAAAAAAATACAGGTGCAAAGCTGAAGCTAAGTATTGAGTAAATGGTTTGTAATAAAAAATTAAAAAAAACTTTTAGTCAAATTCTGTTTTCACTTTGTTGCTATGGGGCATTGAATTTAGATTGATGAGGAGAGAAGAAGTGTCATCATGAGACTGCAACATTACCAAGCCTGAAGAAGGTAACAGGTCTGAATGTATGTTTATGGTCATTCTTCACCTCGTCCAGCTCTTCAAACTTCATACTGAAGGTGATAATCAGCTTCACCAGCTTCGAAATGATGTCACTGTGACTCCTGAGGATCTACTCTCTGTACCTTTGGTGAGTCAACCAGAACTGAATTCTGGGAAAACTGAATGTTTTACTCTCTGTAGTCATTTGTAGGAAATGAAAATCCCAAATCCACCATACATTCATTTAATTTCTACTGGAGGCATGATTCTTTCTAAAGCCATGTCTGACATCTTAGACGTTCATAAGATGAAAATATAATACTGACATATTGGCTTTATGTAAAATAAAGATATGCTGGTTGTGTTGTGTGCTATGCTAACAAAGCAGTGTGTCTGTTCCCTTAGGGAGGAATCACCCTTGATGGTTTGAAGTATAACATTGCAGTTGGTGTCCTCTTTATTAATGCTTGGCTCTCGGGTTAGTGCATTCATGTTTTCTTGCTCTCCTCATTTTCAGTAGCAGACCAGATGAAGTGAGTGACATCATAGTTGTTGTGCTCTGTTTCCTGTAGGGGAAGGTGTCTTTTTCTACAGAGGCTGCGTTGAAGATTCAGCCACAGCAGATATTTCCAGATCACAGGTGGGTTTTAGTCCACCGCAGAGGAGATACTTCTAAATATATCTTTGTTAAATCAACCGATCAACATTCTGTCAGCATTCCCAACAGCATCACTGTGGGTATAACTTACAAATTAAAGAGCATCTACCTAAATCCTCTTAATTTATTTTTGATTTTTATGAAATACATTAATAGGAGTTATTAATATTTTGCATTGTAATCGTGTGTGTGTCAGGTGTGGCAGTGGATCCGTCATCATCCTCAGTTGGAGGATGACAGCAGGGTGGTGAGCAGGCAGCTGGTGACTGACCTCATGAAGGAGGTCATGGTGGAGCTCAGCAGTCTGTGCCATTCTTTAAGGTAAGCAGTCCTTACGCAACATCTTTTAGCACAAATGTGATGAGTGATCAGGACACGGTGAAAAACTCAGTGGGCATCACTTGTGGTCTTGAACATACTTTTATCAAACACATTGTGTCATAACCTACAACATTTTGTGGAAGCAAGATGTTACAAGTACTCTTATTTTGCTTATGCACTAGTACTTCCTGTAGTAAGTCTGTATTCACTGGGTATCTCATAATCAACAGTCAGAACAACAGATCTGTTGTCGTTTTCACATGTAAGAATAAGAACTAATGAGACAAGAGACACTTGTGTTGACATCACACTGTGTGGGTCTTAGGGAGACTTACTAGCAAGGTAGTTTTGATTACCTCAGGTTAGAGGTGTCTGTATGTCTGTCCTGACATTTCCTCAGGGTGATAACATCACAGCTGTGTATGATGGTAAATGGCCTGTATTGATGTATGAATGTGCTGTTGAGATCCAAATGAAGCCCAAGCATGAGGGTTGAACTCATTGGTTGGAATGAAATGTTGACTTGTGTGATGCCAGCACAATATTTTCTTTATTTCTAATTTCAACACCTCAAACAAACCCCACACCCAGACTTCTATTGATTTTTCAAAAAGACAAATGAACCTGGAGATCTGTCTTGCCCAGTTGCTCAGGTTGTCTGTCTCCTTCAGGGAAACGCAGAGGCTACTCACAGCAGCGGATATGTTCCTGGAGATGGTCCTCAAGAGAGATTTCCCAGAGTTCATCACCACCTACTTGAATGAGGACCACACCTTTCTCAGCTCTCAGAGCACAAGACAGGCGGCCGCTCTGGATAAACATGGGCACCATTCCAACCTGTGAAGGGCGAGCTGGAACACAGCTTTTTGTAAACACTTTTGGACATTTTTCATTGAATGGACTTTGCAGATTTGTGCTCCATGTCTGCATCGCTCTGTCACTGGCTGCATGGATCTGATGATGGAAACTACACTTGGGTTTCAAATAATCTGCAGATGTGAGATTTATTGCCTCAATTTCTGGTAAACTCTTGAATGAATTTAAATCAATAACCTTCCCTTGTTAGAAATAAACAAATGCCTATCATACTGAAGTTTGAGTTTCTGTGAAGACTTGGAAAACAATACAATCCATAGACGGCTGCATACTGTTTTCATCGTGTGTGTGTGTGTGTCATTGTACAGATGACCCTGCAGACAAATACGTCAAAAAGATCTACCTCTGAGGCAGCTTTCTTCAACATCAGGCCATCTTACCACAAGATCACACCTAGCCATAAAGAACTGCTGCGTATTCATGGGTCTGAACATTAGCATGTTGACTGGCATCGTGGCTGCTGTGACATTTTGAATCGTGGACCTGAAAATACTGTATCACATCAAGAGAAGCCCGTTCTAAGGAAACTAAAAAGAAACAGGTCATTGCTAACGGATATCAGTGAGGACTGATGTATTTGAGATATGTATCCACACACAGAAGGAGACTGTTGAGTGAACTATAACATGAACAAACATCATGGTTGCTGAATAAGGTGGTGTCCTGCATTTGTTCAGAGAAGGGTTTTCATGTGGTAGATTCCCCAGAGGATCAAACTGAAGAGGTGCAGACTAACAAGGCAACAACTCCCGTCATCTGCAGCTCCCTCGGTACTGTCCTCCATGCCCCAGCAGCGCCATCATGTGGCAGAGCAGAGCATTACAGGAGATGTACAGGTAGTTACCTTGTCAAACAGCAGCTCGTGTTCCGAACAACGTTCCTCCAACATCACCACCACAATGTAACCGTTAAGTTTTGCAAACATTGCTTTATTAATCCATTTGTCAGTTTGTAATATATAAATTACTTTTAAAAATGTGAGAAGCAGATGCACCTACAAGAAAGACATGGCATGAAAACACAGTTATAGAAAACCTAATCTGTGTTTACAGAAGCCATCGGAGCCAGCCAATGTCCACTTCTCCTACCATCCTCTTTGTCTCTGCATATCATATGTTTCTGTTGTTTTTTTCCATTACAGAACAAACAGTGGACAGGGCCTTTTTTATTGTTTAAAAAAAAGTTAAGTGGGCATCGCCTTCTTGCATGTGCTCCCTTTTCTGTCTCTCCTGTGGTGATCAGTCCATCCAGATCAGTGCAGTGTGGGGGGGGCGAGTCTCAGCAGCCATGGCCCAGGAGCTGGAGGGGGATGGGATGGGGATAGTGGTGTGTTGGCGGACTAAGGCGTCTGGCAGCGTGTTCACACCTCCTCTTCCTTCTCCTCCATTCCTCTTGACCAGCCTCACATTTCGTTTACCATGTCATCGTGTTCTCCTGCCGAAAGGTCGCCGTTGGCGCTGACTGTGGTGCTGTTGTCTTGGTAACCAGGAGGCATAAAAGCCAAGCTGTAGGGGTAGATCTTATGGCAGGCGGCTCGGTAAGTCTCAGCAGCCTTCTTCTGCCCCTCGCCCAGCTGCCCCCCACGCAAAGCCTCCAGCACCTCAGTGCAGACCTGCAACACACACACAGTTAGTTCCTTACATTCAGGGAAATGAGATCCGTGGGTTAGCCAGCATATCTTTAGGCTAAACCTGTGGTAGACCCCATGGAAACCTGTGGTGCACATCCTGAATTGCAGCTCAAGGTTCTTTTGATCCTGTTCTGGGAGCCCCAAAAATATACCTTAGTCTACAACCTGGTGTCATTTGTGTTTCTTAACAACATTAGACTAAACTGAAGATTTGTGCTATGACGTATACACAAATTCTACAGATACTATTTAGGGGAGGTAAAGTAAGCAGTCCTTACTCAACATCTTTTAGCACAAATGTGATGAGTGATCAGGACACGGTGAAAAACTCAGTGGTCATCACTTGTGGTCTTGAACATACTTTTTATAACACATTTTGTCATCACCTACAACATTTTGTGGAAGCAAGATGTTACAAGTACTCTTATTTTGCTTATACACTAAATGGGGAAGATAAATAAAAATATATTTAAATATAAATACAACAGAGTAAATATTAAGTAGAAAATAAATTTATAACAAATTGAAATAAAAACCAAAATGCGCAATAATGATGAGGTACAGTATGGTTCAAGACTGATTCCAAACATTTGTTGGTGAGAAAAATGATCAAGCTGAGGAGCATTATATAAAGCTAACAAACTATCGGCTTTGGTTTCAGTTTCACCCAAAGCTAGCCTGATGGTAGTGAACAAAAATGAAACCCTGAAAGCCCTTTGTCTTGCACTTAAGCCTTAATTCAAAGTATCTGGAACTTTTAGTCCTAAGCACCATGGTTCACCTGCGTTTTCACCATGATCTAAACACCAGGAATGATTCTGCTGATGTTTACACAGCAAATAACAAGCTCTTCGACTGCATATAGAGAGCGCACTACACTACACACAATATCAAAAACATGGAGGACATTTCGATGTTTCTGCTGTTGATCAGAAAGGAGAGAAGCACGAGTGAGGAAACTGATTTTAGTAGATATCGGGAGGATTGCCTGCAGACTGAAATAAAACGCACTTGACCAATCAGGAATCTTCAGCACTGACCCCACCTGAAAGGTTCCTTTCCTATATTTTCACAAAGTTTGACTGTTTTCGAGGCGCACTAGTACTTACTGTAGTAAGTCTGTATTCACTGGGTATCTCATAATCAACAGTCAGAACAATAGATCTGGTGTCGTTTTCACCTGTAAGAAGAAAAACTAATGAGACAAGAGACACTTGTGTTGACATCACACTGTGTGGGTCTTAGGGAGACTTACTAGCAAGGTAGTTTTGATTACCTCAGGTTAGAGGTGTCTGTATGTCTGTCCTGACATTTCCTCAGGGTGATAACATCACAGCTGTGTATGATGGTAAATGGCCTGTATTGATGTATGAATGTGCTGTTGAGATCCAAATGAAGCCCAAGCATGAGGGTTGAACTCATTGGTTGGAATGAAATGTTGACTTGTGTGATGCCAGCACAATATTTTCTTTATTTCTAATTTCAACACCTGAAACAAACCCCACACCAAGACTTTTATTGTTTTTTCAAAAAGACAAATGAACCTGGACATCTGTCTTGCCCAGTTGCTCAGGTTGTCTGTCTCCTTCAGGGAAACGCAGAGGCTACTCACAGCAGCGGATATGTTCCTGGAGATGGTCCTCAAGAGAGATTTCCCAGAGTTCATCACCACCTACTTGAATGAGGACCACACCTTTCTCAGCTCTCAGAGCACAAGACAGGCGGCCGCTCTGGATAAACATGGGCACCATTCCAACCTGTGAAGGGCGAGCTGGAACACAGGTTTTTGTAAACACTTTTGGACATTTTTCATTGAATGGACTTTGCAGATTTGTGCTCCATGTCTGCATCGCTCTGTCACTGGCTGCATGGATCTGATGATGGAAACTACACTTGGGTTTCAAATAATCTGCAGATGTGAGATTTATTGCCTCAATTTCTGTTAAACTCTTGAATGAATTTAAATCAATAACCTTCCCTTGTTAGAAATAAACAAATACCTATCATACTGACGTTTGGGTTTCTGTGAAGACTTGGAAAACAATACAATCCATAGACGACTGCATACTGTTTTCATCGTGTGTGTGTGTGTGTGTCATTGTACAGATGGCCCTGCAGGCAAATACGTCAAAAAGATCTACCACTGAGGCAGCTTTCTTCAACATCAGGCCATCTTACCACAAGATCACACCTAGCCATAAAGAACTGCTGCGTATTCATGGGTCTGAACATTAGCATGTTGACTGGCATCGTGGCTGCTGTGACATTTTGAATCGTGGACCTGAAAATACTGTATCACATCAAGAGAAGCCCGTTCTAAGGAAACTAAAAAGAAACAGGTCATTGCTAACGGATATCAGTGAGGACTGATGTATTTGAGATATGTATCCACACGCAGAAGGAGACTGTTGAGTGAACTATAACATGAACAAACTTCATGGTTGCTGAATAAGGTGGTGTCCTGCATTTGTTCAGAGAAGGGTTTTCATGTGGTAGATTCCCCAGAGGATCAAACTGAAGAGGTGCAGACTAACAAGGCAACAACTCCCGTCATCTGCAGCTCCCTCGGTACTGTCCTCCATGCCCCAGCAGCGCCATCATGTGGCAGAGCAGAGCATTACAGGAGATGTACAGGTAGTTACCTTGTCAAACAGCAGCTCGTGTTCCGAACAACGTTCCTCCAACATCACCACCACAATGTAACCGTTAAGTTTTGCAAACATTGCTTTATTAATCCATTTGTCAGTTTGTAATATATAAATTACTTTTAAAAATGTGAGAAGCAGATGCACCTACAAGAAAGACATGGCATGAAAACACAGTTATAGAAAACCTAATCTGTGTTTACAGAAGCCATCGGAGCCAGCCAATGTCCACTTCTCCTACCATCCTCTTTGTCTCTGCATATCATATGTTTCTGTTGTTTTTTTCCATTACAGAACAAACAGTGGACAGGGCCTTTTTTATTGTTTAAAAAAAGTTAAGTGGGCATCGCCTTCTTGCATGTGCTCCCTTTTCTGTCTCTCCTGTGGTGATCAGTCCATCCAGATCAGTGCAGTGTGGGGGGGGCGAGTCTCAGCAGCCATGGCCCAGGAGCTGGAGGGGGTTGGGATGGGGATAGTGGTGTGTTGGCGGACTAAGGCGTCTGGCAGCGTGTTCACACCTCCTCTTCCTTCTCCTCCATTCCTCTTGACCAGCCTCACATTTCGTTTACCATGTCATCGTGTTCTCCTGCCGAAAGGTCGCCGTTGGCGCTGACTGTGGTGCTGTTGTCTTGGTAACCAGGAGGCATAAAAGCCAAGCTGTAGGGGTAGATCTTATGGCAGGCGGCTCGGTAAGTCTCAGCAGCCTTCTTCTGCCCCTCGCCCAGCTGCCCCCCACGCAAAGCCTCCAGCACCTCAGTGCAGACCTGCAACACACACACAGTTAGTTCCTTACATTCAGGGAAATGAGATCCGTGGGTTAGCCAGCATATCTTTAGGCTAAACCTGTGGTAGACCCCATGGAAACCTGTGGTGCGCATCCTGAAGTGCAGCTCAAGGTTCTTTTGAACCGGTTCTCGGAGCCCCAAAAATATGCCTTAGTCTACAACCTGACCAACTAACCATGTTTTGAGGTGTCATTTGTGTTTCTTAACAAGATTAGACTAAACTGAAGATTTGTGCTATGACGTATATACAAATTCTACAGATACTATTTAGGGAAGAAAAATCAAAGATGAACCATTTACAAATGCACTGAGTAACATCATACTTGTTAATTGATGATAAAGCTGCTGACGGGCTATGTGCAGACATACGTGTAGCTCACTTCATATTTCAGTAATGCAGGTTCTTAAGAATTTGTCTCTTACCTGGGAGCCTCTTCCAGTCAATGACTCATCCAGGGCCGTGGCAATCTCACAAGCCATCTTATCAGAGGAGGGCTCCAGGTAGACCATCATCTTAGCAGCTGCAAACACAGACACGTTTTACTGACAGCTGTTTTACATGTTGGATGAGAGTCCAGGGCACTCGTGACAGCACCTCGGCCCCGATATTAACATCCATCCTGAGAGGTTCCATCACAGGTGAACAGTGTTAAATATTATCTGTTAAGTCGGACTGTGTTTGTGTCCGTGTCATCATTAGCGAGCGAGAGAGAGGAGTCAGGAGGGACTGAATGGATCTGTGAAACTGTAGCAGGACTGAAGACAACAGCTGAGAGGGCAGCCTTTCATGTGGCCCAGGTCGGATGTGGGCTCACTTCACACAGCTAAAGGAACGTGGCCACATGCCTCCCAGACCACCTCTGAACGTGCTCTGAGTGATCAGATCTCAGGACGCTGTTAGGTACATTCAGACTTGAATTTAGCACTTTAGTTAATCTGTGGTACGGAAGTATGCAAACTGACACAACAACATTTTTGAGAGGAGGGGGGAATTAAAAAGGATGATGAAAGATGTCGCGTGTGTGCACATGTTACATACCAGCCAGTCGGTGTGGGATGGAGTTGGAGTGTTGGCTCAGATAGCTCTTGTTGAAGCTCTGAGGATTGTTCTCCCCAAACAATCTGGAGATCTCCTGCTTCAACACCGTCCTCACCGCCTCCGCCAAGTCTGCTCCCTCACTCACTGCACACAACCAAATTAATCTTTCAACAAAATCATCAAAAACTCATGCAACTAATCGTTTAGAATGTGCACACTGTGGCACCGCATCCTGAGGTGCGGGCAGTAAATCAGCCAAAGCTGTGCCTTTTGTCGTTCACTTGACAACGTTGTCTCTTCTAGAGTTTGAAAAATGGCGGAGACAAACACTGCCACAGATACAGCAGAGACAAGTAGTCAAACGTGTGGCAACACTTCACATTTAAACCTTCAGAGAAGATGATTAGATGCAAAATGTACAAAGCTGATAATAAATGGAACAGCAGCTGGTCTGCAGTGAAACAGGAGGCTCATTCAGCAGGACAAGCTGCTGTAACATTTGTTAACCAAGTTTGATTACCTAAATTAACTTTACAGATAACAACAGCAATTCAACGAGGCGTTAGGGCTGTGACGGTAACCGCATTAACGCAATACTGCATGCGAAGCCTACCACGGGATTGAGCTCATTACCGGGAGGGTACCAAGCCCAGGGAGCCATGCACTGCTCCACAAGCAGAGAGCACAGGACCAGGGCACAGACTGAGGGACCCTGCAATAATATGCAGTGAGAGAAAAATCCATACCGTCACAGCCCTACTAGGTGTACAGTGATTCTCCTTCATGCTCACCTCCTTTGAAGAAGCGCACTAGACACTGGTGAAGCCACGGGTTGGAAGGTTCTATGGTTACAGCTCCCTTTATCGACTGCAGCATCAACAGATACTTCTCTGGAGGAGAGAAGAGAATCAAACATGATATTAGTTGGAGTAATTAAAGGTGGACATGTGTTTTTTCCTGATCATAGCAGTATGTTTTACTGCTCTCTGTACGCAACTGACCTTTCCTGAAGTAGATCTCGAAGGCCAGGAGGTGAGTCTCAATTTTGTTGCGCACTAAGTTCTTCAGAGGGATCAAGAACTTCACTGCCTCCTCCAGAGGATTCTCCGGCTGGCAAAACGAGTTAAACATGTCCCATTACTGAACCGAGCCTGTGTATTTATACAGCACAGCTACTGAAAGAGCTGGTGAATGTGAGCCCACCTTAGCCAGTTTGTCTGGTATTAGCTCCTCCTTTGGCCCACCTATCTCCTCATCATCATCCTCCTTCTTCTTTTTCTGGTTCTTCAGCTGCTTCTCCTTCTCAGCAATCTTCTTCTCCTCCTCTAGCTGTGCCTTCTTCTGGGCTCGTCGCTGTTTGTTTCTCAGCTTCTTCAGCTCCTTGTCTGTCAGGTTCTCTACAGAGAGCAAAATGGTAAAAGGAATTGTTAGTTCTTTTCAGTGCTACTTTTAAGATGCCACTGTCACCAATTGTCCCACTGGAGATTCCTGGAACTATAGAAACAGGAAGTAAAGTAGGAACTTTATTTACATAACTTTTGTGCATTCCACTTTAATCAAGCACAACAGCATGATGATGGTGGGTTTCTGATCAGCTATATACCTTTGTTGAATCCCCCCCATGTCTTTGTCCTCTTCCCTGTCATCTATCTACATTCTGTCCTCAAGACAATCAACAACTGTTCTACACTTCACAAAAACATGAAATCACATAAGCTGACTAAAAACTGTTTGTCTCTCTCTCACACACATCTCTCTATAGTTGTGAGGACACTCATTGACATAATGCATTCCCTAGCCCCTTACCCAAACCTTAACCATCACAACTAAATACCTAACCCTTGCCCTAACCTAAACTTAATTGTAACAATAAAACCAAGTCTTAACCCTCAAACAGCCCATTGAATTTGTGAGGACCAGACAAAATCCCCCAACGTCAAAATGTCCTCACAATGTCCTCACAATGTCCTCATTACTATAAATAGACATGTGCGCGAACACACACAGTCTGACCGTTGTCTGCCTGGCTCTCCTTGTTGTCGTCAGTCAGAGGCTTGTCGTGCAGGGCCAAGTAGATCTGGATGGCTGTTCGAGCAGCTTTGTAGAAGAAGGGATGCTGCCGCAGGACGTCCTCTAGCTTCAGCAGGTCCACGTAGGAACGCAACGTCATCTTCCTCATGCAGTAGGTGTGGAAGTCAAACTGGTCGTCTGTGATTTCCACAAAATGCTGATGAAGAGGAGGAGGAGAAGAGAGTGAAGACAGAAGAGCAACACTATATTTAGGTATGCAGGTGTTAGAAGTGATGTTTTGATCACCACTGCACTTTGATTTGAATACATCTCATACAAAACATCCACAGCCAGGGGAACAGAAATCTATTAGTCTGTAAGGAATCACTTGAATACTTCAGGTTGTATTTTTTAAATTCAACAAGGTCAAATGTAGACAGTGGTGACAGCGGAGACTCACCCTCTCAATCTCGTGGCACTTCTTCAGAGCCTCTCCAAACTTGTTCATGGCCTTGTAGGCCAAGGCACACTCAGTCTGGAACCACATGCACTGCATCTCATTCAGGTTCTCCACTGCAGAGGTCCCCTCCTACACAAAACGCACAGAGACATCATCATGTAGAGCAGGAGTCAAGGCTTGAACTGGTCGAGGCAGATGTCCGCCCACGGTGAGCCTGGTTCTGAAAGGTTTCTTCCACTTCTTGATAGTTTTCTCTCCAAAGTTGTCAAAGTGCTGCTCAACCTTCTATGTAAAATGCCTTGAGATCATTTATAATGATTTGGCTCTGAACAAATTGAAAGGAATCTAAATCTAAACCAATATTTCAAACAAACACACAATGCGTCTCTTACCCGTGTGAACTTGGAGCACATCTCCTCTGCTTCTTTGATGAGGCTGGCTTTCAGCATGTACTTTGCACACTTAGAGTTAATGAAGCGGTCGGCTGTGTCCAGTGCCTGAGCCTCATCCATCCATCGAGCCGCTTCCTTTACGTTGCCTGCGTGCTGTGGATACCGGGGCACAGGTTTGAGGATGGGGAAACGTTTAAACACCAGAAACAGTAAGAACATGTGTGTCATTCCTGTGTGAGTTTGTACTAAACCTTGTAGATCTTGGCCTTGATGAGGAAGAGCTCGATGAGTGTGGGTGTGCTGTCGATGGCAGTATTGATGTACTCCAGAGCAAGGCAGGGTTGTTCAATGAAGTCAAAGTGCTGTGCCAGGAAATATTGTACCCACAACAGGGTGGTAGGGGGCTCTTCCTTCCCGTTATCTGTACACACATTTCACATCAGACACAATGAGCGTGTGGTTTACAGCACAGATACACACATGTCTATCTCTATATGGGATTTCGATGGTTTGTGTTACAAATACACCAAATAAATACTGTAAATGTCAAATGTCAAGCAAGCACCACTCACCATTTTTACTAAACATTCGACAGCTTTTTAAACAGCTTTCATAGCCAACTACTAAATCCTCAATGAGTGTAACCTGCATGAGAAGAAAACAAGTACAACTGTTGTATTTCAAACCACCAGGGACTGGGATTTAAATGTGGAGCCAAAAATGTAACTTTCATTCTGCTCACCTTTTCTTTGTCAGTGTAAAGGGATTTGAGGGTAGTGAAAACAGGTGGGCAGCCTTTACTGAAGTTCATCCTCAGGTAGCTGTCCAGACATTCACAAAACTTCTCCCCTGGCCGGCACAACACACAGTGAAGGTAAACAGAAGACACATTTGTACGT
Organism: Paralichthys olivaceus; assembly: GCF_024713975.1. Classification (NCBI taxonomy): domain Eukaryota; kingdom Metazoa; phylum Chordata; class Actinopteri; order Pleuronectiformes; family Paralichthyidae; genus Paralichthys; species Paralichthys olivaceus. The sequence continues at coordinate 2,694,261 of NC_091101.1, forward strand.
TTGATCCACTTCAAACCACTGTGATATGGAGAGAACGTAAAATGTTTTATTGCTGCAACATAGCTGCAGTTATCGCCAAGAACACAGAGGCTGAATCATTTCTTTTTTGTTGTCATCATCAGTGGTCAATACAAGTTAAAGTCTTGAGAGGGTCAACACCAATATTTCAATCACAGACAGGCTGAGCTTCACATCCTGTGGTCAGTCAGTCTTCATTTTAGGCCCAATCCTGTTTGTCATTATAAGTGAGTGAAAAACTACGTATGCATCCCTAAATAAAATATAAATATTCAACCACATCAGCACATGGAATTCTCACTATGTACATGTTAGTCATCTGAGACAGAATATTTTCACAGCTCATTATATCCCTGCTGTGACACAGCCCACATGGTGGTGCGACAGGATGTTCAATGTTTACCTGTGAGGAAACTAAGAGGCAGCCTTCGTGGAACCAGGCCTTTAGGAAACTTGACCCACGATTCCTCGTAGATCTTCTGTCGCTCCTCTATACTGCCTGGAGAAACACACACACAGTCACAGTGAGGAGAAAATACATTGTTTACATTTACCCCCACATTCAAACTGAAGTCATCTTGACCAACCACCACCATATTAAAAGATGACGAAATGCAGAGTCCTATTTCCATGGAGGTGAGATGACAAGTCCAAACAGTGTTCTGATTGGAATCAGTTGTGCCTGCGTGTGTGGTATTCTGGAGGTCAGTGCAGACTCGGCAGATAAGACGTGACCTGCGGGTTAAGTCTGGAGAATTGGATCCAGACTTGAGCCGCAGTTTGCCCTTTCACACATGAAGGGAGGTTCTCTGCACAGACGCGTTCATAGCAGCAACAATTATTGCATTATATTATTCAAGCGAGGGGTGGTGCAGCCGGGTGCAGCAGGCAGAGGCACGAAGTAATGTATTAACTCCGATGTGGAGATCACATCATTTTGTTAACACACCTGCATCAGCTCTTACCCCACATACTCTCTAAGGTGCAGCACACAAGTCTAAACTGAATTAAGGTCAAATCAGTGAGGAGAGCACTGAGCAGTGTCATTCACTAACTATTGCAGTCAGATCTTTTAATTAAAAACTTAACAGCACAATTGTTCTAACAGTAACAGTTTAAAATGCATGATATAATGAACATTTATCATCTTTCTGCAGACTTTATACTCGGGGGCCAGGTGGAGGAAGTCCCAAGTTTAATGGTTTCTTCAACTAAACTAAACAAATTCATGAAGAAAATGTGCAGCAACAATGGAATAATGCTTAAAATGTACATAAATTATGTTAACATCAGAACAGTCGACTGACATTAAAAAAATAATCTTTCTTGTTCATCCTGCCACAACCCCCTCCATAGCTTTAAGCTTTTACAGGTCACATGTACCTATCCAGGATCAATGATCTATTTTCACAGGGTGTTCACATGTACTTTAGGGACAAGAACAGAGGCACCGGTGAAGTCCAGACACTGAAAGGCAGACAATGAGACACTTGTTCTTTTCATGAACATTCCCTTGTTTAGCTGTGTTGTTTCTGAAGATAAATGGGTAGTTCCTGTTGTTGTCTTTGCCATACTGGTGACACTGGAACTCTTCCCCAAAGCCTCCACATTACTGTAGACAGATCCACACAGCGCTCTTATCCCCAAACATCCATTTATCTTCAGGTGCATCCTTTTTGGTGTTATAAGTAAGTATTTTAGAAAAACTAAAAAATACCAAGAGTACGTTTTTAGAAATTAAAATCCAGGGCAGTTTCCATTTAAAATTTGTTTTTTCCAGATTCATTAAAAGTCACTGTGACTTTTACTTTTGACCACCAAAGTCTAATCAGTTAATCTGAGTCCAAGTGAATGTTTGTGCCAAATGTGAAAGGTATCGTGTGAGATATCATGTTCACAAGAATGGACAGGCATACATGTGTACGGCAACAGAAAAAAACAATGCCACAGGCCACTGCCCATCGTGGAGGCATAAAAAGGGAACCACAAGTGCCTGAAAAAATACAAAAGTCAAGTGGAAGCCCATAGTGTGTCATGAGGATAGAGCTCACCTGGCTTTAAGGCTTTTTCCAGGCCCTGGTAATAGGCCCAGTTCTCAGGGTTCCTCTCCTGGAGTCTCCTATAGACCTCTAAAGCCTCCTCTGGCCTCTCCAGCCTTAACAGCAGTTCTCCTACACACACACACACACACATACATACACAGAAACAGCTAAACGAATGCTCTTCAGGACCAACCACATTCATAGTGTTGCTGTATGACACACAACAGTTGAGCTCACCTCTTGTCTCTTCCACAGCCAGTTTGTCACAGATCTGTTTTTCATAGTTGTTGAGGTGATCAAGAGCCTCCTTGTGGAGACTGGCCTCCCTCAGAACCTGGTTCTGATACAGCAACAGCTCACTGTACTCATAGTCCACCTTGTCCGGAGAGGTCTGACACACACAGACATGCGAGTCGAGTCATTCTTTTAGAATTATTTTTTACTTCTTTGACTACTTACAGGATCATTTGTGTTTATTGGAAATTCTACATTTTGTAGGGAAACACTGGAGAAGACAGTGCTGTTGTGTGTGGGACACTTCAATGTCACATTATTGGTTTGTGTCATCACCAACCGGTGGAGCATTGTGGGACTGTTCATTTTTGTTGAAACCATATGTTATAGATTGTTAATTCAACTGTCAGAATTTGGAAACACTAGTCGTTCTCAGACACTAACTCCAGAGACTGTCCACACAATTGGGTCTTGACATTCTCCAGAGTTTGCCTTTCACATATGAACAGGCAGCAGGAGATTCTCTGCACAGCGCTCAGTTGAGGGGTCGTGCAGCAGGCAGGACAAACAGCGTATAAATTCGGCTGCGGAGATCACGTGTATTTGTTTACAGCACATCGACAACAGCATCTGCCCTCTCCTGTCTTCTTTCTAGCGGTGAGAGTGGATCTGATATTTGCCTTGAGTTATGTTTAAAGGAAATCTGCTCAGTTCTGCTGAGCAGTCCACCACTTTGTCTTACCTGTTGTGTTTTGCGGAATTCCTCCACGATCTTGGCAGCCATCTCAAAGTCCTCTAACAGGTGATAGGCCACAGCGTATCCAATCCACGAGGCGCGCTGGGCAGGACGGAGCTGCAGCAGCTGGTACCGAGTCTCCTGCAGAGAGACAACCATCCCAATACAACCAATTACAGGCAATTGTTTATGATACATTTTCCAGTTCCTCAACTCTCAGCCTCTCCTGTGTCTATCTTCACCATCTATCTTTGCCATCTTGTGCAGCAGGATGAGTCTCTGTCTGACCACAGTTGCACATCCCGACCCGGTTTATCCATTCTGATCCTGTGGCCCTCCATCTAGACTTTTTTTTTTTTTTTAATCTGAAAGCTGTTTAAATTCATCTCTGTGAGGTGATCCTCACCCTGTATCCCTCTAGGTCTCTCATCTGGATCTGCAGCAGGGAGAGGTCTCGCAGGATCTGCAGGTTGTCCTTGTCCCACTTCAGAGCGTTGCGGTAACACTTGATGGCCTCATCGTACTTTTTGTCCGAGCGCTGCAGCAGGCCATACACATGCCAGCCTGGGAGGGTGAGTTCAGGAAAAAACACACACGAAAACGACACACACTACCTGGTGTTAATACCAGACCTGCAAACTAGGGTTGTGCAGATGGAGTCTGATAATGGTTAGAGCAATCATCCAATATCAAGACATTAACCTCCCATCATGTATAAAATGATTGTTGAGGTGGGCCACTCTAGTGTGTGAGGCACCATTTCTGTGTTCCTGTGACATCAGTACCGTCAGAGTGAGAACAGCATCTGTTTCTTTTTTCATTCATTACAAAGTATGACTTCCTCTTATCTACTATTTACCTTGACATTTATTTAAATAATACACTTTCCTTGAGGGCCTATTCGTCCGCTTTATTCATGCTGCAGGTTTGCAATGATTCGAGAACCTTCAATTCTATAAATGTTACTCTTTACACGTGTACAAGTTAAACTTTTGTTATTAAAAATATTGTATTGTATTCAATAACTTGTATTTTTTATGTGACTGACAGTCGTCCATTGTAAAGAGCATATTTTAGTCATGTTGGTTAATGGTCATTTACAAGTGCCTGAAATGTATCAAAAAGGGGATCCCTATGTGTCACTATGGAGAAGACTGCCAAACGCTACTGCCAACTCATCATGGGTGACATCAGTGACAAGATGGTGGTGGGGCAGCAGCGTATTTTTTCAGCAGCAGTCTCTAACAATCTGTCATGTGGAAATGTGTAACATGAAAGCTGGGAGCCCTGGAAGAGTGATGAAAGGATACAGACGTGACTCTTAAGGTCATTGCGCAGGCCTCGTCTCACCAGCTCGTAGGCCTCCTCCTTCTTCCCCAGACAGTTGAGGGTTAAACCCTTCATGGCCAGCGTCTCTGGAACAGGGGTGAGGAGGGGTGAGACATTAAGGGAAATCAAAGCTGAAAAGAATTGTCAAGAATGACACTGACTATGTTGACAAACTCAATTCATATATATTATAATATAGAAGGGTCAATGTAACACTGTACTGTCCGAAGTCTCATATGAAACATAACATTAGAGTAGGTCTTGGTTGCTGGAGGTATTCATACTCTCCACAATGGGACTGAGGCTTTTCCCACAGAATGCTACTACACTGTAAGAAATGGGGGACACAATCCACAGCCCTTGTTCCATGTAAAAATGCACTTGGCTGAGGAGCATTTCAAACTTCAACTTGCCCGCTGAGCTAAACTCGACCACAGAAAGGCTTAGTCGCTGCAATTCAAGGGTTTTGGGCACAGTGCCTGAAGCCAAATGACAGTGAACGGGCACTGAAGAGACATATCAGAATGAATGTAAAAGGTGGAGAGGTCACACAAAAATGTAGGCTGGCAAGAATAGTGACCTGCCAAACAACCATTAGTGTTTGGCGGAAAGTTCGTGATGCAGTGGCTTATCGCCAAACTAATAACAGAGAACAGATGAATTATAGATGTTCACCACCAACTCTGGATGAGAGAACCATCAACTCAGATTAGCAAGTAGCAAATCATGGATGAGGTAAACCTCGAAGAACAAATGACATCAAAAATGTATCAAGGATTAATTATTGTGAATGTTAACTGCAACTGTAGAGAGAATGTGTAACTAATACAGCCTAATATTACATTGAAAGTGCTAACCTGGCTAACTGACATAGGTGATCAAACATTAAGTAATATTAGTCAGTGACGTTAGTTATAAGCTTACTTGAGAGTAACATTGTGTAACAACAACTCGTATACGTTCTCCTCAAACGCAGGGGGAACAGTGAAAGCGAGGCACAATGGTGTCCTGAGCAGTTCACTGACAGTAAACAAGTCGCTCTTCTCTTACCTCCATGCTCTGCAAACTTTGGGTTGCCCAGGATCTGTTTGCAGAACTTCAGGCCATTCCGGTACTGCTTGTGCTCGTAACATCTCTGCAACAGAGGAGGGAGCAGATTTCACATGGGGCGTCTGAGGCCGACAGTCTGTCATCAGGGGTCAGTGTGCAAGGACAAGGACGTGACTGATAATGCACTGAATGTAAAAACTGTGTGACAAGGAGCCACCCAGCTTACTGATGCTTTCTGCTGTGTGTGAGAAAAGCAGGAGGTGCACCAGACCCTGCCTCCTCCTCAGGACAGTGACACTGAGATAACTGGAGAAAAGCATCATGAGAGAACAGTGCACATGATGGAGCGCTGCTGATGACGTGAGACGGCATATTAACACAATGGCTCCGTATAGAAGTGACTGCTGCAGCTTTAGTGCTCAGTATTTGTCAAATTGTATTTGTTTTTAATGTTTTTAACAATCACTGTCAAAAAGTGAGACTCAGATCAACATTCAATTTCTAAGTAGGTGCAGGATAGCTGTCTGACTCCACACTGGTGTTAACGACCAGTGTTTCTGTGGGCTACACGGGACAGATGTGAATATAACTCCACTGACACGTTTCCAGGCTGAAGGTATGAAGTACTGCTCGAGTGCTGAAGTATCTCCAGCTAAGTTGTGTGTGGCTGTCACTCACACACTTCAGGTGAAACAAGGCCAAAGCACAGCTAGGACAACACATGACAGTTTGCTAACCAGCCGTTCTGCTTCCCTAGCACCGCTGCTCCAACCCCTGCTCGCTAACACAGGAATGATCACTACGCTGGGTTTGGCGCACTGGATATCTTGGCTTAATTCACGAGCAACTCCCTCGCTACTTGCCACAACTGGTGGCTACTTGGCAAACTAGCTTTAGCTCGCAAGCTAACGTCATCTCAGGCATGTAGCCTACCAAAATCCTCTTGAAGAGGGCATTCTCCTTCGGCGGGAGGCTGATTGAGGGCATGGTGCTGGCTTCCTACGCCTCCGTCTGTCCACACATGAATAATATCCTCCAGGAGTCAGGGGTCCTGGTCTGTCTCTGTCTCTTCTGGCTCCTCTCTCACGTGTTGAAGCCGAGGCCCCCTTCTGAGCAAAATGGCCGACGTGCATGCCAGGCTGTTCTGAGTCTGCGTGTCTGTCACTGCTCGGAGACCTCGGAGGACAGATGCTGCCATGTCTCAGGGTTTTATTTGAAGATGCATTTAATCAATAAAGAACACAACTTCTCCAGGTTTAGATGAAAGTACTAGGAGAAGTGCTCCCCTATGTTCTACCCTGTGATCAAACCTATACATTTAGAAACACTTGGCTACTCAGCAAATTGTCACTTGAAATGACTTGATCATTTTTAACTAATTGTGCAGCTCTTAATGTTGCTTAAATATTTTAAAGGAGAGATGAAACTCTTCACATCATCATCAGAAAGGCAGATATATGTATAAAGTAAATACTTACACAGAGGTGCATTCAAGGTACAGGACAGGGACATTAAAAGACAACACAGAGACAAAATTCAAATAAATCAATTTCAAATCAGAGAGAAACTACTTTCAATCATAAGAAAACAGGTAAAGGACACAAAGAAATGTTGAATGAGTGAAATAATACAAATAAAATAGATGGAGGTGTAAAATAATAACATTCAAATACAATGATATTATGATAATTATAATAATTTGACAAATAATTAGATATTATGTTTGTTAAAGGCACTTTTGGATAAAAGAACAATTCAGTTTGCAGACAAGATTTTTGGTGACAATGTTCAATTCCACTTAGATTTCATTTAGTGGCATGAATTATGTCAAACCGAGTTACACCCGCTTCAAATAGAGGAAGTCCATGTATCTTTTTAGTTATATTTACAACTGTCATCAAATAACAGGCTTTTATAAAAAAATTACATTATTATTATTTATTTAAAGAAAGAAAGAAACCTAGAACTTCTGAGATCGATTTATCTGTGATCTCTGGATCATCTACTCAGCCTTGCCAGGAAGGTTAATCGACCGCGGTGCGGCAGGATCGCAGATTGGGACGCAGGGGTCTGTCTTTCAGTCACAATGGCTTTCAACCGGTTTTTATTGAGAGCTGCTCTCGACAGCAGAGGTGAGTGGACATCATGATCGTGTCTGCACACACTAAGACTGTGTGTTTTAGCTCACTGTTCACACCGCCGGCGTCGTTGTTAATTTTTAAGCCTGACCTTAGCTTAGCATCCCTGTAGCATTGCAGTCAGACAGGCCACCTTTCTCCTCAGAGTTGTGTTATAGTGTAAAACGATGTGTACCCAGGGCCAACACATTCCTACACGAGCTGATGGAATACAGTCAAATACAGAGATATTAATATGGGATAACAGCCAGGCCAGTCACATGGGTCACCAGTCTCTGCTTCATTCATATCACATCATATGACTATTTTAATGTTCATGGCTGGGTCATGTCCTGGCTACATATTAAAGCTTCGGGATGTGGTCAAAAATTATATCGACTTATGTCACACAATCACATTATATTAAGTGTTTAGACTGATATCTGCTCCTGAGTTGAGATTGTAGTTGTAGATTATTCTTCAGAGAACGACAAACAAACAGCTAAACATTTTTCTAATCAGCAGGAGATCAATTATGTGTTACACCTCCTCACTGTGCTTGCACAATCATAAGCATTACATTGGCATGTCTATAGTGAAGCTTCACTATTTTGCCATTGATGTTATGGTGATAATTATTGATACTGTTATTGCCCATCACTATCCCATATACATAGTCTATATGTATTTTCATGAGACTCTGGGTGGTTCTTCATGCTGTTGTGGTGTTTTTTCAGTTGGATCCAGATCCATATTCACGGGCAGCAAGCCTGACACTGCCAACCCCAACTGGCTGCGAGTTGGACTTGCCTTTGGAAGTTCTGTTTTCCTTTGGGGCCTGGTAAGTGATGCCATCATTTCACCTACACACAGTATCTACTAATTCCAGGAATCTGTTTCTGTAACACATATCTCAAGAACTGTTTATCTTAATGGCTTCACACTCTGCATGTGTATTTTCAATGGCCCGAGCAAGTGCGGTATGTGATACACTGAGGCGAACAGCGCTTAAAAGCAGTGGCAGCTGGGACTCATCAAGATTAGTGATGTTGTGGCAACTGATTCCAATTCTCCAGTTCAGTGTCCTGTGTACTGAGTCAAGCTTCACTGAACTGTGAATAAAGAGGTGGACAGCTCTTTGTGCAGCAGCGGGGGGGTTCAGGGTTCTGTGGGCTGAATTCAGCGGCCTGTCTTTACTTGCTGCAGATCAATTACTGTAGATCACTTTTACACTTGAACCAAAGCAGCAACCAGCATTACGACATTCTAAACAGCCAGGTTTAGAATGGGCACTGTACTAGAAATATTAATTGCATGCATTATGTTTTCCTGGGTTTCTCTCAGTCTACTCTGTTTATACATCAAACATACCTTAATTTACTTATACATGCCTTATAAGTAACTTCTTTCTTCTCGCATTATCTCACCCAGGAGAGGGCAGCAATGCACAGCAATTATAAATAAACTGAAATATGTCTTTTAAACTGTTGTAAACTGATCAGAGAATGCTGGACCTCAAATTCAGAAGAATAGCTGTGACAATTGCAAATGCAACAGACCTGCAATTCAGCCTCCTTTCATGATGATTAAAATGTTTAGTTCTTGAATCTGAATCTGTTTGAAAGATGTTTTAATTAATTTAAATCGTCAGCTGTAGCTGTTGAACTGCTATGTTATACTGAGATGTGTTCCTAATATATTGACCATCCCATTCATATGACTCAAGATTGACAAAGTATGAATATGCTTGTTTATATTTATGGGAAATATTGAAAAGTGTGCGGATAATCAGAGGCTTTCATTTCTCATGCTGTTCTGAGCTGCACTGATAGAATAAGTCAGATCACAAACACTGTCAGGAATTTTTTCGCGATCCAAAATTTTGCGATGATGAAGCAAATATGTAATCTTTACATCGATGTGGAACCCAGACCCAAACGGCTCAACCTACAGACACAATCAACACTGCATTTGCATGGGTCCTCAACAATACACACATGAAGTTTGATCAGTGCTGTCAAAATAATCGGACACACTCATTAATGTAGATCTGGAGGACGGTTAAGATTTGTGAATTGTGGATGGTAATTCTAATATAAATAATGTGTTATAACCAGATGGTACATTAAATTACTTGTGGCATTGTTGTCTTCTACCTGCAGCTCTTTAGGCAACACAGCACAGACGTACATGAGTACAAAGCTAGAAACGGACTGGAATAACCCAACATGCTGGTATGTGAGTGCCTTTTTATCTTGATCATAATACATTTATACTGAATAAAAATTAAAGTCATTCATAATTATTTAATCTGATGCATATATTGCCAAATAGTATGATTGGCATTCTGTATGTTCAGTATGAAATAGACAGTCTTAGGTGTATAAATGAATAACATAAATAAAACATGATACTTAATGTGGTTCTTTTCCTGTGCAGGGGCTCGTCACGTCCTCTGGGATTCACCCGTTTCTCCACTTGTTTCTTTTTCCACTGCTCCTGATTCCTGTATTCTCTGTAAAATAAAGATATATTATGTCAAATAAGATCCAAGGCTTGATCATTGTGTTCACACAAACCCACAGTTGCTGGTATGTTACAAGTGATATACATTATATATGTATGAGATACTTATATTCCAAACATCTTTTCCAATATAAGTGTGGCTTAAATCAAATGTTATAGCTTGTAGCTATCACATATCCTGCAGGAATATCTCATATCACTTCTGGAACAAGTTTTAGTTTACATATTTCTGCTGATTATTTTCTGTTTATTTGCCCACAGTATCCACTCAATATTTCCTACCTTTTTAAATTTCACAAACAAACATGTCCGCACCAGAGCCCAATCTACAGTGTTCAACTCCAGGACGGTAACCTGATGCTTCAAACATTTGGAACAATGAGGTGAACTCTGTGGTGATTGTTGAACGCTGACAACATTTGGGTAAAAAGAATGCAGCTGGTGAAGACGGACACATCTGTAGATGTACGGAAATCCTCAGATTGTCACAAATATTCCAATTGTAAAATCAATAGGCTGCAGTTAGATTACTCCAGATTAAATGATGCATTAAACTGCTCATAATTTATCTGGGTTTGTTGAGACAGTGTAGAAAACTACATGGATTTAAATAGACAGCTTCATATATTTTTCAGCTAAGACTATGTTTCAGAAAGAAAATTACAGACTGTTCACATAAATAATGTAGCATTAAATGTGACTGTATCTTTTATCTACTTCTTTCTACAGAACCTGATTTAATGTCGCATCTGATGGAGGTTGCCAAACAAGACACATGGCCATTTTATAGGCTCAATGCCACACTTGTTGCTTCAACCTACCCTGTCACTAAAGCTGCACTCCTCTGAGGAACCAGCCATTGCTAAAATTGCTACTGGTGCACACACAGGAATGTCAGTGCAGGCAACATATTTAGAACTGTCATATTGTGAAAAAGAGAGAGAGACACTAAAAGTCCTGGGCTGAGTTCTAATTGTCTATTTTGCTTATGGTTCCTAAATTAACGAAATGACCCAGATCTTTCTCTGTGGCAGCCATGATACGAGCTGGTGAATTCTCTGTAAGGAAAGAAGCTTTAATGCTACCTATAATATATCCTTAGGAATAGGTATAGGAAAAATGGTACAATCCTCAATGAAAGCAAAGGTGAAAAGGCCTTAATTACATTCACGCAGCAACATCTAAAGAGACACAACAAAAGAGTCGCCCCAGACCCCAGATCTTCAGAGTTTCTACAGACTTTCTTCAGATGTCCCCTGTGTAAAGTCCACAGAAAGTCTGGAGAATCAGACGTGTGCTAAATTCAATGCAAGTAAGTGGTTGATGACACTTATGAAATGCAACAGATGCAAAACAAAAAGACAGTACATATCTCCTGATGAAAAAGTGGTGTCACAAACACAGAAAACGCAGACAAAGATGTCAAGAGAGTTTGTGGTGATAAGAGCTGACACTGGTGCTTTGAAGGATCTCTGCAGCGGATGTTACTTCCTGTCTCTGCCTGCTGCACCACCTCTCACCTGAAGGATTTGTTGTTATTGTGGACATGTCTGAGCAGAGAACCCATTGCTGCATTGTGCATGTATGAAAGGCAAACTGCGGAGAAAGTCCCGACCAGGGGCAGACTGGGACAATAATTCAGGCCGGGAATTTGACTCGTTTCCAGACCACCCTTTTCACAAAAAGCACCAGACCTCTAAATTTGTAGGCTAACCCTATTTGCTGATGTAACTGTTACCGGACTAGTAAACAAGTAGATGGCGCAGTAACTCAGTGCCCTCATGTTTTCAGTGATGTAATCTTTGTCAAGTGCCATAAGAATCTCCCTCTCTGTTGCCACAACCAAAACAGTGATAATATGATATTTCAAGGGCTTTTACTTTGAAATGTTTACTTCAGAGTGAGACTCTGAGATGATGAACAGTCATTGTGAAATGAGTCTGTGGAAACAGGTAGTTTCTCATTGACAGTCTGTTGCTTGAATTTAATTTGTATTCATTATAAAGTGTATTCAAACAGTGGTAAAGAGAAATCATAATATACTCAGTCGTAATTTTGGCCTGGACCCACTTCTCAGGAGATCCTCAGCAGGACATGTTTGAAAATTGCTCACGACGTCTAACATCGAGCTGAAGCAACAGTGGGAACGGAGAATTATTATATCACATATTATATTATATGCCGCTACTTTCCCCTTGCCTCTTCCGGGGTGTTAACCGCTCCTCATACATGTTGGCGTTGCCCTGTGGCATTAACTACTCTCCATACCGCGGCACGGCGTAGTTAAGTCTATATATACTGCAGCAGGCAGAGCCGGGGTGTCCGCCCTCCTCTTCCTCTGACGCGTCTGTGAACACACACACACTCACACACTCACACACAGACACACACACCGCAGCTCTTCATCCAGCCCGAGCTGAAGCTGCAGACTCCCAGCGTCTCCTGAGCGGAGCAGAGATGTTTTCCTGCAGAGCGGCCTGGCAGCGGTGCGGACCTCTAGCCCGCAGAGCAGCGTACAGGCTGCAGCGGGATGGTGAGTTCCATCAGCGGCATCCACACACACTCACACAGACACTCACACTCACTCACACACACACACACACACACACACATAGACTGGTGGATGAATGTGTTTCACCATAAGCTCTGTACTGCAGCTCTTTGTCATCCGCCCCCCCCCCCCCCCCCTGCTCCTGACTGGGAATAGTACACCGTGTCCTCATGTCATAGACGTATCCCAGAAACACACAATGACATTGGCTGCATTTTGACGGGTTTGTTTTAAAGGCGTTCGTGGTGCATTTGTCACTTCATGTCGAATATACACGTACGTGTTGTGTATTTGTAGAGCGAACACAGTGAAGTGTGTGATAGTGTGTTTCATGAGCACACGTCAAACCCTTGCATAACCTCTGTATAGCCCTGGTTGTTGCCTCCCTTTATATAACGTGTGTTACAGTTGAAACCTGTGTAAACCGCTGCACACGGAGCACACAGCTAAAGGACGTGTCAGGCCTCGTCTTCGGGACACGGCTGTCTTCTACATGTCCTTGATGAGGAACAGCAATGCATTGCGTGTACACACACACGTGTGTGACCTTCACTAGTCTGTGGGTCGCGTGGAGACATGGTTGCCGCTGTCAATCACGTGGTGTTCGCCCCGTGAGCACGCTCCCGAAGAGGCCGAGGCACTATCTCGTGGTGGGTGCGAGCGTGCGCCACCAGCCGGTGGGTGGTGGCTGCTGCGGTCCCTGCTGACTTCACATGAGCTCGGACTATGAGTGGAAATAGCTGCCAATGACTAATATTAGAGGTCCATGTATTAGAGAATCTGTTTCCTGGAGCTTTCAGCTGAGGAAATGTTTGTCCTTGAGTCCTGCACTCAAAAGGTCACTGATGTGGTTGGCTAACACTTTAAAGTTCTCCCTCTAATTAGTCCCATTTATGATGAGGGATGTGCTGATGCTGATATTATATCCCCCCTTTTCCCTATCTGATTAATGCACTGTCCCATGTCCTCTCCCTTGGCCCGTACCCCTAGATATAAGGTGTGTCCCCCTCCAAATGGAGCCACAAAGGAGAGGGATAAAAAATCTTCCCCTAGACTTGGGACACCACTCGCTATGTCATCAGAAAACTCTATGGTTAAAAGGTTAGAAGGGCTAGATGGCCACTACCCCTCCATCACATAGAGAAATGAGACAACACTACCCCTTCACTGCAACGTGCAAACTGTAGGAGTAGGGCCAAGTGGTAGGGCTAAGGGGTGAATTGAGACAGGGCCATGTTGTGACTGCTTCTACTGCTGCGTCTGTCAAATCCTGACAAAAAGTCCAAGCCTAAAAAAAGATGGCAGCACAAGCCCGTTGTCTTGCTGCCAGAAACTATGGGGCACCTCCTTAACAGATTACATCACAGTAAAATCCACTCCCATCCCATATGGGCACCCTCTACCCTCTACTGAGACCACTGCTCCTCTGCAGTGGTCTCACTTAACCAGAGGAGGGTATCATGGTCTAATCCTGTGACTTGTTGACCTTCATCCCCTCCACTGGTCCTGGCTGAGTGCTCACCACCTTATCCTTTCAACTCGTGCCTTCAACCCTGAGCCGATTAGCCAGTATAAATATCTGTGATGGAAATCGTGTCCGATGCCTGGACACTGGATTTGTTCCTGACAATATGAGGAGGTTAATACCCTCAATACTCCACAGTAACTCTCCAGTGACCTTAAATTGTACACTTGTTAAACTACGAATTAGTTTTACACTGTTTGCTGGAGGCCTTGAGGACATAAAGTCAAAGTGTTCATTACTTTGACGGTTATGAGTTAATTTATGCTGTATGAGTTCTGGTGTTTATAACCTTGTATATACTCATTTTAAGTGATGATATAAGTAAAACTGACTCGCCAGTGTTGTGGGTATCCCAAGTCTTTGTCTAGTATGGTTTGGTTTATGCAAGGCAGCCTGTCCACAAGGTCTACAGTCTTTTACTTTGACATTGAGGTTTGCAGACACTTTGTTGGAACCTGTTTGTGGCTACACTTTCAGTGAAACCTGTTGTTGTCAGGAGTGAAAACAAAACTTGCTTGCCTACTTTTTTTTGTTGCCAAACATTCCATCATAGAAGAAATCATGTGCCACTTTAAATCATTGAAGTTGTACTCGGTCAAATGAAACCGAATGTGACGTCTGCTCCGGAAACTGGAATTTTCTTTTCTCCACTTTTTCCACCTGAAATTACAGTATTCTATTCCACTGTACCCTTTGGTTTCAAGGGTGTGGAGCAGGGAGCATCACCCTGCAGGTTTAAAACAAGTGATGACAGGCATATTTTTAGCAATCTAAATCAAATGCGTTAAATCCAATCAGAGTGAGAGGCGTCATGGGCCAGTCATGCGTCAAGGTCCTTTTATACTGAGAGCTGATGGGCCTGTGCAGCACGTCTTGTTTCATTCAGGATCCGTCCAAGCTAGTTGATGATGGTAACGTCTTGAGGTTCTGAGACCATTCTAACGTCCATTCATTGGTTGATCAAACTCTCAGTAACTAACTCCTACCTCTTTCGCCTTCTGTCTTTTAGCCTGTCAACCATCTACGTCATCAGGTGTTCTATTTTCAAAAGCTAACTTAAGAGCTAACTTTTCTTTTATTGGAATTGCTTTGTTTTACATTCTGTTGTACTCAGTATGCCCTTAAATATAATTGAAATTTCTGGATGGTTTTCATTCAACACCAGACGTTTCAGTTTTTTTACTCACCTCAATACATCTCTTTGAGTATTTTATATTGTTTCTTAATTTCCCACTTAATCCTCATCTCTTTTGGCTGTTCTATATTTTACGATTCATATTTTTCATTGTGGTTAATCTTTTTCTATCCTACCTGTTGTTTCTTTATTGTAATTTTGTAATATATGATGGTGTTTAAGTTATTCATTTATTTGGGTCTTTTAATTATAACTGAGACAAACACACAGTAAATACTAAATCTTCTGAGTCATCAAATTTGAGAAGGATGTGACATTTTTTCTTTTTTCTATACCTGTTTCAGTTGTGCAGCGACGTCCAATGTCGTCACTTCCTGGCGGCTCCGGGGAGAACATACTCTACACCGTACTGTGCGGTGGAGCCTTTGTCGGTGCTGTGTCATATGTAAGTTATATATGATGATAACTTACACACTTAATAAGGCTTTCAACAAAGTGTTAAACCATCCAACGCCAGATGAAAAAGTCTGAATCGTCTCAGTAATGAGAGATTAAAATAACAGGTTGGGACTGTTCCTCTGTCCTCAGGCATATATGACCGTGTCCTCCGACCATGAGAGGTACAACAGTAATGTTGCAGAAATCAGAGCCAGGCCCAAGCAAGAGTGGGAACCTAAACCATGGCCCCCGAAGAGTAAGTATCCTTCACCTGCTACTTAGATTTTTCAACTCCTTTTCCATAAAACAGGTGGTTATCAACAGCACATCCCTCAACTGATAGTAAAGCATGAGCAAAGTAATCTTATACGTCTGTGCTCTCTTGTTCTTGTCACCTAGGTGTCATTCAGGGCACCCACTTTAATTTAAGAGAATCCAACAAATCCTTTTAGAAATGTTCTCTTCCCTTATTGCTTTATGTTCAAAATATTCAGGTTATACATCTGTTTTTTTTAAGCTGATCAGTCACAACCTTCAATTAAAATGACAAAATGATTTTATTAATTCTATAAGTACATCTTATATTCAACATGGCTACTCAGTTGTGAATGTTTGCTATGGGCTGGGCTTTAGAGGAACAGTGATGAGCGTTTTCTTACATTTTATAGACCAAATGATTAATCTGTATCATGAAAATAATCAACAGATACATTTTTAATTAAGGTTATTCTAAGCTGGAGTCTAAAGGAAGAATATTTTGACATTCAATTACATAGAAAAGAAAACTGCTGCTGAATAAACTGCAAGAGTTTATTCAAGAGAAAAAAACTTCCTTTTTTTAAAAATTTATAATATCATTGGATGGTGAACTGCTGCCAAATGATTAGTGGCAAATAAACCCCCTCTATGATTAGGAGATAAGCACATGTGGCTGAAAGCTCTGGTAAAGTTAATAAGTGGACCTTGAGTTTTAACCAACAAAAAGCACTATGGCTGGACGTCCTCCTGCTGTGTTTTAAAGTCTGCTCACCATTTCACTGGACGTCAGTGTCAGTGTGTACTGTTCACAGTGAAAGAAATACTATTCTTGGGAACAACCAATGTGGTTCTGTCAAAACGCTCCCTCAATCTTTACTGTACCTCCTGGATTTCTTTTTCTTTTATAAACCAAGGCTGATTTCCTCTGAATGTAAACATCCTCGGGTCCTGTCTGATTTTATCAGCTGTTGTGATAAGTGTTTATGATTTGTTATGGCTAGCTGGATCTTATCTGCTCCTTATTCTGTTCAAGATAGTTTAATGAGTTTGAATAAACTAAATATAGAAATCACCACTGCACTGATACCAGCAGCACAGTCACTATTCAGAAAGATGAATCCACTGAAAGTGATCTGGCTTCTACAGAGTCATGCCCCACCGCTGTGATCAGAATGAACCAGGTAGTTTTTAATCTTAAATAAAAACAGCAATCACATGTAGAACTGAAAAATCCACACAGTTCCACTGACCTGTCACAACATCTTAAATCGAAACAAATGTAGGGCTGAACACTAAACACTAAACCCAAATTCCTGCAGTTTGCGTATTTCAACTGGTTCCAACTACTATATAATCTTTTATAATCTGTAAGATAATGTCCACTGTTATAGTTCAGTAAGCTGACTCAGCAGAACCATAGATGTTGTCTTACAGTCCACTGACCAAATACTCAGGTTTTATTCATCAGAAACAACCTTTTCATCTGTGAATAAAGCAGTCCACTACACAATACAATAGAGTATGTGTAGTGATTTGAAAATGTGTTTAAGCTGCCTGAAGAAACCAACCTGTATATTCCTCCACATTAACCTCAACATTTCATGACTGCCTCAAGCTCATTGTGTGACTCGAGTGGCTGTAAGTCATTGAAACTGACTCTGGTGTTTGTGTTTGCTTGCAGGTAGGGATGAAGAAGAGGGTAAGTTGTGACATCACAGACATTTTCTTTATTCATCACCACTGCCTGATATCACTCACTGAAATGTTTGACATGGTTTCAATGAAATGACAGCATGGGCTTGATCTTTGGATTCTTAAGTTTCAATGAGCACCGTCACAAAGAATAATCTCATGAATCCCTTTTTGAATCAGTCAAGGTTCTAAAATTACAGCCAACAGTGGGAAAGAAAGTACACGGATGACTTAAAAGTAAAAGTAGACCAACGAGGCCATGTGGATCACAGCTTCTGTGCTTTCAAATGCTATTATTCAAAAAGAGCAGAGCAAGTTTAGTAAGTAAAAATAAAACCTCAACTGAGCGAGGAGCATATGAGAAAATCAAAGCTTGTATCTTCTATCTTTCTGTGTAAGGACAAAAAGCATAGATGTAACAGCCACATATACACATTGCGCAAATGTTTATTTCTAAGTAATAACTTGATAAGATGCCCTAAATAATTTTGGAGCTTCCCAGTTCTGTTGGACCAGCTCAGTCTTTGGCCTGATTAACTTTCCATAGTGAAATTCATCCCTGCCCTCTGGCTGTACACACTTTGAAATCCTCCTAACGCTTGATTACACTTACACTGTTCACTTTGACAAACTTGTCATCCTGTGTAATCAGTCCACTGATTTTAATGTGCTGACCACAGGGCTCGGTCCCTGAACCGATCCCCTCGTGTGACACCACTCAGTCCCTCGCCTCTCTCCCTCTGACTCTTTTCCTTATACCTCTTGTTACAACTGGATTTGTTTCTACTAAGAACTTGGAATTTGAAGGCCCTGTGCTCCAGTTCAGACTGCTGACTTGTTACAGTTGCCTCATATCTAAAGGCCAGTTTGTGGTTTCTGCTTGCCGTCCGACAAATGCAGACATTTCTGCTCATTATACAATCAGACATGTTCCACACATGTTGCTCGCTACAAAACATGATTCCGAGCTCCTGACATAGGCCCATGATGGAATTTACATCATGTGAATCTTTGTGGAGGCGGAAACTATGAATTTGGCCTCTAGACTTTTTCTCATAGAGCACTCAACATCGATATCAAATGTATCACTCCAGCAGCTTCTCTCCATTTTTCACAAATTCATGTACACAGTCTCTGTGTTTGAATTAAGATTGACATTGTGTAAATTGAACTTAAATTTCTTAAAGCTAAATCTCTTCTTCTCTTTCTCTAACTTTGTGTCTTTACTCTTTTCAGTGTAATGCTAAAGCTAAGGTCCTCTGTGGCCGCAAAGGATATCCATCATAGAACTGGAATCTTTGGATCTGACCGAGAAAACAAATCCCTCTCTCCTCCTTTCCTCTTCTCCTGTACTGCTAAGAAACAAAGAGTCTTCTACTCGTCCTAAAACCTCTGGACAATACTGTGAAGGACATTGATTCTACACTCGTGTCTACAGTGTTTACCTCTTGCCGCTAAATGAAATCTGAAGAAAATATGTGAACTGGACAGAAATATCCACAAATTACTTCTGTCCGATTTCTTTTTCAATGGACTATATTACTTTTACTACATGCAGATTTTCACTGTTAACAAAAACCTTTCTTTCTGTGGGACATTGGCTAACACATTAGCATCCACTGCTGTGACTGATAGCGTTTCACTAGTTTTAATCCGAAGTAAGGAAACTTAATTGATCTGGCGGTTGTCATATAAAATCAAATTGTTTTCTATTAGCAAATCTTTTACAGCAGCAGTACCTTTGACTGTCACCAACACATTTCTTTTTAAGCTCTTAAGATGTTCTGAAATGTTAAAATGAAACTTGCTTCCTGAAACAACAACAATTGCTTTGGCAACTATGGTTGCAACAGTGTATTTAGACTTTTCAACCGCCCGTTTTCTTCCCCATAGCACTTGTTGCCCTGTCATACAGACTGATAATGAAAAATAATTTAAACTAATGTGCAAGAGTTTACATTCAGCCCATCATCATAAAATGTCATCGTGCCAACATGGAGGTTATTATCACTCACAGCAGTCGACGCTCAGGTGTTGAGCAGCAGAGTTTGGATTCCTGGACGTGTCTCACATGACTTGGTGCATTTGTGTTGATGGTTAAATTTTGAAAAAATGGTGACAGGATCTGAGTGAAAGATTAAAACGCACAACCTATCAAGGCTGTTTCAGTTTTTTGTTTGACTGCCAGACTCACTTTCACAGTTCCAGATAAATCATAGCTTGTTAATTGGATGGTAAGAACCAGATTCAACTTCACCCCCTCTGCCCTACACCTTAACCCCCCCCCCCACTCCTCTCCTTGCCCCTCCCTCTCCCCCCCTCCCTCATGTCTGTGTCGTGCTCTTTCCTGTCTTTCAGTTTGCATGCATTTGTGTGGTGATTTTGTATTTTTTAGATGAAGTATTCACTGACGGTGGTAAGGTTTGGGGTGGCATGTAAAAAAAAAAAACAATGCTAGGAGGGTGTTAGTGACTGCTGGTAGTTATGTTTCCATCCAACTGTTCTCCTGCTGCTCATATGGACAGTGTTTCTCACCAGAGAATTGCATGTATCAATAAACCAGTGAATCCTACAGAGACATGGGACATCATTAGGTGGACATGTAATGTAACAAATTGCCTTATGTCCTCTACTTTCTCAGGCTGTTCCAAAAAAAAAAAAAAAATAGTTTGGATAATATTTAATACGAAGCTTCTTAAATGAATTTCAACTAAATACAGTATGAAGCCTAATACTAGACAGAGTCGTGAATGTTACTGTCAGGTTGTAGTTTAAAAAGTTATCAAACAGCTGTTTTTCAAAATTCTTCCACATGTAATTTATCACAATATTTAGTGATATGATTATCTGTTTAAAATGTTATTTTCTGTCATTAACAAGAAAGTTTTTTCAGCCTTAATGAAGTTGTTGCTCTCTGGAGCTTCAGTAGGTGATCAAAGGATGGGCACAAGTGGGCAGTATGGAGAATGTTATTTTAATACTCAGTTCAGTCCAGTTAATGGTCAAATATTCAATTAGTTTTAAGTTGGTTGAGTTTAAGATCAAATGTAACAT
Organism: Paralichthys olivaceus; assembly: GCF_024713975.1. Taxonomy (NCBI): domain Eukaryota; kingdom Metazoa; phylum Chordata; class Actinopteri; order Pleuronectiformes; family Paralichthyidae; genus Paralichthys; species Paralichthys olivaceus. The sequence continues at coordinate 2,714,966 of NC_091101.1, forward strand.
TTGAATCTGCATTTTTATAAAAAAAGATTTGAATTACTCAACATTTTTCCATTTTGTAGTTTAACACCTTGGATGGAAATTTAGCTACTGATAATATCTACATATTCTTGTATAAAGCTGCTTTTGAAAGATACTCAAGATGTCTTAAACATTTGGAAATAGTGATGCTTTGCTACATTTATCATTTAACTGCTTTACATGCAGCCTTTCACGCTGCATGGGTCTGTAGAATGCACACATTGGCCGCACAAGTGATAAATAATGTGTAGGTTGGTTGGCTGCAGAGCTGTAGAGTGAACTTCAAGACTGTTGGCTGCTCACTGTTGCAGATGACATAATGTGTGTGGTCTGCTTATACTCTTCTTCTGGTCATTGTGTTACAGGCGGAGAGGAGGAAGCAGCAGAAGAAGATGCAGCAGCTGAGGCTGCAGAGGAAGAGGCCGAGGTCGGGGAAACGGAGGACGCTCCAGCTGCTGAGAGCGAGGCTGAAACCCTTGTGGAGGAAGTTGCAGAGGTAGTCGCTGAGGCTGCCGAAGTGGTCGCTGAGGTGGCGGAGGATGTTGCAGAGGCTGCGAAGGAGGTGGAGAGTGTTGCAGAAGAAATAGCCGAAGTAGCTGAAAGTATTGAAGAGGCCGCCCAAGCTGTCGCAGAACCCGCCGTCGCTGCCGAGGAGCCAGAAAGCAATGGTACGACTTCTTCATCTGAGGAGGAGGCAGCTACTTCTTAAGTCTGACATAGTACAGATATACGACAGGGAGGGACACACACACTACCAGTTACACACCTAACTCTACACCACTGTAAACAAGGAGCCTGACAGACCTTTTCCCTCTCACAACACTTACAGTCACTGGCTTTAGAACCACTAGAGGTTAGCTGCTTCTCCTTAGGTGCCTGGGTTCACTTCTTCTCCTATGTTGTCCTGAAAAAGTATATTTTCTCATTTATTTATTGAAGTGGGTGTGAAGGGCAGCACTGTGTGCAAATCTTTTCTTCAGGGATCTCAAGGTATCTTGAGATTTGTCTGGTGTGGAGCATAGATCACGGTGTATGATGTCTATATTTGTTCCAGTTATTATTTGGCCTCGAGATCCATCTTCTCAGCCAGGCCCGTGATTTACAGCTGCACACCACAGTAACACGTTTCCAGTAAGACATTTCCAAAGTGGCAGTGAGGTCGTATGCAACGCTCATTTTTAGTTATGGGTGAAATAAATGTGATCACTACATCAAGCATATTGGCCCTGATTTTGCACTGGTAACTAAAAACCTGCTTATTCCTCTGAGACTACCTTATGTCAGGTTACAGCAAATGCAACAACAAAATAACAAGCAGAAAATCCCCTCGAATGTGACATTGTCAGTATCGTTTTGTTTGGAAGTTTTATGATATTTGATAAAACGCTGTGTTTCTTTGAAATAAACCTCTGTAATGCTGTACAACTCTGCCAGGTACCACAGAGCAGGTGTTGTGTACATCAAATGGTAAAATTTGAAATTGAAAGAATTAGATGGCTTTGTACTCTGTAACGGCTACAGTGTTGTTGGTTGTTTTTTTCTTTTCGTAAGTGTAATGTGAGACTGTCGGACAAATCATATGATTAGAGAAGCTGCTAAAAAAACTCATCAGTTATCCAAGTTATTGAAACAATATGTGATCATATTTTTATTTTGCTTATAACTGGATAAGGAGCACTGTGAAGAGTTAACGGTAATACAGCAGGCCATACAATAAAGCTTTTCTCAAACTGGAAAGATATACTGCCGTCTTTAATTTGTCTGACTTGATCTTTTTTTTTTACACTTGTTAGTAAGGACACTCTCCTTTCATTCCGTCATAGCAAACCTCTGGTCCCCGCCTTTCACCACAGCAGAAACAACAAACACAATGAGGCTCTCCTTTGCATTTTCCTATCAACACTTTCTGCATGTCACTTTCCTACACAGTAGGACCTCTGTAGTCATCAAGGCACCAAGGTGACAGTCTGGGGTTACTGGCATTATAAATATTTTAAATCTGTTTTGCTGATAAATTTGGTGATTCATAGTTTCCTATAGATGCTGTATTGATATAAAACTGCTCTAAAATTTCAGTGCTGAAATGCCAAAGATGTCATGTCAGTTTTTCCACCAGGGAGAACTTTTTTATTTGAACTATAAAATGTCCAAATCATCCATACTGTGTCCTCAACACCTCCTCACGGTCAAATTTAAGACATCTTTGTAAAAACAATGTGTTTAGCAAAACACAAACTATAAGCTGTATTGGACACTTAAGTACTTTCCTCAGATTTATTCATTTATTTGGTTAAAAATCAATGTATCCAAACACTACCTAAGCGTACATATTATTAATACATGTGATGCTTTTGCTTTGGTCCGTTCACCATTTCTGTGGCAACCTTTTCATACATTAGTCTGCCAGTACTCTAGCTTATTGCACTTTTGGGGCCCTGCTAACTATTGCACCTTTCCTGGCACACTTATGTTTCTCATCAACTCTTCTGTGGGTTGACCTTGCACCTGCATGTACTCACAATGTCCCAAACACATCTGCTCACGCTAATACTAGAAGGGTTTCACAAGCTGCCTTGGTGAAGTACCTCGAGTTGTGTGAACTAAATGTGGGAAAATATAACTAGCATCAGTGATGTTTGGATGGCTGGATTTTTTTGTTGCAGTGCTGCCGGTAGCTGCCTCTATTGAAGAGTTACAGAAGACAGCTGAAGTACAGGATGAGTTGGTACCTGCAGAAGAAGCTCCTGCACAAGTGGAGGTTATACCAGCAGAAGAAGCAGCAGCTGCACCAGTGGTTGAAGAGGTCATCGCCCCAGTGGAAGTTGCATCTGTGCTTGAAGAGGCCCCTGCACCAGTAGAAGCTGCTCCGGCAGAAGAAGCGGCTGCACCAACAGAAGAGGCCGTTGCACCAGTGGATACTCTACCAGTTGAAGTTGTAACTCTAGAAGAGACGCCTGCACCAGTTGTTGAGGAGGCCCCTGCACCAATTGAGACTGCACCAGTTGTTGAGGAGGCCCCTGCACCAGTGGAGGCTGCACCAGTTGTTGAGGAGGCCTCTGCACCAGTGGAGGGTGCACCAGTTGTTGAGGAGGCCTCTGCACCAGTGGAGGCTGCACCAGTTGTTGAGGAGGCCCCTGCACCAGTGGAGGCTGCACCAGTTGTTGAGGAGGCCCCTGCACCAGTGGAGGCTGCACCAGTTGTTGAGGAGGCCCCTGCACCTGTAGAGGCTGCACCAGTTGTTGAGGAGGCCCCTGCACCTGTAGAGGCTGCACCAGTTGTTGAGGAGGCCCCTGCACCAGTGGAGGCTGCACCAGTTGTTGAGGAGGCCCCTGCACCAGTGGAGGCTGCACCAGTTGTTGAGGAGGCCCCTGCACCTGTGGATGCTGCACCAGTTGTAGAAATCTCTGCACCAGTAGATGAGCCAGCAGAAGAGACCTTGGTACCACCTGTGGAGGCTCCTGCACCAGTGGTAGAAGAGGCTAAACCAGTGGAAGCGGCACAAGATGCATCGGCTCCAGTAGAACCTGAAGTTTCCTCAGCTATAGCTGAAGAACCAGTCACTGCTACAGCTGTAGAGGAGGTTGCAGTAGTCGTCACTGCAGAAGCAGCCAGTGCTGTGGTGGAGGAAGCAGCTGCAGCCCCTGTTGAGTCCCTGGCAGAAGAGCCTCAGAGAGAGTACATTGTTGTTGTTCTGGAAGGAACACCAAAAGCAGAGAAGAGGCCTAAGGTGCTGGGAGTGGGGCCAATGAGTGGTAGAATCATCCCAGTGCCAGATGATGACGACCCCCAAACTTCTGAGGTAACTATGTCAGACTGATCACGTGGACTCAATGAGAATGTTGATCAATACATGTCGTGCATTCAGAAAGTGTTCAGCTCCCTTCACTTTCTCACAATTTATGTTGCAGCCAAGTTGCATATAGATAAAAATGCTTCTCATTTATCAACACTCAGTACCCCATAATGACAAAATACAAATTAGAAATTTAAAAATATGTTTGCAAATGCATTAATATATACTGTATGTTGACATAACTATTCATACACTTTATCTTGAAACAATTTTAATGTTTGTCATTATAGGGTATCAAGTGTAGATTGATGAGGTAAAACATGGTTTTGGATTTTGGCATAGGGCTGCAACATAAAACTGTGACATTTTAAAAGGATGTGATAACTTCCATGAACTCTAAGTAACAAGTTACAAGAACACAATTTGTACATTGTCCAACCTTACTTGTTCAGTATAACAAAAGGTTCAAGTGACCAATTTTCACTATATGGATTCTTAAGTATAACATATATATACTTGCTGTAATAAAATCCCCCCACACCTACTCTAACATGGATTTTTAAATTGTGTTACTCAGGGTAAGCGACGTCTTCTTAGGATGCAAATGCAGTAGTCGCAATGAAGGTACTGAGCTTTGGCTATTTCTCCCATGGTAGAGAAGGCTGTGAACATGATGTATCTTAACATCCCTTCCCCTCACGTCCTCATTGCAGATTTATATACACACTAAGGATGTAGAAAACCGTCTTGGATGTGTTTATATAGACACTTTGTACAGTCCTGTTAACATATGTTTTCCTGTCCTCCATCAAACAGTAAACGGCTCCTAAATGATTGAACGACTGTCTCGTACAGAAGATGAGGATGTGCCTTTCTCCAACACGTTCCCGTTGTCCTTTTACCCTGAAACCCAAGGACCTAATGTGCAGTTTCACCACAAAGACACACAATAGAGACAGTGTTTAGATCAGTACCTGTCATCCAACTATTTTAGCAGTTGTCCACATCACTGTGACACTCCACACTGACCTTTTATGTCTTCACTCTATAGTCTCATGATGAGCCCGGTCAGAAGTATAATAGATCTCTGATTCACCAATCAGTAACCCTTCTTATAACTGTCTGTTTACAGATGTGGACATAAGTGAGCCGTTCAGTCTCCCTTTATTCTTACTGTTACAGTTAACTGCCTCAAAAATCACTCCAGTGGAAAACCTTACTACTCACCCCTGCATCCTGTTCACCCAATCACTGGCCAGCCACTGCAGTGTTACCTCTTCAATGGAGTCACCAGCATTCTTTACATGACCCAACCTCAGGTCTTCCCTCTGCTTCTCTTGGTGTGAAAATGAACAGCTGGAAACACCTGTTTATCTATTATGATGAAATACTACAATGTGCAGAGTAGCTGTGTTGTTACCTCAGTTTTCCTCAGTCTTTGAAATGACACTTCAGACCTCTTTCTTTTTTTCACTGCGTAAAGTGTTTGTTCCTTCTTGTGGATGATCTGATGACTATACAGTAATGTGCTAATGTACAGTAACATCAGCAGCATGCTTCAGTAAGGAGAAGGCGGGAGAAAAGTATAATTGGCAAGCTGATGTGTAAGTTATTGCTTCCGTCCTTTCTGAGTCAGTGTTGTTGTTTGGCTCTGGCAGTCAGACCTGTCAGTTAAAGGCCTGCAGCAAGTGTGAACAGTTAGGACCCATGTGCTAGTGTGACATGAAACGTGTGTTTGGGAAGTATTGCAGTATGTCTGAACAAAAGTCTCTGGTGTGAAATGCTTTGACAGCTCTCTCCTTGATCTCTAATCTTTAATTTCCTATTTCACATGCTCTCCCCTCTTATATTGAATTTCTGTTGTTCTTAGCTGTGCATACACAATGTGAAACTGACATGAGATGATTGAAGGAAGAATTGAACATGATTGTAAGCGTAAATTAAAAAATGGAAATGAGTTTCAAAAAGTTGCGCTGCGTCTGTCACTGATGTTCACAGGCAGGTTTCTGTAATGAGATGTGAGTAGAAGCCTTTGTCTAAACGAAGGGCAGCAACTGTCTGTGAGACATTACTGGTTTTCTTGTTTTATTAAATAAAAAGGGATTCAATATTTTGTCTGTTGCATTGTCATTTTTCCCAGTAACACTTGAGTGCACTTACAGTCTTCATCTGACAGTGCTTGTCAAGGAAAAAAAACAACATTTAAGACAGGTGGATCGAGGGACAGAGCGGGGGGGGGGGGTTCTGCTGAAATAGAACAATAGTGTATTCTATCTTGCTGCTGTCTCAGCAGTTGTGTTTGCTAAAAACAAAGCAGTGCTCCACTCAAAACCCTTTACTACCTCTTACCTGACCTGAAGGAGCACATTTTGGTTGGTTTTAGCAAATTTACATTGAATGTGGTAAAACTTCCAGAAAGCTTCTGTCTGATGGAAACTCACATAACTTAACTGTCAGTGTTAGTTAGAGGACATGTTTAACATGCAGAGATAGATGAGTGTTGTACTCACTGGTTCACAGTGCCAGATACAGGACCAATCACGATTCAGCAACATTTAACTCGGACTCTGATGAGAAGTGGTGGCTTGTTTGGTCACTGACAATCGTATCTGATCAAAGCCTCCGAATACACACACACAGTCCAAGTGAGTTAGCCAAGCTTAGTTTTTGAATGTCATTTTTTTATATTTAGATACTTGTAAAGCTGTGTACTTAATCATGAACATTTAATATTACATAGTGGATTTTGTGTGAGGACTAAAACCGTTCTATGATGTCTATCAACCAACATGCGAAACGTTGATCTCATGACATCTTTGGGGGGGAAATAAAAAGAATTAATTAATCATTTCTTTTTTGAAGCAACAGAATTCTTTTCTTTTTTTAAAGCTTCCTAGGTTTTTCCGTCATACTCCTAGTTACTGTAGCTTTCTCTCTGTCATTATCGTCACTCCCATCTCTAGTTCTAGTAATACAGTCATTGCTGACATATGACACAGCATTCCTTGTGCACCAGCAAGAGAATGTCACCACAGACACCCAAAACCAGCTAAAGTCAGAGATTTCACTGGCTTCTTCAGCTTTGAATGTACCACATGTTAAAGCCCTTCACTCCAGGTTCAACAGAGTTAAAAAATGTGTTGACCAAAGTGATTCAATTTTAACAAAAAAATCATTCCCTATAAAATTAGGGCCTAAACTCAATGAAGATTGTTTAAGCAATGAAGAAATAAAAGCTTCATCCTGACACATTGATCAGATATGAATGTGTCCTCGGGTGTGTTTGCATCTGCTCACGTGTGGTTGGATCACCCGGGACTTGTTAATACCAGGTACGAACAGGGTGTTTGTCTGGGTTAGGATATTGTAAACTCCTGTTGGAAACAAAGATAAGTGGAGTTTCATTTGTGTCGTTTAAACTGAACTGAAAAATTACATTTGTGAAATGGCTCATTTCCTGCAGTGGTGGAGTAAGTCTTATTATTACTTCAATTAAGTGGTAACTCAAGAAGTTAATGCTGTAACACAACAACACTACATCACCATTTAAGTTCCTGCACTGAAAATGTTGCACGGGGTAAAGTACTCATGTGTTTGATAAATGTATTTAAGTATCATATATTGTGTCTTTATCATGTATTAATGTCTACATGGAACGTCTGTAAGATCATCATTAGTTTTCTAAATAAAAAATCATTCAATAATGTATTATGTTATCATAATTCAGCAATCACAAAAATATGTTTTTACAGTATGCACAGTAATGGAGTAGAGATAAAGATGCATAAAATGGAAATACTAAAGTTAAGGTACTGCATATTTGTACTTGAGTACAGAACTTCAGTAAATCATTTAAGTTACCTGGCACCACTGTCTTTCTGAAACAACATCCTTATCTGTGGAAACTGATGTCCTGATTTATAAAGGCTGGAGGAAGTAAAGTTATTGAAGAGCTAAGGTTAGTTACATCTCATTTTATCTCCATTTGATAGATCAGGCCATAGCTAGTAGTAAATGAATCTAGAAGATTATTAATAATCTTACAAGGAGGAGCTGTGTTCAGGAGATTCAGGTCAATGCACAGTGACGGTTAACTGAAGACAATCTTTTATCTTTTATGTTGTTTTCTCTAAGTCTATGAGTCACAAAAAAATAATTACAATACCAGATGCTGCAGGTCAGTCTTCTATACACTGCTCCAAAAATGTAAGGGAACAACTTCACACATAGGATCTCAATGAACAAAATATTCATGTTGAGGGGGATCTCCTCCCAGACCTGGATCAGGGCATCAGTGAGCTCCTGCACAGTATTTGGTGCTACTTGGCAGCACCGGATACACCATTACATAACGTCCCAGACACGCTCAATTGGATTCAGGCCTGCGAAATGTGAGTGCCAGTCAATGGCATCAATGCCTTTGTCATCCAGGAACTGCCTTCACACTCTAGCCAAATTAGGCTGGGCATTGTCCTGCCACAGAACGAACCCAGGGCCCAGTGCGCCACTGTGAGGTCTGACAGTCACTCTGAGGATTTCATCCGACCACTGAACAGCAGCCAAGGTACCACTGGCTCACACATGGAGGTCTGTGCAACCCTCTATGCCTCCACTGACCATCAATTACCCACCACCAAACCAATGATGCTGGATGATGTAGCAGGCATTTGCCACAGCATTCCCTGACTCTTTTACGCCTGCCAAGTGTGCTTATTATAAACCAGCCCTCATCTGTGAAGAGAACGGGGCACCAGTGGTGAACCTGACAGTTTGCTCAGAAACTTGCACACCAGTATTCTGCTGGAGGTCATTTTGTCTGGCTCTGGCTGCTCTGCACTGCTCCTCCTGTTCCTTTTTGCACAAAAGAGCAGATAACAGTCCTGCTGTGGGGTTGTTGACCTTCTACAGCCCTGTCCAGCTCTTCTTGTGTAATGGCCCGTCTCCTGGTATCCCCTACATGCTCTTTTGACTGTGCTTGGAAAACACACAGCAAACTTAAATTATTGCGATGGCACGCATAGATGGGTCATCCTGGAGAAGCTGGACTACCTGTGCAACCTGATTGGGCTGCAGGTACCGCCTCATGCTATCATACGTCGTAAGAATGGCCAAGAACAAAATACAAAACTCAAGAAAAGTCAAACAGGAAGTATAAGGAGAGAAAACTGATCTGTAGCAATCTGTCTTGCTGGTTCCTCTCCGGTCCCCTTTTTGTTACTTTCAATTTGCACCTAAGCAGGTGAAATTGATTCACAACCGCTTACGCTTCCTAATGGAGTTTCCTGTCCCAGAAGTTTAATCGAGTTGGTGTTGTACTGTGATGATTAAGTGTTCCCTTCATTGTTCCCTTGAGCAGTGTATAATGCAGGGGTATGATCAGAATGTCCATTTTTTCATGAATGTATTACTTAGATGTGTATTGTTGCATTTAGTATTTAGATTCGGTCAATACCACTTATCCTCATTCTTTTCTCAGTACTATAAAAATGAAGATGGCTTTTCATTAGATGGGATAAATCATAGGGAGCAGCTTTCCTCACATTACTCAATGCTTGTCACAGACTGTTCATAGCCAAACAATCAACCATCACAAAGGTCTCTTACGATCCTAACATTTGCGTCCACACGGCTCTGCCTGTCTTCACTGTGATGATGTCACACATGCGATCATTCTGATGGGGTTTGTCCTCATGACGTCACAAACGTCTGCGCTCTGGTTGTAGAGAAGAGGCGGCGCGCCGGAAAGCTACAGGATAGCAAGAAGCTAGCAGGTGTGAACACAACCTGGAGGTCTGCAGCGGCGTCCACCGGCTCCGGGCTCACGCGTTACGGTCTCCAGGTGTCGTTACGGCGATTCCCGTCGGACGGAGCAGCAGCGAGCGCCTGTTCACACGAGCGAAGTCCGCGCTCTGGTCGCGACAGCTCGGCTAACAGTAGCTAGCATCAGGCCCAGCTAGTGCTAGCAGTGAGGCTTACTTTCCGTTACCAAAAGCAAAACAAGGTAAGCGGAGGAAACTCGTTGTGTGGACATATCGACAGTCTCCCGCAGACTCACAGCACACAGGGGTCATTTGCTCTGCTGGCCGGCCAGCCACAGTGGTCTCCGCCTTTAAATGGTGTTTTCGCTAGCTCTATGCTAACTGAGTCGAGCTCAACAACTAACCCTAATGACGGCGGCCGTTGAGAGTTCTTGTTGTAGTGGGTGTCTCCTCTTTAAAGAAGCAGCCAGTGTTGTTTTGTATTTTATTCATAACGGACTGTACTTCGAGTGCGTTACATAGAAGTTAGGTTGGTTTCGTTTTGCTATATATCCGAATTATGAGCTAACTAGTTAGCAGGAGAGTGTCAGCGAGACGAGAAAGTAAACATTAGCCCGTGTGAGGAGAAGGGTCAGCTCCTGTCAGCTCCTCTCGGCTCCTCTCAGCTCCTCCAACCACCCGGTCGTGTTTGACATTCTAGACGCTGTCATGGGTTCGATCTCTCTGTGTTAGTGTTGAATACAGTCGAGCTGGCTTCAGCCAACCGTACTCTTCTCTGCATCCCGCGCTGATTGTTTACAGTGAGGTGGATGAACTGTTGGAGGAAGACCCTCTGTCCTATAATCCTAAACCCAGACCGGCTGCTGCTCTCAGCCACTCACTCTGTGTCCGAGTACACAAGATCCTGTGCTCTGGACTTCTCAGCCCTCAATTTGTAAATATACTTCCGAGCAGTATTTCATATCTTTGTTCAGTATAATCTATTATGCTCAGTCTCCACCCACCACACTGTGGCACCAGACGATAAGATGTCATCAATATCTGCTAAAGTGCCATGAATACCCATCACACTTTACAATCCAGCACTTCATCAAGTCCCAGAATATAACATAACACATTTATACATAATTATAATAGTCATACTTGTTATTAAAGTTTAATCAATTATTGATGGTCCCTTGCTTTTTTAGTTGTTTATGGCTTTCCTTACTTTGTCTAAATAAATGTCTGTTATTAGATCACTTATGAATTGAATTTAGCTTAAGCCTGAAGTATAACAAATATTGTTTTGCCTGGATTGTAAAATGTTCTGTCCTCACTAGAAAGACCACAGCATTACTGGTACTAGGTCATGAGGAGAGAAGGCGCCCATGGAACTTTCACATGACCACTGCTTTGCACACAAACACACTCCAAACTTCTTTATAAATAAAAAAAGTTACTCATAATGTAAATCGTTCAGGTGCTTGTGCTGCCTTTTCCATCCTGACCCACTGTGCTGTTTTGTTTTGGTAGGAATGAGTAATGACTTCTGTGGTTGTGTCAGATGGTGGAGGGAACATAGTGGAGTATGTCACCGTCATAGAGGAACCCCAGCAGGTGAGTCCACGCCATAGCTTACAGATGCAGGCAGGAAAGCGAAACACAAGGTTAGAAAGAGTAGTGAGAAAGAGGAGAAGTTGGCAGTAGAATGAATGCAGCTCTGTTCTCTTGTGACGTACCAAAGTTAAAGAGGTCTTCACACCAGTTGTGCTTAATATAGATGAAACCTTAAGTAATGTGATTAGTTATTCCTGTGTTAACCTACTATTTCATGTCAAATATTTGAGGCTGTATTCACTGTGAAAAGTGCTGTAACTGAGCACTAAATAAATGCCTTGAATAATTAATTCAGTGCAAGTATTACTTGGAAGGGTATCTCCACAAGATGTGTAATCATTGCTTCTGTAAGGTGTTATACTGTTGAGAACTGCAAACATGTCGACATCACCAAAAATCTTTTGTATCTTTGTAAAATCTTTACAAACTGTGTTCAGTGTGAGCAGCATCCAGAGGAGGAGGAGGAGGAGGTGATTCAGCAGGAGGTAGAGGCGGTGATCATGGAGGGTGGAGAGGAGGTGGAGGAAGATGTGGATGAGGAGGAGGGCGTGGTGCTGCAAGATGAGGGCTGTCCAGCTGTGATTGTGGAGGAGGTGCCCAGTGCCCAGGTGGAGGAGTGCTACTCAGCTCAGGTCCTGGTCTACGATGACGAAACATATCTGATGCAGGATGTGGCTGAGGAGCAAGAGGTGGTCACTGAGGTGGCTGAGACTGGTGAGTGGGTTGAATTCTTGGAATGTGTAATTTGCCTTGTAAATCGTGGGTCGATTTATGGGTATTTGTTGAAGTTCTTCTGCAGGGTTGGAATGGGATGCATTGTAACTTTTCAGACCTCTGATCAATAATTCCACTTTCATTCACACACATTTAATTTCCCCTCCAGCTCTAGTTGTTAATTCCGGCCCCAAACGCTGTTCAAATGCCACAGTAAGAACTGTTTGTGGCTGCTTGTTTTCCCTCTACTATGATTTTAATGCTGGAAGTGAATCTATTGATTGTCCCAAGTGAACACAACAAGAATCAAGTTTAAAAAGACGAAGTCATTTTCTCTGTTTTAGAAACAAACATCCAGCAAAGTTTTTGCTGTCACCGGTGCTAAATTAATATTTTATAAACAGTTCCAGGGCCTGAACAGCGCAAGAACCTGCAACCTTTTTTCTTGAAAAAAACACAACACACAACAAAATTACAGTTTGTGATAAGCATTTTATTGTTTAAAGTATACTTAACTTAAATATATAAATATGAGTAAGTACGAAACTCTTTACAAATGTATAAACTAAAATCACATAATAAATAAAACTTAACCCAGCTACAATAATTAAACACCAAATAACAGTTTCAGTCTTTAATACAGTAATAAACTCCAAACTAGTCATCATTTGACATCATCGACTAGACATCTTTTTACTGTCGAGGCCTGAGACAGCCACACTACTGATGCTTCTCATGAGTCATGCAAGAAAACATGGTGCATCCCTCTGCCTTCCAATGTATCCATGTGTCACCAGATACTTCTTTAAGTTTGACGTATTCCTCCCTTGTCCACTCTCGCTGCAAATTCCCCGTCTGCATCAGTGCAAAATACCATCTAAATTAATAAAATAGTTTACAGTGAACTTTGTGATTTGCAACACATCGTATAGCCATGTCACCATATATATTCATGATAATAATGTAATACTAATCCAGGTCTGAAATGAAACTCCATATGACTGTCTGAAATCTGTGCAACTTAGTTTCATTTCATACTCGTCTATTTGCAATGCTTGACACAGAGATGTTCTGTCTTTGCAGTTGTGTATTAAATGGTACATTTTATTTTATTTGATGTATTTATATAGAGTTTTTCTAGTCTTGATGACCACTCAAAGCACTTTACGTTACAGTTTGCCGTTCACACACATTCATTCAGTGCATCTATTAGCAGCACCTTTTTTCCTATGAGGGGCAATTTGGGGTTTAGTATCTTGCTCAAGGACACTTTGGCATACAGGTGGGGAAGACTGGGATCGAACTGCCGACGTTTTGGTTGGAGGACGTCGCTCCACCCCTTAGCCACAGCAGTAGACTACCCCCTGCTGGTCTAAATTATGTCTGACCCTTTAGACTAGATCGCAGGAAACAGGAAGGGAGGAACATGACACAAACCCAAAACAAGGAAGTCAACATTTCAAAGTAGCTGAGGTTGCAGAAATGTATTGCTGTCTGTGTTTGCCTCATTTTCAGACCAGAAACAGGATATTTATGTTGGTCTTGTCTTACTGCCTCCTCAGCGAGTGTACTGTGTGTGCTGACAAAGGTTTGTGTGTTCCTCTTCTCAGTGGAGATGTCAGGTCATGACATGGTGTGTTTTGACAAAACGTTTGAAGCAGCTGAAGCTCTTCTCCACATGGAGTCTCCTGGAGGACTTCACAGTGAACGTAACACAGGTACCACACAGCCAGTAACACACAGGAGTCTGAGCTTTAACGAGTGGCTTGTGTTTTTTGTGAAATTTTAATTTTGGAATTTTTTGAAATTGTCAAATTTTAATTTGCCCTTTTCCACTGAAGGTTATTTTGTTATGTTGGTATGATGTTAATTAAAACCTAAGGCACAGAATAAAAACATGCTAAAACCTTTGCATAGTTTAAAAAAATAACAAAAAAACCTGAGGGTTTTCTAAAGAATATACAGATTTGCCAACGTTTACAAAAGCTCATAAGGAAGCAGATAGAGATATGGAATAAAAAAAATTAACATATCCCTTAACTTCATGAACATTGTTTAAAAGATCTATAAGTAGGTGGGTCCTATGTGTGATCCAAATAATACTTTCTGCTTCTATGTGGCTTTATTAATTGTCAGCACTGGTAATATACAGGTAGACCAACAATTTCATCCATGTGTGCATACGCACACTTCACTCTGAAGAGAACTGTATCTGTTATGAAGAATATCTCAGCCAGTACTATTCCTTGAATTGTGAGGTAGAAGTTTATGACCATGAGACTTTTAATGTGAAGATCAGCTATCATGAGTCTCTCTCTTATACACACATACAGAAACAAGTCTACATCATTATTTACAGGACTCCTGGCTTTTCGGCCATCTTAATAATAACAATTATAATAAAAAACCCAGATACAATGTCTATATCAGACGTTATAGTGTGACTTTTTTTTTGATTGACCCCAGCAGAGGATGTGATGATGGAGACGGTGGTGGAGGTGTCAACAGAGTGTGGGCCCATAGAGGAGGAGTCCTTCCCAATCCCTCCTGACTGTGAACCTGCTGCCAAGAAGAAGAGAGGAAGTCAGTATCCCTGCTACACACAGGCCTGTTCAGATCTGCTGTTGACATCTGAACACAAGTGTTCAGTTCTGAGATTATCACTTCACACCTGACATTAGACATTTGTGTCTCCACATCAACAAATCAATGAACAAAAAAATCTGTGGGCCTAGGAGCTACCAGAGCATAACATAAATGACTTCCCTCTTTCCCCACTCCCAAGTATAACCAGTGCCATGCAGATTTTTGCAGTCCAACAAATTATTTATTTTTTTACAAATCCTTGGCACCAAAACGTCAGGAAGAGCACAGCCAAAATAACAAACAAAACAATCTATAATAGCAAACTAACTTCCCTTCTCCAAAAAGAAAAAGAAAATACAGGGATCTTACCTGCCTACCTAACCAAGAACAGGAGAAAAGGGTACAAAAAACAAAAAGGCTTCTCTTCACTACAACTAGTCAGGGCCGCTTCAAACAACAATCAACATGGTAATAAACCGAAAACACTTGTACAATATATATATTATGAGGGGATTACCAACAAAGGCACGGCCGCAAAGGGAGCCAGGATAAAGAACCGAGACCACTGGCAAGGTCAGGTGAGCCTTTTTAAAATGAGCTCCATCAGGCCATCCTCCAATCCCCTGCCAGACCTGAAACACAGACACAGGAAACTACACCACCCCCAGGCAGGGAAGGAGAACAACACAACACATGAACACACACAATATGACTCAGAGCCATAACAGATACTTAGATAAAATAGAGGATGACCATTTGTTTGTCAATGTTAATATTGTGGCATTGTCCACAGATAATTGTTTTAAAAAAAAAAAAAAAAAAAAAATCCTGAAGATTTGGATTCACTGTGAGGGCAGACCCAACAGAAATCAGAGGGAATATGTCAATATTTTATAAATAATTATTGTTATTGTTTTAATAATCAATCACATCTGTAATGATTCTACAGTAACATTTGTGAGATTAAAGACTAATTCATAAACAAGTGTGTTATAATTTCTGGGTATTGTTTTCACTACTATCCCTGTGTGTGTGTGTTTTGAATGTAGGTGCACGTAAGCCGAAGTCACACCAGCCTGCCTCCAATGGCTCCTTTGACTTGGGGATCAAGAAGAGACAGAGGGAGGGCAAAGGTTTGTATCAGCTATCTGTGTGAAGTTGTAAACCGCCTGCACTATTCTGACTGCTGGTCTAAATTCTCTTCTGTGTTATAAAATGGAGTGGGAAATAAAAGAACGTGTGAGGAACATTGAATCCACATAATTCTATTCAATCTGTACAAAGAAAAAGAGTACAAAAAAAAAAGTACAAAATAAGATTTGGTTCATTATGAAACTGGTGGGACAAATTAGAGGGAATAAATGGGAAACAGTGGATCATGGAGAGTTTAGGAAAGTATTCTTCTGCCAGTGTGATGTGGGATCAACTCCACATGCCCACTGGGTCCCTGATGTGGATAAGCAGGTAAAGCTTATGTAAAATAGTTCAGCCTTTTTATATGTGTTCTATTTACTGAAGAGAATGAGAGCCTGACATTTAAGCTACTTCAGACATGCATTGGACTCTGGAGAAAGTTAACTCTTGCATCAGCATCATTGATGTTGGTCCAACAGAACTTAAAATATCACCTGTGGTTGTAAAACTGTGGCCACAGTCTGTTCCTGTGTTCTTGCATCAGTAATAGTGCGACGTGTTCCACTAGGCCTGAAAACCAACTCAAGCAGATACATTGTTCCCTTTAGTTCACTTCACTTCACTTGAACTTGAAGCATCCTTAAGGAGGAGTTGGCCTGTGTGAGTCTTTTTATATCAGTTGTGTGGTGCTTCAGAAGTTTATGTGGCTGTGCTTTGTGTCTTCCAGGCAACACCACCTACCTGTGGGAGTTTCTGCTGGAGCTGCTGCAGGATAAAAACACCTGTCCACGCTACATTAAGTGGATGCAGAGAGAGAAGGGCATCTTCAAGCTGGTCGACTCCAAGGCTGTGTCCAAACTTTGGGGGAAACACAAGAACAAGCCCGACATGAACTACGAGACCATGGGTCGAGCCCTGAGGTCACCCTGTCTTCTCCACAAATGCCTCATAGTGCTGACTGCTGTCTGTCTCTGTCACCCGTAATAACTTAGCTTTGATGTGCGTGTTTAGGTATTACTACCAGCGTGGCATCCTGGCGAAGGTGGAGGGTCAGCGTCTGGCCTACCAGTTCAAAGACATGCCTAAGAACATTCGTGTGATCGACGAGGAGGAAGAGGGCGAGGAGTTGGAAGACAGTGAGGGCGTGGCCCAGCACCCAGCTCACCAGCAGGGTCCTGTCAGCCTGGGCACAAACTCCAGTGCTGCCATCCCAGCGCAGCAGACCTATGTCACTGTCATCCCCAGCAATGCCACGACAAGGTCTGAGAAGTCTATTTGGCTTTCACATGTGTTCACAACCAAATTTGATGTGATTTGCTCAGTGTTGATCTGTAAAACTGGTTTATTTAGTTTTTACTTCTCAAACTACATTTCAGCAGCAAAGAAGCAATTTCATTAAATTATATTGTCCAGTTCGTCATTACATTAGAAGATCACAATGATTAGTCTTGTCAGTACAGATGTATTGGGTTTAACCTGAAACTTCTTGGAAACATGTTAATTTACTTGCTGTTGTATTAGATGAGAAGACTAAGAAATGTACCTCTCTGCCCTGTGCCTCCTCCTGCAGACCTTTCCGAGCCATGCCAGTGGTCATGACCAACTCTCTAGGTCAGGTGACGTTAAACTCCTCGTCCATTCTCACCACCACCACAGGAGTCCCGGTAAGTGTAGCGAACACCTCCTCCAGCACTCCCCCCAAACTGGTGATCCAGGCTCTGCCCACCGTACTATCCACCGGCTCCAAAGCAGGAGAGAAGATCACCATCATCACCATCCCAGCGAACCAGCTCGCCTCGCTCATGCAGGCCAATTCTGCAGGCCAGCTCACGCAGCTCATCCAGGCCAAACAGCTGCCACCACAGGCCACCTCTAAGCCTGCAGCCGGCACTTCACCTACGATCCAGGTAATGGCTGGTCGGTCAGCACCGCAGCTCATCCTGGCCAAACCAGCGGCGGTGGCTCAGCGATTGCCTCAGCTCCAGGTGAGCCAGCCTCACCCCGCCCTGGCAAAAATCTCCACGCAGCCCCTGAAGCCCTCCGACTGTCAGCCCGAGGCAGCACAATCAGAAGTAATAGTGGTCGAGGTGCCGCGCCCCACCAGCCCACCGTCAGCATCAGGAAAGACCTCGTCATCCTGAGGGGGTGGTAGTACAGGAAATGACTGTGGACGCTGCCGTGGAGGTGCAGGGCACATCCCACACCTCCCCCTCCTCAGAGCAGAGCTGCTCTCTCATTGGCTCTCAGACTCTCAACCTGATGTTGGTTTCCAAGGAGACTGAAGCCACACAAAGGATTAAAGGGACTGTTGGAAACACACTCACGCAGGTGGTTCAGAGCTCAGAAGACATGGGCAGCCTTAGATTGTACATGAAAAGCTCCTTTTGTAATCAAACCTAATATAAAAGCCCAATGAGACTTTGTTGTAAACAAAAATGTAAAAAGCATTTTTTGATACTCAGCAGGTATGTAACAGTACAGGCGTCGTTTGACTTCATCTCTTTCTTTCCTCTTTTTTCAGTCTAATTGTTTGTCTGCAGAGTTCTGTTACTCCACAGCACTGTCACCTTCTCCCAACTTACAGCATCTTTTTCTACTGGTCTTTGAAAGAGAGTAAAAGGATGTCTGCATGGAGATGGAAGAACTTAATGGTGTGCTCCACATTAGAAGTATGATATACTATTTTTCTTGTACTATCAATGTATTGAAGTAGATTTTACTTAATATGTGTATTATAAAAGAAGACAAATGGTACTTGTAACTGTCTGATGTTGTTTTATTAAGCCATCGGAAAAGTCACATCAACTCAAGTCTGTTTCAAGAAACTCTGCAGCTGAACGAACACAGTAAACTGCACTGGTCAGTCCACACAGAGGCACTGTGCTGCTGGGAATGAGCTGGTCTCTGGTCACTTCCATGGCCCCGGTATTAACGTCTGTCCTGAGACATCCGAGCAGTGCCAGCTCTGACTCTCACACCTTCACGTTCTCTTCACACCTCTCTTCCTCCCTCTTTATTCAAATAGATGCACATCAAATCTGTTCACAAAGATCACATGATGTTTTTAGCCAGTCTGATTGACAGATGTACTGTATGTGGTGTGCATTTGTGTGTGAGAGGGAGTGAATGGAGCCTGGAGGGGCTGAATGCTTCAGATTTCAAACAAAAAAAAAATCATCATGTGCAAATCAGTCTATGAGAAACAATGAGAAGAGTAAAAATACTTTCGGTCATTGTGAAATTCCAGCAGGTCACAGAACGTTACCTAATGAGGTGGTCGTGAAAGTGACCGAGGAAACTTTCATGTTCACACAGCTAATAGAATGTGTCCCAGACCTAGGGGATGGTCTGTGTGGTCTGACTGATCAGATATTAAATGTGTCCTCAGTGCGTCAACTGGTGATGGGATGATGTTAATACCAACAGGGTCTATGTGAGACCCCTAGTCTCAGTGTGTCGACCAGCTTTGTGCGGGGAGATTATTACTGTTTACTTGTTTAACTTAACATTTCTTAGCTTTGCAAAAGCAGGAACTTGTAGACGAACAGTCATTACAGTATTTCACACTGACCCAAAATCTGAAGGGACGACAAATATTTACATTCACTTATCAGAACAGAAAACAGAAAGTATAAAAATAAACACATCTAAGGGTGCCTCCTGGATTTACATGTGGGATAGTACTGTTTAGAAGTGGAAACACACTTGGACTCACAAATGATGTGACAATGAAAAAGTTTGAAATGTCACAGTAGCATCAGTGAGTTCACTGCATACTGTGTCCCCAAGCTCAGCACAGCTGCACTGAACCTGCAAGAGGACAAAACACAAACACATGAAGATCTTCAACACCCTGACGGAACATGTAACAACAGGGATGGAGCATTGAGCACAGTGGAGTGCACACGTTGTTATACACTCTTTTAAAACATCAGATAAAGAGACCCTGATCTCTTGGTTGTACGAAACAAAAGAAAAAAACATTGTTCACAGCTGGTAGAAATAAATTGTAAATATATGTACGTTTGCAAGAATGCATCAAAGGAGATGTGTGATGGAGGAGATGGAAGGTTTAAATGAGATTTAAGCAACCATTCTAATCAATGTCTTAAATCATGGAATGCTCTCATTCATGACTGTACATCTCCAGCCTCTCTTAACAATATGTACGTTAATGTGATGTATACCATGCTGTATTACAGCTGTAGTATAATGCCCTGGGTGGCACAGTGGTAGAGGGGTTCTTGGTTTGAATCCCGGCTCAGCCAGGGATCTTTCTGTGGGGGTTTGCGTGGTCTCTTCGTGTCTGTGTATCCCGGTTCTCCAGCTCCCTTCCATAGTCCACAGACATGCAGATTGGGGTAAAATGAATTGTCCATGTCAGACTGCGTGTACACACAGTGGTCCCCCGAGGGTAACTGGGCCGGTGGACAAACAGGAGAGGCAGCCGGTGTGGTCTATCTCCAGGTCATGTTCTGAGTTGCACTGAACAGAAAAGCCCAGGTGTAAAGACTGGTTATCTGAGTTACCATAGTATTTCTGTCTAGCTTCAACCAGTCAGCTACACAGAACTGAGTAAAAATTCTGTTTCTGAAAAACTCAAACAAATAATCATGTCAAAGTCAAAGTCAGTGAGATCACATTTATTCATTCAGTTTGAACTGAGCAATAAGTTACCTCAGTTACAGGAAACATCCTGTTGGAAACAAACTTGATGAAATATGAGAAATGTTGGTTATCTTTAGGATTACAGACATTTCTGTCATATCACTCACAGAGGTACAGCTCACAGAGCAGGACTCCTGCTACCTGCCCTGCTAAACTGTCAGTTTATCTGATGTTGGTGGATTGTGGACTGGGATGGTGGACTGGGATTGTGATGGCAGCTGATCGTGGACTCTGATTACAACAAGATGTTGTGATAAACATTAGTCTACTCAGATATTCTACCATTACTGGCAATAACTCCTAAATTTCTATTGTCATTGCTGCTTCCTTTATTTTTATACTTCTACCGCTGTGATAAAGTTAAAGAAACATATAAATCAATCTCCTGCCCCCTCACACTCTGCCCACAACTGTGTCCTCTAAATGTATATACAGTATATTCATAAGACTGTTCAAGGGAGGAATGATGCAGACCATCCACTGCTCGTCTATAGGACTGTTTTTAAATGCCCCCACTGGAAGGTGTTTAAGGTTCTTGTAAGGACACTGATGGTGCGTAGTGTGTGTGTACTCGTTTTTGTTGCCTCCTTAGGACCTTGTCTGGACCAGTAGACTGGTGTGTGCCGGGAGATAGAGCGGGTCGTACATTAGCCGGAAGGTCGGTGGTTTGATCACCCATCTCCCTCAGTCTGCATGCGGAAGTGTTCTTGGGTAAGATACTGAACCACAAAATGCCCCTGATGAGTGCCAGCATTGTGTGATTGAAGTATGTTAGTGTGTGTGAACTGGTAATAGACTGTAAAGAGCTTTGAGTGGTCTTCAAGACTTGAAAACCATTTACTTCCTGGGGCCCTATGAGGCAAAACATCATTTCCTGGTTAATGTTAGGGTTAAGATGTGAGCTGTGGTTAGGTTAGTTAGGTATGATTTGGCCATGGTTAAGTTAAGGGATAAGGTTTTTACTAGGCTGTTCACAGTCAATGGAAGTGTGTGTATGTTGACAAAAACTAAACTGATCACAACACAGACCATCAGTCAGGAAGTCAAACAGGCACAGTATGAGTAAAATACATTTCTTTATTTATATTTTAAAAGTTAGCACTTCTCATGTCGTCATGTTGTCACAGCAACAACACTGTCATGGTTACCATTGTAAAACTGAAGAACCACCTCAGATTACTTAAGTGCAAGGTAAATAATTTAAAGACTATTAAAATCTGTTGATTATGGTAAAACCAAATTAAAGTATAAATTATAATTAAATAAAAATTAAGTTAAAAGAGTCTCATGTGCGTGTTGGAAACAAATAACTGCAGTAATTTTCCAGTCTTCAAACCCTAGCTACTAAGAAACTGAGCATGTTATTTAACGCTCATTATACAGTACATTCTGGATCAGCATTCTCCCCCCTGCTTCCCCTATTGGTCCAGAGCTGCTATGATCGAAAGCCTATGGGGTTCCTCCCTGAAGCTGATGTCACAGAGCAGTGATAAATGGTCAGAGGGGTAGTGGTAGGAGGGCAGGCGGTCTGGGCCTATCTGCTCTTCAGTGGGAATGTCCAACAGGCAGTCCACACTCAAAGTATTATGGGTATACCAGATGTAGTCAAGCGTACTGCAGCTCTCTCCAGAGGGACGGATTTTCCACGTGGTATAGGCTGGCTCTGTCTGCCTGTCAGAGCTCAGCAGCTTGTACGCAGAGTTCAGGCCGAGGGAGGAAGAGCTGAAGCGCCTGTAAACATCCTCTGAGGGCTCTGCGTTAAAGTCCCCACACACTATTAAAGGGACGATGGCGGATGCTGACTCGCTCTGACTGCCAGCCCGGGACGTAATTCTGCGTAAGCTCTGCAGCAGGTCAGCACCCTGCGCACCCCGCAGCCTCTCCCACCCACTGCGAGCTTTCAGATGAGTGACAGCCACACACAGCTGCCGACCAGTTACCCTGCAAACCAGGGTCTGAACAATGGCTACCTGGTTGGTGGGCAGCCTCATGGCTGACAGCCGCAGGTGAGCTGCAGCCTGGAGGGAGAAGCGTGAGTGGCGGTAAAATATAGCGCAGCCGTCAGGACCGTTATTCTGCTCTACATCCAGGCAGGGAGACCAGGGTTTTGGCAGGAAGCTTCCGTGGTAACCCAGGCTGGTCATGATTGGTTGGAAAGTGTCATAGTAGTGGTCCACTTCCTGGAGACAGAGGATGTCTGGTCTGTAGGTGAGAATCTCTTCCAGGATCAAGTACTTTCTTTCCTGCCAGTTGAGAGCATCCAGTGGACAGCGGATGAAGCCGTCCTTCCCCTCGCCAAGAGCTGGAAACACAAACACTGATGTTATAATGCTGGCAGCTTGGTGAAGACATCTTTGTTTAGCATACCTGCAGGCTGACATTTGGTAACTGGCACTAAACAGTGTGCAGTTGAGCATGACACAAATACTGTTTCATTTTATTTTCAGGTATTCGTTTATTAACCAAGTTAAATGTACCTTGTGCCAGTATATTCCACTGCATGACCCGTATGGAAGGGTTGTGCTTGTGGTGGTATGGTGCTGTGTCGCTGGGATGGACCAGATCCCGGTGTGGCCGGGCCGGTCGACTCTGCAGGGCATCCTCGCACTCTCTGAGCAGCTGGTCCGGGTCTACCTCGGCCAGCTCCTGGTCCATGTCCTGGTCTGGGCTCTCCTCCGGGTACAGCTCTGGTTGGGCCAAGGATGAGCTGTTCAGTGACTGGGTCAGAGTACCAAACAACCTGCTGCTGCTGCTGCTGGCCCCCATTGGACTAACTGGTGGAGCAGAACCAAGAAAGGAAAATGTGTGGTCAGCAAGGGTCTTTTATGTGCTTTGAACCTTGTACTTGTTGCTAACATTAGCCAACATAAGTGACTGGTCATACCAGACCCAGAGAAAAAAGAATCTACAAAACCAAACTGCAGAGTCCACTTCATAGATACTTTCAATGACTTCAAACATCATGAAGATCTTTGGATTTTTATCTTGGAAGTTCATCAGGCTAAAGAATGACCTCTCTCAGTTCATCATCCTGTCTTACAGGCAGAGTGAGGGACACCATGCTGGGTTCAGCTGACAGGACTGTCCCCCATCACTGCCAACTTAAACAAAGACATGTAACGATACAAAGGTTCTGTTGCTTTTTTAGAACATAGTGACTGGATTATGTAATCTGTTAGTAACGTTTGTTCAGACCACTCAGTGAACTGCTGAGAAAACTAACTGAAAATGTAAACATTGTAAAGGCAAATTTATATTTTGAATGTTCGCCAGTCTGCTTGGGTTCACTATGGTCCTTATGTAAATGTTGCTATCTACCCATGTTTGATAGGGTCCATGCATGTGCAGCCTAAAATGTGTGACATGCTGACATTACCATCCAGGTGCAACCATTCCACCTGCTGGAATAGAATCTAAGATCAGGTATGTATGTGTTTCATGCCAGACATGGCCCCTCATTATTGTATAAATGAAAGTGCACAAACAAGTACACAACTCACAGTGGACACAGAATGCAGAAATTTTGATCAACTCTTAATATCTGTAGGAACCGGGCCTACACCCGACTCACAGGACTGGGGTAGTGACTGTGCACATCACTTCAGAGCTCTGTGACTTACTATGCCCTGCAATGTATGTACTTTATAAATCAGTTATTTATTTGTTTACATAAACATGTTGCACAACTTATTTACAAGTAAACCTGTTGTTGCTAAAGAAAGTGCTCATTCTTTCCATAAGGATACAATACGAGGATTTCAACAAACAACACGAGTGTAAAAGGGTGTAGAAGGGAAATGAAACCTCTATGGTGAGTGTCTCCTGCAACCTCAACAGTGTATGTAAAGTTCAGTCATATTCTAGGATAATTACAGAGCAGCAGATATGAAATATCTAATCCTGTAATCTATTTAAGTTCAACTCAAACTCTAGGACATGGTTAGATCAGCCTGTGTGTGACTTAAAGTCACCTCTGCACATTGTGAAGCTGACAATTTCAAGTGTAAAGCTAAGCATCTTTGAAATCTGTGGCTATTGGTGATAGTCTAGTACCTGAATTTTCAGAAGCAAAACAACATTTTCCCCCTACCTTTCTAAAAAACTGTTTTTGTTCATAAAAAAAACATACTCAAGTTAGCTTAAATCAAACAATTGAAAGTAGATATTTATATAGAGTGCTTCAGTTATCCAGTTTTCTGACAGTTTTCAGAAAATACTGAGGTATAATACAACTGTTCTGTTTCTGCCTGTTCTCTGTGGTTTCTACAGGAACCTGTCACTGCATGGAGGAGAACAGTGCACCAGTCATGCATGAAAGGAATATATTCAGACAAAGGCTGGTGGAGTATTTTGTGGAGAATCACGTCAGAAGTTGGTCGTGGATGAACTCGGCACATATCGGTTTTTGACTGGTGCGATAAAAATAAATAGTTGCCAAATCAAGGTCATTAATATCAATCAATCAAATTTTATTTGTATAGTCCATATGCTCAAATCACAATTTGTCTCACAGGGCTTAAGAAGGTTTAACAACAGAAAGAAAATGTAGACGCCTCAGAGGGAGCCACATGTGAGGGATCCCTCATCCAGGACGGACAGAAGTCCAATAACTGATACAAATATCAAACCTCATTATTTGTCCTGCTTGCTGACTTTAACACAGTAAGTCACTGTAAATTAATGTCTTACCTATGGTCGCCATATCAACTCTAATGCTTTCTTCCCTCTTCTTTCTAGGTGTGATGAACCCAGTCCTCCTCTGTCTCTGTCATTCACTCCTGCCCTCTTCCCTTTATCCTCTTTCATTTCATGAGCATGGCTGAATCACGGTCTCTCTGTACGTCTACAAAGTGACTCATCCCTTATCCGTCTCATCCTTCATTATACGCCTGTCTCCCTCTCCCCCTGAATCATCAGTTTTCAACCCTCCCCCGCTCCTCCTCGCTGGCCTTTAGACAGTATGACCTCTCTACATCTCAGGCGTATTAATAATCAGGATCACCATAGTGACGATAGATGATTATTGTGAAGAACAAGAAGCATCTTAGGATTGTGCAAGCAAAAGCATGTTCAGGGAAAGTGGGTGGGATTTTGATAAGAATGAGCATGTTGTCCAACAGGTGGGGATGGCAGGACTATCCAACGCGTACACACACACACGCACGCACACACACGCACTCTCTAGTTAGCTCGGGATAGGGGAGGGAGGGAGAAGAGAGTGTGTGGGTTGTTCTCTTTGTTACTGACACACAGTAAATTCACTACTCTGATTTCAGTGCTCACCATTTACAGTTAGACACCTTCTGGACCTGAGTGGCAAAAATAGTCCATAAAATCCCAGAGAAAGATTGTAATACCCCACTACACATTCACTTTCCTATAATGTGTAGCTCTGTTCATATTGAAAGGTAAAATTGAGGGGGTGCATAGTTTATTTGAGCTTAAATAACTTCTAGCTTTTCGGCATTTTGTGACCCTAACAAAACTGTTCATAAGATACACCTGCACAATGTTATGGAATCTAATACAGGAGGCCTGTAATATCCCTTAATTTGAAATCAATACCGTTCAGCATTACATTTCACAGAAACAGTTCTGAGAGGAAAAAACATTCACCTCTCCTTCAGTTGAGAGAAAACTGGGTCACTACAAAACCAGTAGTGGGGCTGAAACCTCAGAAGAAAGCTAAGTAAATAGGATATCTCCTGCTCTTTTTCATTAACACTGTCAAAAACGGCCTCAACTGTTCACCATGCTCACAATGACAATATTAATGTTGGGATTATTAGCACAAAACGCACACCAAGTTCAATTTGAGTGTGTTATCATGCTAGTATTTAGCACTAAACACAACATAGGATGATAGGAACGTCCATTTGCAGGTAATCCATTTTAAACTAAAGTACTGGACAACTTATGATGTACAACAAACGAATAAAGGTTTTGATGAAACAACTTTTTTCACATTAAGTCTCATGGATTATGAATGTCTTGCTGGGCAGCCGATCCAATATTTGTTAAAATATTGTTAAAATACAAAACGATCAACCTCCAGCCAGATCACTGTCATCCCAACACATCAGCCTCAAAACAGGATCCAGCCACTCTGTTCAGGGACACAAGTTCACAGACTCAAAGATTATCTCCAGATATATGAGGCAGCTAGATTAGTTTCAATTCAACTATAACTCAGCCTTCACAAATATAAACATATATACTTACATGAAACAAAACTGAGGAAGGAAGCACAAACACAATTTTTTCAGCCTGTCTGACGATTGTCCACCCAACATTCTTCTCTCCTGCCTCAGTCATCCCCTTCTCTTCCTGCTTCCAGCTGAACAGAGTGGGAGCAGGCAGTCATCTGGACGTGGGTACAGAGGGACAGTGTGACTCAGTCCCAGTAAATGCTGATGCAGGTGAAGGAGTGACTCCGTCATTGACTGGCCCATTCAACAATGCTCTCAGCCTCTCTCTCTCTCTCTCTCTCTTTCTCTCCAGGGGTCCCACACATTTTCACTAGTTAACCATCATATGAAAGTTAAACTGCAATAATCATGGCACACATAAGAAATTCAATATATCAATTCCATGTGTACAAATGCTACTTTGCCATTTTGTTCAAAGTGAAAATTAGAACATGTCATAAGCCACATGAAGAAAACCCCGGGTCTGTCCACATGTGAACTTGTCTGTTGCAGACATTGATGTTTTCAATCCAACAATGCAGACAGAATTCCTTGGCCTTGGTTCAATTCTCTCGAGGGGCAGAACGGTCTTTAAAGAGCAATTACATTTTGATTTAGTCCCACAACATAATAATGAGGGCTGGCTCCCCTGTACTGCTAATATTGACGCTCTCTCAGCAAAGCTCACATGCAGTACACAATCTCTTTCAACTCCAAACCAAAGTTTATAATGGCCATGAAATATCAAACTTCCACCCGCTCAGGATGTCTCACACTGACTAGATAGACTTTTTGACCAGGCAGCATGAAGACGGCTGGTGGGCTGTTAACTAAAGGTGAAAGTGAAGGAGCATAATGTTACCATGAGATCACTGTTACATTTTGTAATTCATTTTATAACATACAACTATCTAATTAGTTTAAATATTATGATCATGGGTTAATATTTAATCACGGAAGCTTTGTTTTTGTTTCAATCTCCTTTTCTCCTTGTTTCTTATTATTTGTTGTCAGAGTAATGAAAAGAGACACCTTTAATGCTGTTTCCTGCAGTGCTCAGCCATACCACCGCTGGTTCACGGAAACGTTTCCAGACACACTGAACTGGAATCTCCACTTATCGCATTACTTGGGCTCTTCCTGTAGCAACAAGTAAATATGTTTGCTGGAAATAATGTGTGTTGGAGCACAACGCTGGTTGTGGATTCTCAGACTTTAGACCTCGTCATTACAGAATGTGCTGAGCTTAACTCAGATGCACTGAACTTTAAGAGTTGGCGAGTTGATCTGAAAAGTAGGTGGACACAGAGTGATGTTGTTGCTGTAGATATATATAAATATAAATAAGCCTTTATTACACATTTACAGATTTGAATGTTAGTTACTGCAGATTTGCAGATTTAACACAGCAATGAACTTAAAACAAGATCAGCAACCAAAAAGTCTGTCTTAAAAGTTTGATGACTCTTGGGAAGTGTGGACAATGGATAAAAACATAGCCAAGCTAATGTGTTTTAGAACAACAATGTATTGTGTATTGTATTAGTACATGTATCACTCATACACCACATTCACGTGTTTAAGTGACAACTCACCATTAGCACATACGTTAGATTAAGACAACAAAACAGACAAGCCCAGAAAAAATACACCAAAAACTGAATTTATTAAGCTGAAAACCTACAAACCAGGGTAGTGTCACGCTGAGCAGCTCCTTTTCCCTGTCTTCACCAAATCTAGTTTTATTAAGATCCAGAGTCCAAGCTACTGTTGAGTAATAAGCCAGCATGTGCTGCTGGTTACACACAGATCAAATTGTAGGTCATATTGTCCGTGCTGTGGAAACCACATGACAATAAACTTGATTACAACAGTGACATATTAGATTAAGTGGCAGGGCGAGAAGTGAATGACAGACTATCCTGCAAATGGCAAGTTAATCAGACACTTAGCTGAAACTGCTGAATTCCACTGAAGCAAAGACACAGACCGACCCTTAGACAACCACTATTCGACTATTCGTTTTTCTCTACATTTACGAATGCAATAAATGTATTTGACCAAAATCCCATGATTGTATCCGTGTACACAGCTCACATCATTGTCATGAGACCCAGTTTAGGATACACTTGACCACCAACCAAACTTGGTCTAGAGAAGTCATTCATCTATTTTATGTTACCTGAAGACCATCATGTGTTTTCTTACATGCTGAGGGTGAGGGGAGGGGCATTCAGATCATTTAAATTTGCAACCTCAACACTAGATGCCACTGAATCCTCCATACTGAACCTTTAACTCAAGACATATAAAAAAAGAGAAGGCTAAATAGGCCTGACTAATTGCTGTCACCATGGTATGTGACCCATGACTTCTTTACTGGATTGTTATGTAACTGAGCCAATCCCATTACACATGATGGCCAGTAACAATCTGCATGGAGTTACATTAAGACTTTTAGCCTCCAGAGGACCGAAACAGAGGAACGATTACAGCAGCTAATTTAAGGCACCATTTTCCAGTTGACCCAGGCCATGAGGGAATGTGCAGGATGATGTATGTAATGGTGTTTGGGTGGGGGTGACCTGACTGACGGCTGAGACCTGACCTGTTTCCTTGTGACAATACTTAAAATAGACAACCTTGCTAGAACTGCTTAAAGACCCGCTGGTTCGTGACTGGCTCACGTCAAGAGTTTTTGAAAACTTGTTGAAGTTGAGTTTTCCTACAGTTATGTTTAAGATTATAAGATTAAAAAAAACTCTGTTTATCACATAATGGCAGAGAACACTTTTAAAGTATGTCAATAAAATAGATTTTTAAAAATATTTTTGCTGAATGCAACCCCTTTGAATACAGAACCTTAACGTATCTATAATTTAAGTTTGACCTCTAAACAGATTGGAATGGAATCTCCAGTGTTTGGATCAGTAGATCTATTTAAATGTGATACATTGAATAATTCATATCTTCCGCTGTTCAAGGTAGCCACAGGCTGTGCATAGGGCTAGGTGAAATGGCCAGGTATATTATCAGTTTAAATTAAATCAAATTTAGCATTTTTATTTGATCTCATGGACACACACATTGTTTAGATGAGTAACACTGAATCAAAACATAAAGACTGTTTGGAGGTCAAATTCACAGGTAGATCTTACTTACAAGTTTGAGGGGTATATTCAATTGAATTAAAGTTACTGCCTCACAGTCATATACCTCCATCAACCAGTCAAACTGCAGTTACATCTACATCCATCCAGACTGATGCAGTATTTGTATGTGGATAAAAGATTTCAGCACTTTGTTATTTTATCCTCCTCAGCATGTGTGTGTGAAATGTTGTCATAAGCTGTGTAGGATTTCTTTAGTGAAGGCAAGAAACGAGTTTTGTGAGAAAGCTGATCAGTTCATCTGCACCGACTTTGAAGGAATTCCTTCAAGGCTTTTATATATTGTATTCAAGAACTGGGACAGACAGATGACCAATGCTGAAACACAACGCCTCCCTGCCACAGCTGCTCCAAGTGCAGAGACACAAAAATATACATACCACATGTATGGCATTTCACCTTGTGCCTGTGCTGGATTGATTCATACTCAGGGATGTTATGTTTGCACATTTCTTGTGGGACTAACAAATGACTTCTTATTTTATAAGTCTTCTAATAACTGGACTCAACAGAACAGAAGGTTATGTTATCATCAATATAGGAAGTTGTGATAGGTCCAGGAAGGTGTGTGTGTGTGGGGGGGATCATATTACATCATCAGCTTCACATGTTGACTACAAACACATGGTCTGCCTGATTTACAGGACGCTGTAATCCAGTGTACAGCTGAGGACAGAGCTGGACTCCTGAGGAGGAGGAGGAGGGGGAGGAGGAGAAGGAAGAGGAGGAGGAAGAGGAGGAGGGGGAGGAGGAGAAGGAAGAGGAGGAGGAAGAGGAGGAGGGGGGGTTTGATTCTCGATCATCGACACAATCGATGAAATGACTACACAGACCAATGACGAGTAGTGACTACACAAACCAGATGCAGATCAGTGAAATCCTTTCAAACATCCTGATGCATGGCCCCACATTAAACTGAGCAGTACGCTGAGGTGAACAGTACCTGGTGCGGCTCTTGAGGATGACGTTCCGCTCGGCTTCAGTTGGGGACCGGTCCTCTTGACTCCCATTTCACTTCCGCCGACACCGGAGCAGCGCCGTCCCGCCGGGTTTGAGGCAGGAAGCCGTCCCCTGGCTGCCGGTGCCCCCCGCGAGCACAGCTGGTTCAACAGAGCCGAGCAGCGACGAGCCGGATTCATGTTGGACCGAATCCACCAGACACACACGCGCGTAGATTCACACGAGCTAAAACATGGACTGTAAGGTGGACGATGTGACGCGTGTCCCTGAACAGAAGCCGGTTAAAGTTACATCAGTTTCCTGGTGACTCACCAAACACCGGTTACTGATGGGCTGGGACGAAATGGTACGGTCCGCGTCGCTTTAAAGAGGGAACCACAACACGTTAGAATCCACCGTGTCATACACAGGTTCACAAGAGTGGTGAGAATGTACGAGACTCTCTTAGTTTCTGCCGGAAACGGAAAGAAGTCTGGATCTAAAATAAGCTACATCAGGAATCACACCCCCCCCCTTGATAACTAGTGGTTCGAGCTGCACTGATGCTTATACCACAAAGGCGGGAACAAAGTGTTAACCTTTCATAAACTAGCCAATCAGCGTCCAGTAGCATGTGAGACCGCAATGACGTACACCACACGGACACCCACGTCGTTTCCTACGCTATTGACGCAGAGTTCTCCCGAACAGCAGGAACAGTCTGGTGTGATCAGCTGACGAGCTGCAGCTCTGTCAACCTGAAGAATAAACAAGAACAACAAGAGCAGCACCAGTTCCCCATCTCTTCTTATTGTGATTATTATCATGGTTATTATTATTATTATTATTATCAGTAGTAGTAATAGTAGTGTTTATTTATTGCAGAAGTTTCATTAAGTTATTGTGACAGATGTCAGTGCAGTGTCTCAATACCAGTTTACCTGAATGATAATTCAATTCAATTCAATTTTATTTATATAGCGCCAATTCATAATTTACATTATCTCGAGGCACTTGACATTTAAAGGTCAAGACCTTAAAACAATATTAACATAGAGAAACCCAACAGTTCCCACAATGAGCAAGCACAGGCGACTGTGGAGAGGAAAAACTCCCTCATTAACAGGGAGAAACCTCTGGCAGAACCAGGCTCAATGTGGGCGGTCATCTGCCTCGACCGGTTGGGGTGAGGAAAGAAAAGGAAGGGGGGAGGAAAGGAGAGATGGGTGGAAAGCGGGGGAGAGAAGACAGAGATGAGGTGGAGAGAGAGAGACCGGGAACAATTGGGCAGCATCAGTATCAGGGCTGACTATAACAATAACAATGTAGTGATCTACAACAGGATTAGATATATTAATGAAATTACTGAGTTATTGTAATTAATGATAACAATGGTGATGGTGGTTGTTGTTGTCCTGCAGTCCTGGATGTTAGAATAGCAGTAAGTAGATATATTTTTTAGTACCGACGTGAACACATTTAGATTCATTCCATTTGAATTAGTCTTGTCTTGCTTTTCGGCAGGATGTAGTTCATATTTAAGAGTAATTGATGATGAATGTGAGATGAGTCCAGCCTGTGCCTGTGTGTGTGTTCGTTTAGGCATCGTCATGTAGTTCATTCATAGTTGTACATAGTCAGAGCATCCTGAGGTCCAGGGAACGACTCCTGTGTCAGTGGCCTGTCCATACCTGGTTCTAGGCTTCATTATTTTTTTAATTGCCAATTTTTATAACTTGGCAATACAGTTGAACCAATTTATTCATTTCATAGAAGTGTTTAATACTTTACTTTTGCAGAGCTATGAATTATTGTGTCGCTCTCTCTCCCGTGTTCTGTATTACTGGGATTAACTGGGAGCAAACTAATGTTCTAAGGCCGTTAGGTAAGTAGACAAAGGGTCAGTTTCAAGATCCACTTTCTCTGTGAATTATTCACCAACTCAAACACAGAACAGAGCCTCCACAGTTCCATGTGTTCTGGGTTTGTTTTCAAAGTATGCTTTCTGTAAAGTCACTGTCATACGTGTATGTCACAACACTGGAAAACAGAAGCAAAGAAAACAAACAGGGCACTGAGCACAAATGTATTTACAATTGTCAGGCTTGGGACTTTAGGGTCAAATAATTTCACAAAATGACGATTCATGGGAAAACTAGAATGTTCTTTTTGATCATAAAGAAACTGTGAGCAGGGTTTCTGAAATATGCCAGATATTCAGAAAAATTATAACAATTGTATGGGCAATTATAATAAAATATAAAATAATAATAAAATATAAATATTTTTTAAATTATTTTATTTTCATGGCAAATAAGCAAACAGACAATGCCGACTAGTGACATATATTAAAGGAGGTACTTTTTATTTTGCTTGACACATTAATGTTCTTCAGTAATCAAAAGATGCTGCAATGTATACATTTACCCACTGTACTACCGTCACACTGATGCCACAATCTTGTTATTGTCACTGTCAGGGTCCATATAGGAAGTCCAATGAACACATTTTACACTTTCTCTGTACATTCTGTTCTCGCCATTCATTAACCCCATCTGTCTGCTCCGTTATGCAATGTGTTTACGCACACACACACACACACACACGCACACACACACACACTTAAATTGTATTTTATATATATTGTTTACTGGAGTAAAACACTGAATATTGAATAATAACATTGGGTCAAGCATGACTCCATGATTAATGTATATAAATACTAGTGTACACAAACTACAGATCATATACATGTTTTCTCTCAATGGCAACTATATTAACTACATTTTGTGAGTTTTGTGAGTGACTTCAGAAATACAATATGGTCTATGTGTGTAATTTAATCTTTAATGTGTTTTTAATAACTGTTTCTTTGTGTGAGTATCTCCAAGAAAAGGTAAGACATGAGCCTCTGATTGAAAGGTGAACAGAACTGATTTTCGTGATGGGAACATGATTGACTGCCATCTCCTGGTGGAACAGTGCAATACCCTTCCCTCGATCCAGTTATATTTGATCCATAAAACAAACTTAAAGTTAGTGTCTGTGGGGAGATTTCATTTATTTGCCAGAAAAAGGCATATACCTCAATTTCAACACATCTATCTATCTATCTATTTATCTCACAGTAGTCAATTATTTGTCAATCAGAATATTCAGTCTGCTCCTCTAGATTCTCTTGTGTTTTGTTCTGAGGGTAGGTTCAATGAAAGGGGTTAGGGTTATATAATAGCAGTACTAATCAAATTCAAATCCCACCCATTAGTCCCGTTAGATGGATGCATCACCCGTCAGTGCCCTGCAATCAATTTCATCATTATCACATTGCTGTTGTCTCGCATCTTTCAGTCCCTCCTGCCTGATCACCGGCAATGTGTTTTTACTGGCTGCCAGCCCTTCATCCCACCTGCCAGCCTGCTTTCAAATCAACCTGATTGTCGGTCAGACACGCTGAAAATGAACAGAGGATCCTGATTCTATAGCCAGTCCCCCTACTCCATTTATCCTTCTTTGCATCCCTTCATCCATGTCAGTCTCACAACAGAAAATCACAAACTATCAGGGGGGAAGACATTAAAGCAATTACTGAACACAGATCTGCAGTTACGCTTAATTTTGCAATAGCTTAATAAAATGTGGCAGACTGTACTTTGCATTAAATTTGACAAACACTAGATTTAATATCTTGTCTGTTGAATAGCCACAGTTAATCCTAATTAGACACCATTCACATACGTGATGGTGTGATTAAAAACTGCAATGTATTCAGTGTGATATCCAAAACAATACTACTTAGATACAATAACGTGATTTTACACAAACTTGAAACCAAATAGGAGATCCTTATACACCATTTTAAAGTCTAATTAGAATTGATGAACACTGATGTAAAATACATCACATTTAATGCTTCCACCATGAGCCTGTGAACCTCATTAAGACCACACAGGATGTAATTAGACAAATGTAATGCCATATTATATCAGGCATACAATGTATAAAGATGGACAACATGACAGCTCCCAAAAGTGAAGCCAAAACATCTGCCTAATAAATCATAAACCTGCCCCTTCATGTTGGTGGAGGGCACATGGACCAAACTACAAAGTCAAAGTACACATTTCAAATAGATTTTTAAATTTGGCATTATTTTAGCCCTTACAGCCTTATAATAGTTTATAACACTGAGAACTCAGAAGTCTTTACAGTTATTTTATACATTTGTGCACAGCACATCAACACTGTATCACAAAAAAGCTTTTGAATCTTGTAATTAAATCAACAATTCTACCCTCAAAACTACCAAATATCTGAATGTTAGGTGTTACACAATGAGGCTCGGTGTGTATTGTGGACAATTAAAAATGATCAAGGTGCTCCAAAAAAAGTTCAATTGTTGCCTTAAAAATTTGAGCTTTGTTTCAACACACAATACAAGTTGTTTGATTAGTGATCATTTATTGTTCAAACTTGATATGCTGAGTTAACACAACTAACCATGTTACGTTAGCCATGAATAACAACATTCTCTTGTGAAAGAGACACACAATTCCACACTATTTCAACTCACATTTTCAAGTAAAGATAACAAATTTTATTCATACCAAATGCCTTTTCAATTTATGTTAACTTAGGTTTCAAGTTGACAAATTAGGTTGACAAATTATTTTAGTTTTTATCCCTTATCTTGACGAATAATGACAATATTACCAGTTTCCTTTCAGCCATCATCTCTGTTGAATCCATTTTTGTCTGATGACTGATTTGACACGAGTGTAAAAGCTAATGTAAATGAAAGTATTTATTTCCAAGACCTTTGCAGGTTAACAGATGTATCAAAGTCAGGCTGTATATAATATAATATATATATTATATATAATATATAATAGACGGAGCCTCCTGTCCTTATACTCAACAATGGCATAAGTCTTGGAGGGGACATATGGAAGTTGGTGAAAACTACAGGCATTACTTTGTCTGGGCAATGAGACAAAGGTTGTCACAACCTGCATCACCATTGCCATGTTTGTTATTGTCAGAAACTCTTGACTTTGCACTGCCCTCTAGTGGATGTATTATTTAACAACCATGCCAACATAAAGCACACATGGAAGTAGGTGGGCAGTGACAGTTACATAGTTTGAAATCGACATTTCTCTTTTTGTGCGTACAGGCAAGATAAATGTGCCCCAAGTAGAAGAAAAGTTGACCCCGTCAACACTTAATAAAAAGTCCTGAGACTGTGATGGTGGTTTGCAGAAGAATATTAAAACAAATTATAAATAATCTGCCTGAGCAGAAAGCAATCGAGACTATTAGCTCTAATCAGTCAATCAAATCCTGAAACTGCTGAATGTTTGCATCTAACATATATCGAATATGTTAAATAAAAATAATCTGCCTGAGCAGAGAAGTAGAAGAAATAGATAACAAAGTACATAGATATTTCCGTTTGTACTTTAGGAATGTTTCTTAAACCTTGTACTAAGGCAGAGGCTTGGTCTGGTCTCTGAAGAAATTCTGAGGAATACTTCACGGCTTCTGGAGACTAAAGATTCACACAGTGGATGATCCCCATAAGCTGCATGGCACATCTTTAATGTTGTGTAGCAGCAATGGTCTACTCAACCACAACTGCCACATTGAAGACGTTGTCACAATCAGCATCAGTAGACCAAGATGCATCTGCTTCATGGCTTCATCCAAATTGGCAACATGAGCCTTGAAAAGCAGAAATAGTAGTGTGACCTTTTTCATCTGCATGTTCATGGGCTTTACGAGACAAATTCAAATTTCAGACATCACAATCGTCAAAAGTAAAGCAGCAAGTCCCTCCCACATATTGTCCATTGGTTGTTCCCAAAACAGTCTGAACGTACAGCATTTATCCTTTCAATGCACTCTCTCTGGTGGTTGAGACATGAAAATTCACCCCAAAATACAAACCCTAGCCAGATTGTATGATGGTAGCATTAACACAGCCATAAGAATATAAAAAAAACAAAGATTTCTGGAATTGTTATGGTCCTAAATCCCACAACCTATGAATCTTGCTG
Organism: Paralichthys olivaceus; assembly: GCF_024713975.1. NCBI lineage: Eukaryota > Metazoa > Chordata > Actinopteri > Pleuronectiformes > Paralichthyidae > Paralichthys > Paralichthys olivaceus. Next base: position 2,751,590 of record NC_091101.1, read on the forward strand.
GATACATAGACCAAGCAGAGCAGCAGTCCTCCTCTCACATGTGTCCTACAAGACAAAGAAACATTAAGCATTTAAGCAACAAACATAAGAACTGATGTCTAATTTTATGGCAGTTAGCTCCTCCACCCACATCTTTCTTAGGCAGTCCAAGATGTCTTTGAATGACGGACAGAAAATATGAGTCAAACATATTTCTGAATAGGACCCAATATTTATACACAGTATTTGACACAACATGCTTCAAACCTCTGTCCGGATTTAATTTACATTTGTATGACTGATTACCTTTCTCTCATGGTACAGAGCTGTCAATCTGGAAATGACTGCTATGATGAGTGACTGATCTCCAATAATCTTTTTTCTGTGCTGGAAAAATGTAGTGGCCATCAGGTTTATACCAGCAATCAATCGGGGTTTACTGAAATTCCACATGGGATTGGAGGACTGTTAGACTGTTAAGGTAAATGCATCTTCCTCATTTGTGATTCTTGTCGTAATGACTCCCTTTTGTTTTTTCAATGAAGTTGGCTAAACTGCAAAACTTTCAACTCCATCTTATTCACAGTTGCAACCATAAAGTTCAGAATCCAACAAAGAGATTTTGTATCTGACTCCTCACCACTGTCTTGTGGGGTCCCACAGGGTTCAGTTCTGGGGCCTGTGATATTCTCTCTGTATTTGCTGCCATTGAGGGAGATCATAAAAAAAGATAATATATCATCTTTTTGCTGACAAAATTACTATTTAAAGTTAAATCAGGGTTTTACAATATGTAAGCTCCTCAACTTTTATACAGATATCAGAGATTGGACGGCTTTGGAGTTTTTTAATGTTGCTCCAGTCCTCACGTCTCCTCATTGGCTCCTTGTCACTAATACAATTCAATCCAAAATTCTGTCTTCCAAGAAAAGTATTGCACCATCAAGCCCCTGGATATTTACATTTACATTTAGGGCATATAGCAGACGCTTTTGTGCAAAGCGACTTACAATAAGTACATTTGTCACAGGATATCTAACTGATCTACTCCACAATTAATCCACTCGCTTTCTCAGGTCCAGTAATTTAAATCCATTTTATATCCAGTATGTGTCTAGCTGTTTAAAACTTTTCATGGCACTGTAAAGCATTTTATGTCTCTTGTCTGTAAAAAGTGATAAATAAACTTAAAGCTCCAGTGTGTAAGATTTAGGTGAAAGGGAACTATTGGCAGAAATATAATGTAGAATAATCCTCATGATGTTTTCACTAGTTCATTTCATCTAAATTGTATGAATTGTAGTTTTCTTCACCCCAGAAAAGGCTCTTTATATTTAAATACTTTATATTTACATCGAGGGGACCCTCTCTACGGAGGCCGCCATGTTTTTTACATTAGTCCAGACTGAACAAACTAAACACCTTTTGAGTTTTTATGACAACTGAAGCTACCACAGGTTCTTTTTCATGTTTGAAAGGAGAGGGTGAGGTGAGGGGTGTTCAGCTGCAACATGCAATTTCAACACTAGATATAACAAAATTCTACACACTGTACCTTTAAGTTACTGACTTACTTAAGTATTTTCTTAACCAAATGGGCTTATATAGATTATATGTTGCCAATAACTCTGGTCTCATAGCTGTATCAACCAATAATTCTGTGTCTGTTCTGTCTGATCGACTCTCTCTTCTTCTCCTGTAGCTGTTTTGGTGTCTCATCTGTCTGTCGCATCCCTCATCCTTTGAACACACCAACCGATTAAAGATTCAATTCAGATTAAACAAAACAAACCATTAATGTGTGACTCACTCTCATTGAGTCTAAATTACTTATCAATACCCAATTTTTTCACGATGTTCATCTTCAGTCATTTCTGACAATTCTCCTGCTCTTGTTCTTTGTCCTTTTTTCACCCCTGGCCTTGACTGTATAAGTGTGGATGTGAGAGACAAAAGCTGTTCCCTAACTTGTTCTCAGCATTGTTAATCCATGTGCTGAATCAAAAACTTGTGTCCGTCTGTCTCACTCTTCCTTTGGAACCAGGGGCCTTTACTACGAAGAAGGATCTGCAGTTATCGACGTAACTTTAGGTTTAAGTCTGGGGTTTCAGTGCTACAAAGCTGGTTAACTTCTTAACAGGGTAAATAAATTATGCTGAACTGCAAACCTGCTCTATGTTATGAAAGTTTTCTGGAAGCTGGTGAAAGGAGAACTCAGGCAGAAGATGATTTTATGCAGAAGATTTTAATGTTGACTTGATGCATCAAGGAGAGCAGAAGGTGCAACAATATACAAACACTAACAGAGTAACATGAGCAATTGTCACCCTCAAGTCTGAAGAGTTCTCCTACAGCATCCACATATATCTTCCTCTACTTGTGTCACCCATTCTAACAGCATATCCATGAATGGCTAGAACTGCTGTCACTCTCTATGTTACATGTAGGTGTTCACATCCTATTGGATAGTTAAGTTTAAATATGCATTCCTAAACCACATTGTGTCATCACGTCTTGCCACCGGTGAAATATGCAAAACAGTGGAAGTTGGTGAGAGTTGAAGTTGGTGCCTCTCTGTCTGGAGCATCTGAGTTAGATATGAAAGTCTCTAAGCATAGACACTACAATGCACTGTTAGTTGGTCCTTTATCTATAACCTGACCTTGTGTACTGCTTAGAGAGAGAAGGGAGTATATGTGGAATTAGTCAGGCACTCTTCTCTTAATGGTGAACAGATATAATGTAATATACATAATACGGTATATAGTGGCATATACAGTGATGTGTGAGGAATACGAAAACTCCTCAACACTCCAGAGCAGGTTAAATTCTAAAGAATAGATCAAAAACCCACCAACTACCCAACAATCAATATACAGCATCCTGACAGGGACAAAAGAGTTTTGTGAGAGAGAACAAAGAGGAGTAGATCTTTTTTAGAATTGGAATCATTTTGCTGCTCCAGACTTTCATGTGTCTGTTCTGGATTTAAAACAGAGCTTCTAACAAAATAAATAGACTGTGCGATAATTAACTGAAATAAAAAGGAGAGCATCTGATGTCTTTTATTAGAAAAATGATCCCCATACTGTTCAGTATTTCCCACGAACAATCCAGTTTGATCGATCTCATCACATATATTAGCTACTTCTCAGCTCTCTGCTTTGGCAGCAGAAACGGACTGATGTGACATAACCCTCTGTTCATAATAGTTTGTTAATGATCAGCCAAACACACAAAAAACTCACTTAATAATGAACTTAATAAATATGTTCTCATCTACAGTATATCCTTGGGTTGACGAAGTCAAAAATTGCATTTTACCTCTCCAGAACAGAACTTTACTCCTGAAATACTTGCAACAAGCTAGCTAGCTCCAGTTGATCTTTTCAACAGCACACTGGCGTGTGTTGTGTAATTCGACTTATGTATGATGGATGACATAACTATAATCACAAGTGTATGAAATATTTGTTGAAATGTGGTAATTGGTTTCAGGACAAAGGTGAATAAAAAGTTACAGGAGACTGGCAGCATGGAGAATAAATGCACAGAGGAGGATTTACAGAAGCATATAGCTGTCACACAAGAAAAATAAAAAAAAGATCAGTATCAGGTCGTATTGAGAAATGTTTCAAATCACGCTACAAATGGAAAAGTATCTGGTTATCATATCATTAGGTCTGGAGTGGAATCTGCAGCGGGCTCAAAACATTGATGCTCCACTGTTAATTCCAGCTGATCAATGAGAAATGACTCTACCTCCAGATGGTCGGACTGATTCTTCCTTCTGTACTGCCCCATGCATTTTAAAATTCTCCTTAGTATGCATACTTATCACATTGTCATCCACTGTGCTCACTAACAGACACATCTCATGAAGACTTTTTCCTATTCTCCACTGCTCTCCACACACGTTTCATTTCATCATGTCTCGTTATAATGTTAAACTTTTCACATCATAACCAATTTCCAAAAATCCAAAACAACTTAGTCAATCATGAGATTCTCCTCCAGAGGGCATTGTTGCACCACAGGTTACATTGTTTGCCATTGCCTGTAGAGGCTTAGTAAACTGTAAATGAAACACACACACACACACACACACACATACACACAGACACAGAAACAAAGTGTTGTTGATTGTCATTCAGAAGCAATCTGGGTATGACCAATCATTTTACCAAACACAAATGATTCAGATAAACACAAAGACAAGGAAGGCAACCAGGTTGCAACACCAGTTTCCACATTCTCACACACACACACACACACACACACACACACACACACACACGAAGACAGTGGTTGTTGTTTGGTCTTATAGAATCTCTGATGACTGACATCACTGGGGCTTAGAGATGACACATTTGGAGTACAGTTGCTACGGTAACCCTAGAGGCCTCCGTGAGTCACCACAGTTATTTGGATTCATTTACCCCTGGAGGCAGAGCCCTGTCGCCTGATCACTTTGTTGTACAGGTGGATGGGGGAGGCACAGAGGAGACCTGTGGGAGCGGCAGAAGTTGCACCCGTTATTATGAATCAGTCTTGACACCAAAATATACAAAGAAATGCTTCTTTTTCTGTTTTCTCTGATCCTAGCAATTACTCTCAATGGAACAGGTACAACCACAAACACACATCCAGCACTCTTGGGGTTTTTAACAGTGTAGTGTTAGCACTTGACCATGAGCAGTTAAGCTGCACTGAGCGGTCCAAGGTTTTTTTCCATTGGGCCATATAGCAAGGACATTTGTTATTGACAAATAAAGTTCCGCTAACACTGTGATGATCTCAATGAATTTCCTTTCACAAAAGATCCCACAGGTTTGTCAATAAAACGCTTCAAAGGTGAAGCAGCAAGAGTAGGATAGGCTGGGTTTGCATCAGCAGTAACTCCACATAGCTGACACAGCTGAGACAACCAGTATCTGACAGTACAAGCAGGAACACAGGAGTGAAGCTTAGCTGCAAAACACACATATCCAAGACAGAACTACAGAAACACGGAGGTTAATGTTAACAGTGTAGCTGCTGAGGACAGGGCTGAGGGTGATGTGATGATGTGGGCCTGCAACACTGACCAGAACAGTGCAGGTGAGCTCAGTTATCTCCTGCTGTGGTTCAGGGGTGAAATGGAAATGGCTTGTACATCCACTGTCCAGCATGTGATGAGTGACATGAGGTCAATGAATCAGTCGCGACCGTTTGCTGTAGAATTCTGTTCTGAATTCAGCTGACTCACAGATGACATTATTTCCTCTCCAACACAGAAATGATGCATCACATGTCACAAGTCACTTGTTCCAGACACAGAACAATTCATTCACACACACCCTTCCTCCCTGCACATTTTTTTGGTCGAGGCGTAACCCCCACAGAGACACTGAAATATGAGCACAGACACCTCACTTTTTCATTACACAACATCCACCTTGCCTGTGTCGACTTGTTTAGTGACAAATCTCCGCCACAGGGGTTAGAGTGGGTCGTCCTTTAACCAGTAGGTTGGCGGTTCAATCCCATTCCTTCTTCCCCTAAGCGTCCTTGGGCAAGATACTGAATCCCAAATAGGCCCTGACGGCTGTGTCACTCTCAGAAAAAGTTCTGCCCATAGATACACTATATGAATTTGTGTGTGAATAGGCGAATGGCAACGCTGTACTGTAAAGCTATTGGAAAGAAAAAACATTTGTCACCATATTGTCCAGTTGCTGTGTGATTTTTTGTGACAGGTGCCTTTCTGACTTTTGTGATGATTGTCTTACCGTCTGTTTGGAGTCATGATTATCTGGCAGTGTGGGAGGATTTGAATCAGAATATCCAAAATCAACAATCCAACTGAATGTGAGCTTCATCATCCCGATTCGTATGATTGATTCTCTGAACAAACATTCTTACCAACAGATTAGCAAAGCAGCAGAGTGCAGTCAGCAGCCCTCTACCAGTATTCAGAGCAGCTATTAACAGGTCAAATGGATGATACGTCACTAACTAATTAACTAATTAGTTGGCTTCAAGAATTCTATAATCTTTAGCTGTTGGGCTGGACATTTTGCCAGATTCCATGTCAATCATCTCATGAGGGGGGAGGCCATCCAAAATGACATTTGTGGGACTTAACCACAACACCAGGCCTATTGGACTTCTTGGGAATCACTTGCAGATCCATTTCCTTTAGGGTTTCATGTTTAACTCATTCCAATCCACAGAAATGTAAGCTGAAGCGGCAGATGATAAATAATTGTAACTTCCTGTAGAAAATGCATTCTGCCATTGTTGAAATTACTCTACAGTTAACATTTTTAATCAGTTTTTAAGTTGAAAATATGAGAAAAAAAAAATCATAAACAGGCCACATGACATATCACATCAAGTCAGATATTTTGCCAGTGATCAGCGGTTTAATTTAATTCCTGTAGCCTTTACAGCTTTGAAAGAGATTAGTTTTAAGATATTGGTGATTTTATGCAATGTCTTTTCTATTATGAAAGATTTGAACAAAGATTGCTAAAAGCTATTATAGCTTAGTCATGTTTGACATTTAAACATGAAACAATAAGAGAGAGCGATATAGAGATACTGTCATTTGTCATGAAATTTGTACATTAAATGTGATTTTGATCTTCTGATCATCAAAGTGACAAGTGTGAACAAACACTTGGTTAATAACGCACAAAAGACTCTAATCTGTCAAGTCTTTATTGAACACACCCATGAAACTAGCTGGCAGCGAGTGTTAACATGTCTGGTGTTGACGGCTCCCCGAGCTCATCCCACAGCTGAGCTCATTCTCTGTTGGGTTAAAGCTTGAGCTCTGACTGGTCCACACCAGAAGGTGGATTTTCTTTGTTTGAAGTCATTCTGTGCCACATTTATTGAAGCGTCATTGTTCTTCTGCATCACCAGCTTCTACTGAGCTGCAGCTGGCAGACAGCCACTCTGACATTATTCTTTAGACAGATGAGCAGAGATGTTAAACAGCTCTTCTGATTCCTTTAAGCCTTGTAGCCTTTACTCTGGGCTTTTTTTCACCTCACTGATTATCCTGCTTTGTGTCCATGGACTCCTCTCTGCTTGTTTTCCACTTGTAGTGAGAGTAGTACACAGTAAATCATCTCCATTCATAGACAGTGTGTCTGAATGTGGATAGATGAATATCTAAACTCTTTATTTATGTCAAATTATACTTCACAGTACAAGCCACATTCACTGTTTTCCTCTCAAAGACCACACTGCCAGCACAGGGACAATTAGAGGTTCTCTGTACTGCCCAAGGACATTAATGCATGCGGACTGGAGTATTCATGATTATATTCTTAGGGCCTCCTTGACTGTTTTGGTGGTTGACTTGAGTTCTTGGGAAAGTATCTAAACTGTTGCAGCACCTGTTCCCCTACAGGTTTCAATAGTTCCTCAGCGATGATGTGCCTCGCTTGTGGCTATCAAAAGCTAATACTTTTTGTGGCACCTTGCCTGGGAGCCATTCCTAGGAGGGGACTTGTTACCATGATAAATCACCAGTGACTTATGCTGAACCACTTGAGATAAGAGATCAAAACCTGTCTTTGACTGACATTGACCAATCAGAGTTAATCACGTTACATCTTAATTATTATTTGTGTATCATATCATTATAATAATTATATCAACATAATTAATAATTGTAATAATGTAAATATATATTTTTCTGTCAATGCAGATCCAGACAATATAATGATAATGAACTTAAGCTTTGCCTTCATTGCGTTGAACCTACAAACAAGGCCAGACATTAGGGAAAGCAGAGAAAGCAGTAACATGTAAACCAAACACAACACATGTAAAACATAAGAAGTTAACACAGTTTATTTCTAGAGCTTCTATGATGAATTCCAGATGTCCATCTCTATTAAGAATAACCAGAGACTGTTTCACACATCAAATCATTCAACATCAGGATACAAAAAGAAAGAGAGAGTAAAATCAACAGTACAATTTTTCAATGCCTGCCAATTCCAGCAGAAACTCCACTGGTAGACAAAGCTGCATCTGAAAAAGTTTTTTCCTTCCTTTAAATTGATGTATCAGGATCTGTAGGAAAGCTGTAAAAGAACGGTAAGAAAATAAGTAATAAATGACACAGTGGTCTTCTCCTGTAATAACTTATTTTACATCCTGAGGTGGTGGGAAGTTCACTAAATGAAATAAATAAAAATACATAAATATAGGAAGACTCATCAATTACAACTATGATCTTAGGCATGAAGAGATACCAATATGGATCTTTCTGTAACAATGTTAATGCTACTATACAAACAACCGGCTCAATACAAACATTGTATTTCTGGTGCATAGTAATAAAACTAATCTATCAAAAAATTCATGCAAACACAATGTTATGGAAGTTTTCTGGATGCTGGTGAAAGGAGAACTCAGAAGCTGATGTCTTAAGATTGTCAGAAGATTTTAATGTAGACTTGATGCATCACATTTCACCCATGATTTGGATCATGATTATGTGGTTCATGTTCCCCATTCAGTTTTGCATATGTTGAACTACTCAGCACATGACAGCAGCTTGTCAATGTGGCTATTAAATGATCATTCACAAGCCCCCACCTAAAATTAAAGCTCTCACCACTTCTAAACCCAGACACTCTTCTTCCTATGACAAATGAAAATGATGAACATGACTGTGTTGTGGTTATTTAACCAGAGACCAGATTTGTTGCAGACACCAATAACAAATACTGATTTGATTCTGTACATGGACGGGTCAGTAAGCAGACCGTCTGATAAAATAAAAAATAAATAAAAAATATTACTACGCTGTAATAACTGAATAAAAAGTATTGGAGGCATGAGCATTACCTTCTGGTACCTCTGCTCAAGCCAAAGTATTGTAGGCCCTTACAAAAACTTGCCTTCTGGCTAAAGAACAAAGTTGCAACCGTTTACACTGATTCTGGATACTGTATGCTTTTGGTGTTGATTGAAGTAAATGAAATAGTTGAGCGGTTGTCCAGTCTGTCCACAATCCCTTTTGTCCCGTTGCCCACTGTTCTGCACAGCTCATCACAGGTGATTCATACATGGATCAATGAGATAAATCAATGAGATAATAAGATCACAAAGGTTTGCACCAGGCATCACACAAGGTTCACACACTTTAGTGGAAAGATGCATTACTTTTCAGCAAACTAGGAGAAAGTGCAGCACAGGGAAACACAATAATTTGTTACCTTCGTCAGGTCCATTCATAAATATGGAAATAGATTTTGTAAATATGCAAAGTTAGAGCTACAAATACTTGCTAGTAATAGTAAACCAGGTTCAAGCTTCCCAACTAGGAGACAGGATGCAAAAATAAATAGTACCCTTAAGAGGATGCTGTTAGCTATAAATATCTCAGATCAGAGAATGAAAGAAAAGAAACACTGACCAAAATGATCATGACCACTGATTTGAAGTGGCCTCACACATTACCTATTGTGCTTATTACATTCAAAGCACACCTAGTGCAAGCCCACCTTTGACACCCCATGAAAACTCTGCTGTGGACTGATGTGGTGGGTAGATGGGTACATGTAAGAGGATGATAATAAACTAACTAACTAACTAAACTAAACCAGACCTTGTTTCATTTACAGGTATCAGGCAAACTGCAAAACCTTCAAATGAACTTATTTACCCCCTTCATTCGAGATTATGAACTGATCAAATGTGGAAAGTGTCTCTATCTCATATAGATGAAATGGCCTGTTCCGGACGCTGTTAACAACCAGAATAGCTCTTAGGGTCCAAGGTAGAGCAGAATGGATCCATGCTTCAAGATGCATGGCAGCCCTTCCCCCAGACATCCATGGGGAGGTGACATATAGAGCACAGACTCTATATAAAGAGGTATAGAGGGAAACGGGGTGGAGGTAGCAGGACTTCACCCCTGTGGGTGGGGCCATCCATGATTGTTTTTATCTGGAGACAAATCCCTAATGCTTTCCATGATTTCTGTTACAACTGTGATTTCTAGTAATCAGGCAGTGAACTTTAGTCTAATAAGTGTGTCTCTGTTGCTTTAATTGCATAGATAATTAAGACGTTAGACATGATTTAGAGGGAAGTTCATTAGATGTCCCTTCATTACTGTACACATTGCTGTGAGCCCTTTAGTACCCCAGTCCCTGAAGTTGCGGTCACTTAAGCTTGACTTAAATCTGTCATCATATGCAAACCAACTTATCTGTTTTTTGTCTCCTCCTCTTTTATGTTTGACAAATCAAACCAGATATTCAATGTGTGCAAAGTTATTGGATCTATCGACTCTTGTAATGACTTCATTAATTTAGAATTGCCAATCAGGGACTGGGTTGGAATGTCTGCCATTACCCTCTCAATGTCTTTCCACCTAGCACTATAATCCTTGTCACACCACTTGACTAATGGTCCAAGTTGTGCAGAGCGATAATAGTCTTTCAAGTTTGGAGGTTTCTCCAACTACTGTATTTTATCTGTGGTTTTTACCATTCCAAATAAATCAGGAGATCATTTTGTCCCAGGTTTTGAACTTTTCTTGTGGAATCTTAATAGGAAGAGAGAGAAAGAAATAAAGTAGTTTTGGGGAAATGTTCATTTTAATTACTTCAATTCTTGATGGAGGGGTTGTCAAAGAATGCATGAGTGCAGTTGCTGAAACACTTTTCGAGGGAAAACAAAAACAAGAGCTTTGTGATAAAATAAAGCAAATACCCAGCATCATCTGCCACAAAGAAAAGTGAAATATTAACTCAGGATGTGCTAAGCCAGCTAGATGAAGCCATGCATAAGGCTCCATGTGTAGGCTTAGCTGTGGATGAGTCCACTGACGTGTGTGATAATGCTCAGTTGTTAGTGTATGTCAGGTTTTTCAACACAGACCAGAAAGCATTATGTGAAGACCTGTTAGGTGTGACTCCACTTCGGACCAGTACAAGAGGAGAAGACATCCACCTGGCCATTAATAAGATGTTAACAAAGAGAGGAATAGAGCCAAAACAAGTGGTCTTAATAACCACAGATGGAGCCCCTGCTATGATGGGGAGAGAGAAAGGAGCTGTAGCAAGACTGAAAGAGGACAATCCTGAGCTCATACATTGCATCATTCATCAATCTGTCCTCTGCACCTCCCTGTCAGATGAGCATGCTGAGGTGATGAATACAATGATAGAGAAGTCGATGCCAGTGCTGATGATCTTTTGCAATGTGAGATGACTCAGCAAAGGCAGGGTGTTAGAGCGCTTTTGGTCCATCAGGCGGGAGGCAACAGCTTTCTTGGCAGAGCTACGAAGTCAGAAGGCAATACAGTTTTCTCTCTTTTTAGAAAATGAGAAACAGATGGATAATGTGGCCTTTTTGGTTGATATCATTTCACATCTGAATGAACTGAATTTGAGGCTACAGGGAAAGGACAATTCAATTTGTGAACTGATGACAGCTGTCCGCTCCTTTCAGAGGAAACTTGAGGTGTTCAAGGAAGACCTGCAGGGAGACTGTGCACACTTCCAAGCAGTGCAGGTTACATTTTGTTAACTTTATTGATAAGCTGATTGTAAACTTCAACAACCGTTTTGACAGCTTCAGCTTTAGACAGCAGCTCACCATGTTCATTCAGAACCCATTTCTCATCACAGATGTCAGGGGGTTCTCAAAGGAAGTCACACAGCACTATAATTGGGTAAATGCTGGGCCTCTCCAGATGCAATTGGTTGATCTCCAAGCAGATGTGGCCTTGAAAGAGCAAATGGTCTCTGAGACAGCTTTCTCAGGTCTGAGGAAAGTGGCCCTGTACATCTTGACCATGTTTGGCTCCACATACAACTCCGAAGCAGCTTTCTCAACAATGAACATTATTAAAACTAAAAATCGTTCAAGGCTCACCAATGAGCACCTCCACATTTGCACGAGAGTGGCCCTGACTCCATCAAGCCGAGATTTAAAATCCTGGCAGGACAAGCTGGAGCTCAGTTCTCACACTGAGCAAAAAAGTGGGGTAGTGGGATATTAAAAAAAATTGTTCAATTGTTAAGATGTATTATCTATTATCTGTAAAATTAGTTGAGACTGTTGAAAAAGGGAAATTCAAGCTTTTGCTCCATTCATTCATTTTTTCTTATTTTGAAATGCAGCCAACATTTTGAAATCATACATAAATATTCACTTCTATGTTACGTGACAATAAATATTGTCAAAAGGTTCTTGAATTGTACTGAATTAATTTGATTTGACAGTCAGGTATTGAGTACATGCAGATGTTGATACAACTACTAGACTACTTAAATATATATCACACTAAATAGTTAGACATTATAATCTTCCGGACCTTTGCTTAAAGAAATTAAATTTTAGTTGAATACCCCTGTGTGGAGGTGAAGGGGCTGGGAGAGCACCTTCACCTGCACCACAGAGGATCAGTCAGCGCAGGTGAGAGCTGTTAGCTGATTGACCCTCATGCTGGGAAGGCAGCAGTGGAGCTGCCTCAAAGACACTGGGGAAAGGGAGCACTGAGAAACACTGGACAGAGACATGAGCAAAGCTCCCGGAGACACGCTGGAGTTTATGTTGGTGGTTTATGTTTACTGGGTGACTCAATAAAGCATCTGTTGTGGTGAGAGCCCCGTGGCATGGTCGACTGCCACACCCTGCTCTAAAGGGTACATTGTGTAAGGAACCAGTACGGAAGACACATGGCATTGATGTTGAGAATCTAGCATTGTGTGAACGGTTTTGTAACCATCACAATCATATCCTGCCTAAAACTTTGGAGCTGAACACCTGACCATATCACTAAGGTGAATGGCATTGGTCAGGGTATCAAAACATCCACCACCAGCCAAGAGCTTAACCCATTCTTTGTGGATGTGCAAATACTGTCCCTGACTTCACATTCTTTGTTACAGGTGTACAGAATGTGTGCACTGTATTTGCTGCAGTAACTGTTGACATCACAAACAGAATCATGTCTAAATTACAATGAATGGGCATAATCTGGCTTTAATCATTTGCTGGCAGATAAATTAAAGACAGGAAACTGGAGTGTTTAAAACTCCACAGCATTACCAGAAGGGGGTTTGCTGTTGTAACTTAAGGTTAAGAAATAAATTAAGTTCAAGTGGTGAGTCATATTCTAAAGTTGTGAAAAAAACATTGAACACGAAACAAGGCAGGTTTACACATAGTTCAGAGGGTGTACAGGGAATTTCAATGATGAGTCATGTGTTTTGGGAAATGATGGAACTATTTTTATTATGGCCACAGAGTCCAAGCATTAAGTAGTGATACATGTGAATTATCAGAGCATGTTTAGTAGATTTTTTAGGCACATTCTTTAACAAAGCACTGAGAAAAAATAGTCCACCTGCTGTACTTCAGAGAGTAACATGTGTTCAAGTTGGCCGAAAAAGGAAAATCAGAGGGGTTTATGGGCCACACAGAACATTTGTCAGCTAATGGCGAAAAATAACTCTTTCATCATTACATGTATAGTATTACTTGGAATAAAGTAGTTGATTCCACAAAGCAACCAGTCCATATAGAAAAGTTGAAAAGCCATGATACAAGGCTTGATAAAAAAAGTGCAAAAGGTTACGTTGCATCCCAAAAAACAGGTGCATATCCCCTAATGTAGAAAGCAAAATTAATATAGTTTAACAATATCCACCAGATTGTTGACACTCTGAGACTCAAAGCTGTCATTGAAGTAGCTGAAACAGGGCTTTCCATCCACAAGGATATGGAGAGAAAAGCTAATTAGCCAGCTAGCCCCGTACCCCTGTTCTCCTCCCGGATCACGTGATCAGCGTAAGTTGAAACATCACACACATGCCAGACTAATTGGCAGGTATAGTCTTGAGGCCCATATAACCTTTAAAAGGCGGTATCCAGCCTGCAGGCCACGAGTTGAATCGGCTTTGAGTAGGGTGAGAACATGCGTTTGAATTCACAATAAAAATTAAACTCAACAGACTCACCAAGCCTCAAGATGCATTGAATATGTGATTAGCGCTATGATTATTTGATCTGTTATTACAGAAACCTTCCTTTTACATCTCTACCATGGAGAAAAAAGGCTCAGAACCTACAAGAGAACAGGAATTTTGGATGACCTTAAACTCAAATAGTCAGAAAATGTCTCTAAGCTTAGTGCTGTAATACACCTCGAGGTACATCAGACACCCTAACCCAAGCAGCCCAGTCATGGATTATCAGGTCCTGACATGTTTCCAGGTAGATCACTACCCCACTCATGCCCCCTCTTTACAGGGGAGGACCTTTCAGATTTTAGGATATTTTTAATGGCTCTCTTCCTTTGTAGCCCACAGACACAGAGGAGCCCCAGGACCCGATGTAGAGAGTGACTTGCAAATCCCTTACATTCCACTTTCAAAGGTTCACAGCAAGAGTTCCTCTGGCACTCAGCTATGATTTCGGCATTCTTGGCTTGTTTACTTTCTTGGACTTCCTCTAACTTCCCACGGGACTTTCAGCTCAAGCAACACCACATTCTTGGTTAATCTTGGCATCTGAAGACCAGGAACTTCAGCTGCTTCCCTAGCAGTTGCCAATCACCCCTGATGTAAAGGCTTCACCCCTGCTTGCAAGATGATGGCACACTAAGTTGGGGGCTGCTGATTGCTGTTGTTGATGCCAGTGCAGATGGCTTGCAGAACTTGGTCGTACTGCCACCTATACCTCCGATCTCCTCAGCCTTTCATCAGGCACAGTTGACAAGCAGGCGAATCCACCAGATAAGCCAGACTCAGGAGGACATCATTCAGTAACTGGAACAAGAACCTGAATCGGTGCACCTGATACACCCATTGAAATTCTTTTATGTGGTCGTTCACTTATAAATGTACTGAAAATTAAAAAATTAGGACAGATACAGTGAAATCGTAAGAAAGAATAATACTGTTATTGTTTAGTCAGATCTGATACCTGATGGTGCTCAAGTGTTCCTCGGTCTCCCTCGCCTCACTCTCTCCACCTCCTCCCCCCTATCTCTCTCTCCTCTCCCCTCCTTTCCAACCATCTCTCCTCTCCTCCCCATTTTTCTTTGCTCACCCCAACCTGTCGAGGCAGTTGACTGCCCACATTGAGTCTGGTTCTAGAGGTTTCTCCCTGTTAATGAGGGAGTTTTTCCTCCACAGTCACCAAAGTGCTGCTCATTGTGGGAACTGTTGGGTTTCTCTATATTAATAAGATCCATGTAAAGTGCCTTGAGATAATGTATATTATTATTAAAAAAAAATTAATTGGATAATATTTTAACCCCCCACGAAGATGTAGGCCTCCCACTCTGTTTATGGGCAGCACTTAAGATCTGAAACAGGTGGTGTGTTCGAAAAGTCCATAAAATCTCTTTTCCTAACCATTATAGAAAACGTCACAAGGTCCAAAAAGGAGTTAGAAAAGGAGACATAACAGACAATACACAGACTACACTCTGCTGTGTTATAATAAAGTTGATATGATAACGTCATGAGAATTTTTTTTATATGGAGGAAATATTTAACCATCAGTTACTCACAGGGAATAACAACAAAACAGATTTAATTTTTAATTCTGTGCATTCCAATAAGCTTGTTGTTCACTGGACAGATGTGACGAGAATAAACAGCCGTTCAGTTTTTATGATAAATTACGTGGGTCTGTCCAGGTGCATCTACGAGGTTGCGTTGCTTTAAATGTTCCTGTTGCAAAGAATTGTTGGGTGGCATTTTCTTCAGTGGTCCAGTGTTTCCTTTGCAAAGGAGATAAAGTAGAGAAGCATGAAGCTCCTTTCCTTATCATTTAGAGAATTTGAACAGCGCTTATTATGGTGACTGCTGTAATTATTTAGGGTCATATCACTCAGTTAGGAAGGTTCCCTTGTTTTTTAATGACTTCACTAAAACAACTTTTACATTTCAGGCTTTGGAATTGGATTTTGTTTTATTTTAGGCACCATTATATTAAACTAAATAAAGTATATTGATGCTATGCTGAAAGTTTACTTTTTTTGTTGTTGCTGTATTTGTGGCAGTCAACTTCACCCTTTCATGATGAACCATACCTGACCCACAATTTTTTTAACATGTCATGTGACTGAGGCAAATAACTGCTCTGCTAAAGTCACAAGTGCAGCCACTGCTCCCATTTGGAAAAAGGACAGAGAACAAAAAGCTGCATCAATTAAGTACTGACTTCCAGTGTGTGAGACCTGACAGAAAGGAGAACAAATATTGTTTCCCTGGCTGTAGTTTACAGTGAGAGAACCATCTTATGAGAAAATATGTGAAAACGTTTCTCACCTCTTTCATTCCGAAGGAACATAACACTCATTGTGTTACAACGTGCCAAGTTGACTGAATTGTAAGACTGTGTTGGCTGAACACCGTGGTGCCTCATTCCAAATCAAAGCCACGGTCTTCCCTCCTGCTTGGCCATGTAGCAAATTAAGCCAGGCCTCAGTGTGAAACCCACAGCAGTGATCTATATTTCATAGGCCCTCCCCATGAATAGGTGAAAGTATGGTGGAAAGTGAAAGTGGTGCCAGCAGGCCTCACCTCAGGAATAGCCACACTCTTAACAGAGAGCACAGGATTGATAGCTAATAATACAAAAGGGAGCCCGATGCTGGCAGCAAACGAGCTGCAGACTTGAGCATTCTCACATTTGTTTTCTTGTTTCCTTTCTTGTCCCTTAATCTACTGATGTGGCAGGTTAATAGATTTTGAATCCCCACTGATTAGAGCATAATAACAGAAGGCCAGTTGTAAAGTGTGCTGTCTTTTTGATTTAACTGAGAGACTCTTGATGTGGATGTTAGACCAGTACATGTGGTATTGCACTGGCCTTTAATCACAGTCAATGCCAGGCATTGTGTCCTCTCTGATATAATACAGAGGCTTCTGTGGCGGCTGTGGCTCAGTGGTTAGAGCATTCGTCCTCTAAGCAGTTGGTAGTTCGAGCCCAGTCTTCCTTCGTCCGTATGCCAAAGTGTCCTTGGGCAAGATACTGAACCCCATACTGCTCCTTCTCATAGAGAAAGTGCTGCACGTAGATGCAATGTGTGAATGGGTGTGTGAATGGGTGAATGTAAAACTGTACTGCAAAGCGCTTTGGATGGTCATCAACACTAGAAAAGCTCTTTATAAATACAGACCATTTAACATTTCTTCATGAGATATTTTATGTTCAAAACTCTACAAAAAAAGATTTTGAATGATATTAGTACAGAAGCCCTGAAACAAGAGCGTGATTTTTTTTAACCAGAATCATTTTTCAAATACTGTTCATTATTTATATTATGAATTAATAATAATATGAATGATGCTTCATAAATGTCAAACTGTCTTGTTGTGCATGCCTCCTAAGTCTCCTGTTATCTCTCAGCTTCATGAGCTCCTTTCTGACCTGCTTGCCCTTTAGCCAATCACTTGTGGGGTGTGAAATCTCCAGTTATTCAGCATTGGACATTACATGAAGCTGTGTTGCCTTTTGCATGGCCTCTGCTCATCTCCAACTATTGTGCTGCATCCTCTCTGCTTAACAAACCATGTTGCATTATGAATGGATCCTCTCAAGGATTTTGACTCAAGTGGCGAGCCCCAAAGGCTTAGCATCATTCTCTGACCTCTGATATCCCTGCCACTCTGCTAGGTAGGCCTTACATTCCTTCAGCAGCAAACTTTCACCAAGGTTAAGTTAAAACATTCTGCAAGGCAAGGACATCAAAATGTTGTTTTCTTATTCTTGCTTACAAAAATGTGATAAAAAGAGTCCACAGGTGAGAACATGCAGCTGTCATTTAATCTGCCAGCCCCTGCTTCGTAAGGGATCAGTGAATTGAACTTTTGGTGGATCTCTGTTCCCAGATATGTGATCTCTGCAAGGGGACTTTGCAAGCTGTCTCATGTTCACCCTGTGGTAATTGAGGCCATTGTGACTCCCTCTGCCTTCAGTTGTCTTATTTATTCCCAATTCTGAAACAATCCCCCTCCATGACTTACAGTTATTCAACATTATACCCATATGCAATGCGTGTACTTACCCAAGATGCATTTTTCTTCTCATTTGTAGCGCTTTCAAGGAAGCCCATCCAAGATTCCTGTCCCGGCTAATTCCTGCTCAACTTACTTACCGGGAGAGCTGGTGTTGCTCATCTTAAGGGTCCATCTTTCTATTCCAATGGATCATTTGCTCACTGGACTCTCTCAGGGCTTTCTGGATTTTTGATATGTGGCCAAAAAACTACCAGACTGTCAAGATTCTGAGATTGTGTCCCAGTTACTGGGGAAAAAATAAAGCCTCAACAAGTATCAGTCCTGTAGGCATTGCTGCCACCAAACAGTAGTATCTGAGGGATTTAAGGAAATATTCAGAGACAAAAGATTCATCATCAGCTCACTGCAGTCACTGCGACAGTGAATATTGTAAATCAAATAAATCAAATGTGCAGGTCAAGTAGATATTTCTGATGTCTTCAAAATTGTCCACATGAATCCGTCTTGATGACATCTCTTTGGCATAGATTTTACTATGCTGTCTAATTTTGGCTGTAGAAGTAGTGCCTATATATTTTGCACTGTGACAGAAGCCTTTTGCTTATTCGCCTTGAAGATTTTGTACTTGAGCCCCACAATGGCAGGAAACCTGTATATTCAATGAATACTCAAAAGGTATGCAAATTAAATACTAAATTTGAAGTCAATCTGATTAATTCCCTAGGAGTTACATAAAGTACAATGCCTGTAAAGGCAAAATTAACAGATGACTTTTCTTTTACCTAAATATCATACACATCAGTTTTTGTAGATGCAAGTGAAATGTACTGGCGGACATTGTTGAAAATGTATTGGTGGTATCCTTGAGCTATTTTCAAATACCCTATCCTGAACTCAAGTCAATTTACAGCACCACTGACATGCCAGGGTTTTGTGAATGTTTGCTCATTCATAGTCCCTCAATGACAACTTCCTGTTGCATTGTGATAAATTGCCACCAGGCCTAGAGCACACTATGAAAACTGTATTGTAAACAATGCTTTCATTTAACATGTAAAAAGTGAGGCAGGTTCACCAGTGCACATTTTGTATTGCCAGAGATCACCTTCCAATGATGCACTTTACAGCTCTGAAAAAAATAAGATAATTGTAGCATCATTTCTGTTACAGTGGGTAACCTCCAGCTCACTCTGCAAAAGCTTATTCCCCCCTCTCAGCCATGACTTCATTCATTGTTTTCTTTCCACTTTTTTTTTTTTGCTGCAAAACTGAACAAGATCTGAACAGACATTGATCCTCCTCCATGTTTGTTTTTCTTGTGGAGTCATGTTTGATCATGCACATTTCTGTGAGATTTAAAGGCCCTGTCTCCCCTTAGTCCCACCACTCTGCCATACCCATTAGTTCTGCACATGCATGTGAAGGGGTAGTTGTGATGAGATTTAGGTATGGATGTATTTATATTTGGTCACTAGGGTTCACTTTAGATCCTGTTCAGTATGTGTGCTGAAGGGGATCAAGGTCTTATGGGTAGAAGATCTGGTGTTGACGCTGGTATTAGCATGAGCTAGTAGAAAGCACCTAGTCCTTGTTCTGGTGTTGCTGAGTGTCAGTAGTTATCTTCGACTTCATGAGTCAATGGACTTTATGATGGAATGTGTTGCCCCATTTCTGTTTGGGATGTAGGGGAAGTGGCTATTTAGCCTGTCAAACACATCTTTAACCGTAGTAATTTCAGGACCAGACTAAAAACAAAGGGTATTCCACAAAATGCTTTACAAATAGATGAAGTGAATCAACATTGCGACTGCTGCGCTTAATATGCTCATAAATATAAGTATGAAATCTTGCAAAATCACCATGACATCTTTTAAAAATCCAGTGGAATACCTTATCTTAATCAAGTAACAAATGAAAATTGTCGTGGCAATTCTGCAATCCCACTCTGACGATGAGGAATGAGACAAAAATCTCTTATAGTATTGTCACACTTTAATGCTCAGAGCCGCTGGGAAGCTGTTCTTTCTCTTTATACATTTGGCTCGTTCCTCCCCCTCTGGTTGAGGTTGTTTCTAAGCCAAAGGTCAGGATCTTCTGATGACATCACGACGACAATGCCTTAGTTGAGGCGATTAGGCCAAGATTCAATCAGTTGCACAGGATTCAGCATGATCAAGGTTACATTGTAAAGATTCAATCATGATCAATCATAGGGGAAATGAACATGAGTACATTCTGCATGATCAACATGTAACACTTCCCTTACAATCTCTAATTGACTCGCTGGGACAAGCATTTCAGGAAAATCACGCCATTAAAACAAATATGTAAACAGTCAGAGTGAGAGTAATGAGTAATGGCTGTTACTCCTGTGTACTGTATATGAAGTTTGAAAAATTGTCAAGATCCAATTTTCCAAACTTTGAATGGGAACACGATAAAAAATTCTGTACTGCAGTTGTCAGATGTGTCATTATTATTATTATTGGTTGATAAAAGTTGTTAATATAACAATGTCAGTTTATATTGTTTGTAACTGTAGTAATGTTGGTTGGCTGCTGATAACGTAGTGAGTGGTGTCCCAATTCCTACAGAAGATTTTTTATCCCTCTCTTTTGTGGCTCCATTTGGAGGGGGACACTACCCAGCAGGGGGCACAAGTGTGTGATGTTCCGTTCTGGCCAAATCGTTTAGTGTGCGTGTCGTGACGATTCTAACATTAAAAATCTGTTTAATCTGTCATTAACTATAATACACCTTAACAAAAATAGTAGTGTTTTACTATCCCGAGAGTTAAAAGTTATTTTGGGTTAGAATATTAATACAATCCATAAAAACTTTATTGCACCTTTGTTCCGGCCCAGGAAGCATCAGTGCTTTGGCCCTAAAAATACTTATAATGTGATAAAAAAAAGAGTTAAGGGGCATGCACTAGTGAGAACTGAGTGAGCAGGGCAGGAATGACAATAAAAAAGAGAGAGAGAGAGAGAGAGAGAGAGAGAGAGAGAGAGAGAGAGAGAGAGGGAGAGAGAGAGAGAGAGAGAGAGAGAGAGGGAGAGTGTTTGTGGGTGTGTGTGAGGGAGTGTGTAAGTGAGGAGGTCTTTGCTCAATGGGATTTAGTTTTGCTACTAGTTTTGTAACTTTGCCTGCACTCGACCACTTCAGTTCATTACATTGAGGAGAGATTGTGTGTTTGTTAGACAGTGTTAAAAATATGACCAAAAAGTCACCATCTACTGGAAGAGTTACAACAAATGGACACAAGTTTTCTCAAAATGGGACTTCAGACTCCAATGGTAAACTGCAGGATGAAGACGAAAGGAAGGTGGGATTGGGGAAGAAGGTTACCTTGCTTCGAGGGATTTCCATCATCATCGGAACCATCATCGGGGCCGGGATCTTCATCTCTCCAAAGGGCATCTTGAAATACTCTGGCAGTATAGGAATGTCCATAATTGTGTGGATTGGCTGTGGTGTGCTGTCACTCTTTGGTGAGTTACTTCATAACTGTGTCAGGGATAGGGGAGTTTTCCATTACTTTGAAACTTCAATGAATGGGACGTTCATGTTTGTTTCATTGTTGCATTTACTGTCTGTACACAGAATAAATAAGTCCTCAGAACAAAGAATTTAAATAATGCATAGAATTAACAAGTATGACAATGTGAGAACAACAGAAATCCATTTTCCTCTGAGAGGGGTTGTAACCAGGGAAACAATTACAACTTTTACCTTTATAAAAAATGTCACAGCAAACCACTAAGAAAAACTCTGACATCATACTGCTGTTGAGAACTAAAACTTAGTTTAAGCTTGTTTGTTTGTGTATGTGAATACGCAAAAGAAAAAGTAATGACACAAATAAAAAAGTACACATTACTTGGATTATTGCAACTGTGCATCTTATTTAGAAACGATGCGCTCAATGTTTGACTTGTGATTAGATTTGCGATGTATGTAAATATCCAACGTCTATGAACAAAAAAATGTATTTGAACAAAAACATTATTTAAAGGTTCAGTGTGTAGAATTTAGCGGCGAATTGGCATGTTGCAGCTGAATACCCCTCACCTCACCCTCCCCTTCCAAACATTACAAAAAACCTGAGGTAGCCTTTAATTTTTATGAAAACTCAAAAGGTGTTGAGTTTGTCCAGTCTGAGGTGGACTCCCTCCTGATGTAAATATAAAGTATTTAAATATCAAGTATTTAAATATAAAGGGGCAATTCTGTAAAGAAAGAACAATTTGTGCAATTTAGATTATTACGCACTAATGAAAACATTGCTAGGATTAATTTATATACATTTTTTGCCAATAGATCTCTTTAACCTAAATCTTACACTCTGGACCTTTAAAAAGTTGTGTTTCATGTCATACTTGACTGCAAAAAGTGAAGCTCAGTATTAATGTGGAATTTACATCATCAGTGAATAAAAGCCTCTGTGAAGCTTCAGACCCCAAGATTTTTAGTTATTTGTTGAGTTGTTTTGGATTATGAAGAGCTATAGTGTGATATAAACTAGGCATGCAAAAGTGAAAAGACTAATATATCAGTTTACATCATGCTCATATGGTACATTTTCCTAAATAAAGTTTTGTTTTATTAAATTACCTCATAAAACATGGCAGGTAGTATTACGACATAGGTGTAGTGGTTGTTTTTTGGGTCTCTATAATGACCCCCCCGGAGACCCACCATTTGTAAAATGTTATGTGTGATGCACTTAATTGCAGCAGGGGCCGAAGCCAACATTTTACCCCGGGGCCCTCAAACAGCTAAATTGTAGGTAGCAGTAATACAGCAGCTGTGCCATGCCTTAGGTGGTCATGCTAATGATCTTCTACAAAAATATAAATGTTTCTGGGCTATCGAAGTGCAACATAAATGCACTCCATTCTTCATCATTATTATTGATGTAACGTGACAAGTGTAATGATGGCCAGATTATATTTTTGTCTTAAATTTGTTTTCTAATCTGATTTTTCAGATTTTATTCCACCTGCTTTAATTATGTTGCTGCTGTTAGCGCTTGGTTTTAGAAAGATTGTTGTATGGTTTAATACAGAACGCAATGTTAACCGAAACCACCTTTCACCAACATTTGCCCCAGGCTTTTGTGGCTGAACCACAGACGGGAGGTGAAGATGTGCAAAACAAACAACGGAAACCTGAATTCCTCCACAGCAACATCAAATCAAAAATACTGAACAGACAACATTTAGGCAACAGTTGCTTTCAACAACACAACACAATGTAATAATAGTAATATATAAATGTAATAAATAGAAGTCAGGATTGAAATACCAGAATTACATGAGGCAGTGCAAAAGCACTATTGAACATATTTGTGTATAGCAACATATATTGTTGAAGCATTATTAAATTCTCTTCCTAAACCCCCTACTGTATGTAGGTGATCATGGGGCCTAGAGAGGGACTGTACATTTCTTCAGATGAGGCTCTAGACAAGTTAATAGCCCTGGATCTCTTCTCTGCCTACCCTATTGTTTCAGAGCCAGAGCTAATCTGTCACCCCTGTCTCTGCAGGAGCCCTGTCCTATGCTGAGCTGGGCACTTGTATTAAGAAGTCTGGTGGACATTACACATACGTAATGGAAATCTTTGGACCTCAGATGGCTTTCATAAGGCTGTGGGCTGATCTTATTGCAATAAGGTAATGCCTGCCTATTTGATGCATGTTTATTGAACCTAAACTTTAACTTAAAGCTGCACTAATCAATACTTTTATATTAACAACTGGTCAAATCACTATGTGTCACAAGAGGTGCTGCATTACAATTATCACCAGGGCTAAGGGGTCCCCTGAAATCTTTGGGCAGCTGCCGTTTTCAGTGACAACACTGATAAACCTACTTTACACTACCTGATCAGCACCAAACAGCTGGCAGACAGTGGCGCCTGGGCCGCAATGGGGCGTGTGCCACACGGGGCAGCTGTTTTGGTGATTAGCATCAGTCTTCCCCATTCTGCATGCTGAAGTGTCCTCGCACAGTAATCAGAACCCCAAATTGCTCCTTCACACTCTCATTGTGATAGTACTCCAAACCAATGCAAAGTATGTGTGTGTGAATGGCAAAAGTGGTCATCAAGAAAAGCATCATGTTAATACAGACCATTTTCTGTCATTGCTACATAGGGTTCTGTTATAACTACTGTATTTCCTTCAATAAAAGTAACTGGTCTGTATTTATAGAGCACTTCTAGTCTTGCTGACCACTCAATGACATTCACCCATTCATACAGTGCCTCTATGGGCAGCATTCTTTCTATGAGGGGCCATGTGGGGTTTGCTATCTTGCCCAAGGACGCTTCTGCAAGCAGATGAGGAAGAGTAGGATCAAACTGCCGACCTTCTGGTTAGCCATAGCTGCCCGTAGCCTATATACTGGTGTGAAGCTTGTGGTCCTGCCGTACGCATAAAAACCTTGTCAAAACAAATGAGTGGATTCAGTTATCAGAAATGCTAGTGCTCGTATAGTGGTAGTATATGCAACTGCTCTTAACTTGAAATTGGTACAGTAAAAGTTTCAAGTAGTTATGTTACATATTCAACAGACACTGAAACTGTGGTGAAAGAGAATTATCTCTGTCAAATTTGCTGTGAACCACAGGTGGTGTGCAAAGACAATAGACGAGACTGAGGAGCAGCGCAGCTCACAATGTGTGGCTTCTCTAACCTGATAACAAAGTGGCCAAAATACAAAGCAAGACATATAGTTGCTGAACATAGTAGAGGAGCAGGTACAGAGTCAGATATTTCCCTTAAGAGTTGGTGGTGTTAAGAGTAACGGCTGGATGGTGAACCCAGGTGCAGACACAGACCAGGAGACAGGAGTTGGGAAAGTTATTTATTGAACTTAAGACTGAGGCTGGAGTGATGGGGGTAAGGATGGCAGGTCCAGAAGAATGTCCCAGGCGGAGGGTTTGAGGCAGGGTTCCAGGTTAGCAGGTGAGTACTTGGTGAGTTGGCAAGGGGCAGGGACCGGAGCCAGAACAGGAGGAGCTGGAAGGGAAATGGAGAACAGGATGAGACCAGGCAACACTTAGAATATAATAAATGGCAGGAAGCGTAGCAACACTAACGGGTAGCAGAAACTACAATCTGGCAGCGTGGAGGTGGTCAAGAGGAGTATATGTAGATGCTTTATGACAGATGAGGTTCAGCTGGTGAGGCTCTGCTCTGACTCCGGTGCACCTGTAGGTAATTCACAAAACATGGAGGACCACTCAGGGAGTGGTAGCCAGTTAGTGGTTCCCAGAACTAGAGGTAGAGGGCATAGTAGGAGCAGAGAGAGGGGCAGATGTAACAGGTGGTAACCAAAACAGAACTGAAAAGAGGGATTGTTGGTCTTCATTGGAACCATGACCTCAAAATATGATAATGTTCTCATGTGTAAATAGGTGACTGTTTGCTTATGTTAACAAAAACTTTTTTTCTAACATGATTGTATGACATTGTTCCTTTGCCTAAAAGTGGCCAGAAATATAAAGGAAGGTTGCTCTAAGCTATTTCAACTGCTTGGAAATTGTTTAATCATTTGATCTTGTCAGATTATTACACAGTTAAATATGAGAAATGTCATTACTTTCTGTAGAATCACTGCAAACACTGGTGGAGGTAAATCCACATTGACCTTTGTCCAAACACTAAAATCAAAGAGAGTAGCTTATTTGAGGGAACAGAGACCTGGATTCCAAAGTGAAGGGAGTAACTATGACACACTATCACTTTGATATAACACAGTTCTGTTGAAGTAAACTGAACTAATCAAAAAAAAGAACAACAAAGGTTGCACTTAGACATGACGCTGCCCTACTGTTTAAAACATCCCTGTCTCAAGTTCACTACACTGGGTCTCCAAAACATTTCAGCGCCACCTTTTGACAGGATGAGACAATGACATTTTCTGAGCCACTTTCTTTTCTAAGTGAATATGTGATATGCAAGTAAATCTGTTATTTAATTTCCAAACCATTTCCAGCTGTAGCTTGAAAAGGTTCTCAAGTGTTCTCTCTTTCACAAAGACCCAATCCAAAACGATGCTGTGTTGTCACCTACTCATTGCTCCAAATCTGCCAGTAAAAATGCATTTAGTGGTTGTTTAATTGTTTCTATAAAACAATGCTAAATATACAACTCGATACAATTTTATTTGCATAGCCCATATTCACAAAAGACAGTTTGTCTGTCGACAGGATCTGTATTTAGGTAGCCCTTTTCTAGTCTTGATGAGCTACTCTAAGCACTTTACAGAGCAGTTTTACATTCACCCACTCACAGCCCATCTGATTGCAGCACTTTCTCTGTGAGAAGCTGCAGAGGACTGAAGTCTAACCACTGACCCTCTGGTTAGAAGACTATCGCACCCGGAGCCACAGCTGGCGTCAGAAGTGCAATAGATGACCACATCAACAAAATACTAGTATTTACAGCATTCATGAGTAAAGACAGTGTCTGGAGAGGTGTATCAATGTTTAAAGTATTTGTACAAAAGTAAAAAGTCTGACAGAGATAAAGGGAGCAGTTATAACATTTGTAATGATAGCGCTATTGCCAATAATGGTAGTATATGTGAGTAGGCATATTGTGACTCTTTGTAATCTAGCTGTGATCATAATCCATGATCAGCTGACACCACTATCCATGATCATGATCCGCAATGTGGCTGCAACTGTGATCTTGGATCTGCAACAGTAAAGCACAAGAACTCTGTGGAAGAAGTCAAGTCAGAAACATGTATTGATGAGACAATAATGTGATGAAGAGGGAGAAGAGGAAGAGAAGCTCCATGAGTCCTCTGTCTAATGACAATCTAGGCCTATAGCAGCAAAACTAATCTGAACCAACCCTAACTATAAGCTTTATCATAAAGGAAGGTTTTAAACCTATTCTTAAACATAGAGAGTGTGTCTGCTTCCTGAACTGAAACTGAGAGATGAGTCCACAGTAGAGGAGCTTGACAGCTGAAAGCTCTGGCTCCTATTCTGTTTTTAGAGACTTTAGGGACAACAAGTAAGCCTGCATTCTGGGAGTGCAGTGCTCTGATAGGGTGATATAGTACTATGGGCCGTTTGAGAATGAAACTGAGATGTGGATTATTATTCAGGAGTTTATATATACTTATCATTTTATCTTTTGACCTGTAATAATCCATTGTAAATGTGAATCCATATTAATAACATTGTAGCTACCATCCTCCATGAAGGAAGCTAGTTTGGTATATTACACAATTTTCACATAATGCACCCCACTGTCTCAGTATGATGTTTGTTTCCTTAACCTTATCTGCATTTCAGGATGTTTGTTAGACTTGCTGGGTGACAGAGATCACCGTACCTGGCAAAGAAAGGCACTGCCTGCCTGTGACCTTGTGGTATTCTGAGGTTAGTTTAAACCAGTGTTGGGGGAGCTCCATGTGCAGTTGTGTGTGTACACAGCCAAGTCGAAGCAGTATAAACAGTCTAGTGGCTATCCTGAGCCGCCCAATTCTATACTGGCCTCGGGCTAGCAGGACTGAATGGAAACCATGGGAAATGAACAGAGACAGAGGTAGAGAATGAAAACAAGAGCGAAAGAGAGATTTCCCTGGCTACAGCAGCTCAGTGGCTGTTGTGGGAAATGAAGAGGGAAATACTGACAAGCCAGTGGGACCAGTCAACCTTATTTGATTCTTACTGAAGCCGAAGCACAAGTCCACAACATGAGGAGGTCATTATGGGAAAAGGTTGGATGTAATCTTCCCTTAACATATCACCCACACTGTGTGGTGAAGTGTGCAGTTCAAAGGGGTTCGCTTCATCCTGCGGATTATATCTTCTTTTGTGTTTGTTCTTAATAATCTAAACGGAGTCAGGACACATGGACCTGACCCTAGAGCTACTGGTGAGCTATACAAACAAAGCAGAAGACATCAAAATGTTCAAACTACTATAGATATAGTCCACTGAGGATTTGACTTCTACTGTTATGATAGAGCCTCTGTAGAGCTTCTTGATGACTGCTCCACTTACTTCACCATGTTGACTATCAATTATCTATTGACTCTACATTCTTTACACCATTCCATTGAACTAACCAAAGCTTGTTGCTGGCACTACATTCTGTAATATTCAGAGTCTCATCAGTGGCTTTTGTAATTAATAATAAGTTTTTTAATAATTGTGGTTTTGCTTGTTTGTCGTGTTAGCCAAGCAAAATATCTTGGCGGACATGTTTTTTGCATGGTGACAAGCATATCTTTCTTAAAGGTTCAGTGTGTAGAATTTAGTGACATCTAGTGGTGAAGTTTCATGTTGCAGCTGAATACCATTCACCTTACCCTCCCCTTCCAAACGTGAAGGAGAAGCTGTCATGCTTCACTTGTCATTAAAAAGGTATTTAGTTTGTCCAGTCTGGGCTACTGCAAACAACATCGTGGCTTCCGTAGAGAGGACCAACTCCCGCTGTAAATATCGAGTATTTAAATATAAAGAGTTTCAATTTCTGCCAATAGATCCCTTTCACCTGAATCTTACACACTGAACC
The DNA here is from genome assembly GCF_024713975.1 of Paralichthys olivaceus. NCBI lineage: Eukaryota > Metazoa > Chordata > Actinopteri > Pleuronectiformes > Paralichthyidae > Paralichthys > Paralichthys olivaceus. The sequence goes on from NC_091101.1 coordinate 2,780,123, forward strand.
TTTAAGGCCTTTGCACACTGGACAGGTTTTTTTTCATGCGCATTAGTTTTCGCAAGCTTTCACATCAGCGATGGAAATTCACTGAGCGATATTGTAGCTTTTTGCAAGGTTCCATTTTCAATATTTAATAGTAGTTGAAGCAGGAATGTTGTGTCTGCTGCCAGACACAGCACTCCTCTTAAGATACGTCAATATTTCTTGTCTCTGCTGGTGTCTGTCTGCTGCTAGATGTTGAGCAGGTAGCCTGTCATGGCTTTTACAATTATTTCAATTAATGTAACAATACTGACACAGCAACTTATTATTTTGTATGTATTCATCATGGTGACAGAGTTGTAATTAGTTTCAGTGTAAAAACAATGGAACTGTTAATTCTTGGAAAATGTCTTTATATTTAATGTGGTATTAGTTCATACCAATCCTGTGTGTGTGTGTGTGTGTGTGTGTGTGTGTGTGTGTGTGTGTGTGTGTGTGTGTGTGTGTGTTTATGTGTGTGTTTTGCAGGCCTGCAGGGATGGCAGTCATTGGTCTTGCCTTTGGTCAGTACATCCTGGAGCCTCTGTTCATGCCCTGTGCTGTTCCCCCTGTGGCTGTCAAACTGGCCACTGCAATCGGCCTAAGTACGTACATTGACTGCTGAACACATCAGAGTGACAATAATAGTCAGGGCGGTGTTTTCTGTTTAACGTGTTATAACCTGCTCTATGACTGACAGGAGATGTGAGCACACATGAGAACAAGAATTCAAGTTTGCAGTTAGAGGCTGATGAAAAAGAAGGGGATGGTGTCAGCTGTCCACATGGAAGACCTAGGACTATATTTATCTTGACAAAACTGTCAATTAAAACATAACAACACTGACCACCACACGGACAAAATACATAGCAACTCTGCAAATTATGTGACAAACTATAAGACAAAATTGATTATCCTTATTCAACAAAACATATAATAAAGCTGCCACAATCTCTTGCACCTTGGGGATACCACTTGTGTGTAGGTATGTTCATTGCCCACTGCACTAACATGTGAGGGGCCATTTCTTGCGTGAGGTGCACAGTGGCCGTCATGATGTTTTGCATATTTTGTATCATTTCCCGTGTCTTCTATGTGGTGCAGGAGAAAATGTGCAAAACACACACATTGCTGTTTCAGACCAGACCATAACATTTTTATGTAAAACAAATGTTGCTTGTCAGGCTTACTTTCTGTTACCAGAGGGTGGAGCAATGACTATACCTGAATATGTGCATTCAGATGTCCTCAGACAAGGACACGTATTAAACATGTGAAGTTTAGGACAGAGGAAAACTCAAAAGCTTGTAGAATTAGCTTTGGAACTGACTGTTCATGGTAAATACTTTGAAGTTTACCAAAAGGGATTTTCTTACATATTTTTCATATATGTATTAGATATAGATGTGGTAGATGTGTACATTTTATATTTTAATGTTCTAATAGTATCTAATGTAACACAGAGTGTGTCAGGGATATAAAAAAGATTCCAGTTTAAAACTGCTAAGTAGTGAACCTTAAACTGAAAGTGACGAGACCAACTTCTGCATTTAGAAACACAATAAGCAAAAGCCACCGATTACACCTAGGCTTCCAATATGGCCACCAAATAATGCATGACACGAATCTCTCTCTCTGCAGCTTCTGTCATGTACCTAAACAGTATGAGTGTGACCTGGTCGGCCAGAATCCAGATCTTCCTCACCTTCAGCAAGCTGCTGGCCATCACCATCATCATAGTGCCGGGGTTGTATCAGCTTTTTAAAGGTAAGACATCAAATAGCCACTGTCAGTATCACACTGGAGCTCCATCTCCTCTCACGTCCAGGGGACATGTAGTGTTTCCTTGTTGTTCAAGATGGTTTCCAGAGTTCACACAGAGCAGCTGCAACAATTAACACAGCTTCCTTTGTCTCACATCAACATGCACAATAAATATGACCTTGAAGCCTTTCAGGCAGATGCACAGCTGCTCACAGCAAGTCACAGCATGAACATTTCACAATGTCCTCACAGCAACAACAAGCGTTCACAGGGATCTGAACCACTTTAGCTTCGGCGTCATCAGTTTTTCCCTCAGCAACAGATCTCACTTGGCTATTTGGGATTAAAACATTATACATAGCTGTAAAATGATAAATGTCGGACCGGAGTTGTTATCATACATATTATTGTGCTGCTCAAATTTCCATCTGATAATCATAGATCTCAGTTTGTCAGTTGAACTTAATTTTTCAAATTTTTCCAGAAACCAATATCCCTGTGCTGTATGTCAGATAGTGGTAACTAAACACACATTTTGTCTTTAACTGAAATATATTTAAAGTTAATACTTAAAGGTTCAGTGTGTAGAATTTAGTGACATCTAGAGGTGAAGTGTTATGTTGCAGCTGAATACTCCTCATCTCTTTCCAATATGAAAGAGAACCTGTGGTGAACTTCAGTTGTCATAAAAACTCAAAAGGGTATTAGTTTGTCCAGTCTGGACTACTGTAAAAAAACATGACCCCCTTGATCTAAATATTTAGTATTTAAATATAAAGGTCCTTTTCTGGGGTAAAGAAAACTACAATTCATACATTAACTTTCTGCCAATAGATCCCTTTTACCTAAATCTTACACACAGTGGCCAACCACCAGTAGATGTCAGGAATCACCAGATGTTGGCGTCTGCTGTAAGAGAAGCAGAGATGTCTGTGAGAATGAATCTACTCAAAGCCACATCATATCAGTTTTTATCGTGTCACTAAACAAATTTGTAAATGATCAAATTACTGGAGGATCATTGATACACAGTCAGTCTCTGAATGGCTGAAGCTCTGGAACAGTTGTTTATTCAGCTCTTCACTTATTCTTTACAGAATCTAAGTGTGGGGGGTTGTTGGTCTCTGCATGGCAGCCCTGTGATATGGTGGCAACCTGTCCCGTGTTTCTGGGTCTCAGTTGCCATGAAAGACAATATATTAATTTTATGATTACATTAAATTGATTGATTACAAATTGGTTTGAGAATCATCATTATAAAAGTACAATATGTAACTACTGATTAATAGTTCAGACAGGACCCCCTATCTGATAACTGTGTTCCTGCTGTTTATATGTTCATCTCTGCATGTCTTCACACAGTTGTCATCGCACACAATTCATGACTCTCAAAACTGCAGTTTAGCATTATTGTTCATTGTAAGTGTTTTTATGTTTGTAGGCAGACATTTTTCTAAAATGTGGTGGACATAAAGCAGAACAATTATTAATAAGTTAATCTCCCTGAAATACCTGAATTGTAGTCTTGAAAATATATAAAGGTATATTTTATTATAAAAGAACATCACATCATCATCATCATCATATTATTCCACAATTATGGTGCTTCAAAAATTCAACAAGAAGAATTTCTCTCTCTGCTGTGTGTGTGTGTGTGTGTGTGTGTGTGTGTGTGTGTGTGCAGGGGAGACCAGGAACTTTGAGAACGCCTTTCAGTTTAACAATGTGAAGCTGTCTGGCATGCCACTGGCATTCTACTCTGGGATGTATGCATACGCTGGGTGGTAGGTATGGTCCTCACACACGCACATACACACAAATTGTTTGTACATGTGTACATTAGGTTTTACAACGATTGCTTCCTTTTCCAGGTTCTATCTGAACTTTGTGACAGAAGAAGTCGAGAAACCTGAGAAGTGAGTTAAATCTATTGTGTACTAATCATGTATTGATCATGTGGACTTGCTGAATTTGAAACGCCAAAGAAAGTGTGTCACAAAAGTTAATCGAGGCACATCACATGAAAAGTGTTTATCACAAATATTTTTATGTTGGCCCACCTTCTTTAGAACACAAGACAAGATGGTAAAGGCGTTCCACACTATAGTTAAAGGTACAGTGTGTAGAATTTAGTGAAATCTAGTGGTGAAACTGCATGTTGCAGCTGAACACCCCTCACCTCACCCTCTCCTTCCAAACATGAAAAATAACTTGTGGTAGCTTCAGTTGTCATAAAAACTCAAAAGGTTTTAGTTTGTCCAGTCTGGACTAATGTAAAAAACATGACTCCCTTGATCTAAATATAAAGTATTTAAATATAAAGGGCCTTTTCTGGGGTAAAGAAAACTACAATTCATACAATTTAGATGAAATGAACTAGTGAAAACATCATGAGGATTATTCTGCCAATAGTTCCCTTTCACCTAAATCTTACACACTGGAGCTTTAAGTGGCCAACCACCAGTAGATGACAGGAATCACCAGGAGATGTTGGCGACTGCTCTCATAGAAGCAGAGATGTTTGTCAGAATGAATGTATCCAATAAGTATTGTGCGTGTATCCAGAGCCTGATACACCTTTTTCCTCAGAGCTCCCTTGTTGTCCAAAAACTATTAAAAATAGATAATTGAGCCAAACTGCTGCACTTGGTGACAAGTTTCAGGATTACAATGAACACACTTTTCTGAATCACCTCCACATGAAGTTCCCTGCTGCTGTACAGACCAAATGCAGATTCCTCTGCTACAGAAACAAGCTCCTAACACATGCACTATTTTCTCCTGTTTCATTTACAGAGATAATCCAAAGCTTTTTGTGTCTGTTTTTTAGATTTGCATGTTTAGTAGGAACCAATGCACTTGGGGTCATGAGCCACACGGGTAGAGAAATCAAGTACTGAACACTCACATTATGGGGTTATGTCTTTACATTGGATTTGTTGACAGTAAGTAAAACAAGAATAATACCAGACTTATAAAACACTTGTAGATGTAAACCTTTAAATTATGACTCAATGCAACTCAAACAATAGCAGAGTTTTATTTTCCGTTCTTGACTGGAAAGAAAATGTGCCAAGAAGCGATTAAAGAATGGGAAACTATGAATCCTCTCAGTGGTTGTTCGATCTTCTGTCTTAGCGGCTGATGTAACAAGAGGCTGCTGCACATGGTTCAAGTTTTCTTACACAGTAGAGTTCAGTTAACAGTAACTTTACATTCCACATACAACAAACAAGTGAGGGGAAATTATTTCATGAAAACAGCATTCATTGTGAAAACAGAAAGACACAGCAGCAGAGTCTGCCCTCACTGTTGTGAAGGGGAGGTAGGTGTTATGCTGACTTTAATATGTAAGAATATTCAACCTTTACTTTTGTGTCACTATTTGAAGAGCAGCTTTTCATAACTTCCTGCATATCCTCAGAAAATGTGATTACTCAGGGCATTGATGGTTGTTATACAAGAAGTATAGAAAGTCATGAGAGGAGAAATAAAGGTGAATGACCTTGTGCTACTGTTATTATCCCTCCCATCCTCAGGACTCTTCCATTAGCTATCTGTATCTCCATGTTGATCGTGACCACCTGCTATGTGCTAACTAACGTGGCGTACTACACAGTGATGTCAGCAGAGGAGATACTGGCATCTGACGCTGTTGCTGTGGTATGTAATACAAGATTTTTTAAACTCAAGCACACAAAAAACAAGATACAAATATATAATAATTATTATTATTCACTGGCCTTGTTCAAAGTATAACATTTTAACAGTTTGACTCTCAGGGTCATGGTCAGGTACTCTTCCATTATATTTGAATAAAAAGACAAAAATGTCTCCCCTACAATCTCCCTGAAAATAAATGTTTACGTAAAAATATTGTGTAAAAAGTCACAGTTAGTTGTATGTCAATCAATCAATCAATCAAATTTAATTATATCGCCCATCTTCACAAATCACAATATGTCTCATAGGGCTTTAACAAGGTGAGACATCCTCTTTCCTTAACCCTCAACAAGAGTGAGGAAAAGCTACCAAAAATAAAACATTTTAACAGGGAAAACGTAGAAACCTCAGAGAGAGCCACATGTGAGGGATCCCTCTCCCAGGACGGACAGAAGTGCAATAGATGCCACGTGTAATGGAGAACGAGTAATTACAGCCTTGGTCAGAGTAATCAGTTTGTAGCATGATGAAAGGTAAATGTAGAAGTTTAAAGGGCCGATTCCTCATGTTTTTGAAGTCAAAATAATTGCAACACCTTGGCCAATGACGGAGTTTATGAAAAAGAATGAATGATGTCTCAAAGCAGTGGAATCGATCAAACTTGCTGCTTGAAATTTGAAAGAGATGGCAGTTAGAGGGATTTTAAGGAAGAACAAGAAAACTTTCAGGAGAACTGCATTTCTGCTGGGGAGGACGGCAAAACCACACCCCAACACATAACTGCAAGAAGGTTTAACTGACATGAGGATTTGGTGGAGCACAATTCTACTGTGCGCCTCAGATGTATGAACAGCCATTTAAAATTAGACTTCACCTGCAACTTTATCACAAAAGTCAATATCTGCAAAGTGACGTCTGCTTAAGTCAAAGTGTTTTGTGGTAAAGAAAGTCATGTAGATAAACTATCCAACTGATGAGGATGGGGGTGGAACTATAATTCTGCTTCGGGGGGGGGCAACAACAAGGAAGTAATCATGAGCTGCCAAAACTCCTGAATGTCCATCACCCTGAGAAAACACAGTAAAACTGTTTTTCTTTATGCTTCCAAGTATGAGTTTTTTTCCTGTGGAGCATTTTATGAAGCTTAATCTCCAGCAGAGCAGCAGAGACATGTTGTGTAGTGTTGTGTATAAGTGAACAATAATGCTCTGCAGGGGTCTTGTTAGGACCCTATTCATAACAACACAATGATGGAGTTTGTAGAAGATTTAAGTGCCTAAATGAAAACAAATAAAGAAAAGAAATAATACACACGCACTGACTGCTACAGAGCGCGGGTAGCTTATGTATTCAGCTTTTATTAAAGGAGACTTGTCTCATTATTCAGGAGAGAGGAAAGTGAATGTTGAGGGAACAGAACCAATGTGTTTCTTATATATTAAGAGAGTATTGTAAAATTGTGGTTTTGATATGTTTGCAGTGATTCCAGCTGTATAATAATTCTTTTAGATTCGTTTTCACATCGTTTTATATCTTTTTATTCATTGGTTTGTCAAATACACATTTCTTTCATTCCATGTCCAGATTGCACTAAACTTGGCACTGCCTTTCTCATGACCACTAAGAACACACATGGCAATTGTGAAGTCAATGACATAATGTCATTATTATCAGCGTTATTACTATTACACAAATTGAACAATTCCAGTGTGTTTTTGAACATTGTCTGCACATTTTAACAATATCTGGATAACACTGATGATATCCCCATGATAAACTTGGTCGTTGTAATCGTGATATGAAATGTTGCATATTGTATTGTCTGTGGCTGAGGGCTCACCTCTCTGCTGTTAGTAATCTTTGCTCCTATTGTGAGCACCATGGTCTCCTTCCTGCACTTAAAATGTCATTATCAGCAGAGTGTCTCTGACAGCTCGGCTTCCAGCAGCTGTTAATGTGATTGTTCCAGCCGTGTTACTGCTAATCACATCGCAGACATTCCCTAATAACAGCCACCATTGCTTATTAGACTAACGGCTGCTATTGTAAACCTATAGCAGAGGAAGACTCGTTCACTAAGAGATCTCTGATCTTTGCTAATGCACTTAGCTTTATTGCCCTGTGCGAGATGAGTGATAGGAGCGCCTTAAGAAAGGTGTTAAGAGCATTTATGTGTTCTTAGACGTCTTCGCTGCCATAAAGGAATCCTACTGTGTTCTTCTCATAGGCAAACTTCTCAAACTTAATTACATACTTTAACTTATGTTTAGCACTTGTCTTGAGGAGGCCGCCCTATATATTGGAGTTGTGTTGAAACTTGTCCTGGAGTTGTACAGGAGACATAAGATAAGTGTAGGTGCTTTCTGCAGTTGCTCTACGAATGCTCAGTTGAATTGTCTTTATGAAACACCCCTTTACTTCCCATTAACTCACCATAGTGCACTTTTAAAGTATATACAGATTGTTATTATCATTACAGTTTTTCCACACATCATCGACTGTGATGTCACACATGTCACATTTACTTTTTTAAATTAACCAAAAGCTTCTGTTGACTGAACCTAACCACAGACAGGACAGTGAATGCATTGTCCGCCCATCCACCTCCTATGCTGCCATTAATCACTCTGCATCTTCGTCTGCTCATTGCCTCTAAACTTACGTATTGTTAGCACAGGATTATTAAATCAAAAGTTTCTAAATACAGATTTGCTTTTTTAAATGTAGTAATTTATTTTATTACCAAACAACATTTGTGTATGTATCACATTTATCTATGGCTGATCACATATGTCTTTAAGATTAACCAACATAATAAATCAAACCTATATTGGTGATTGTATTCCTCTAACTAAACAGAGGGGTCTTTAATGGAACCCCACAAGATTTGCCTTTAGTTTGCTTTTGTATCACTTGTATTAGCCCAGTGTAACATTATACAGATGAAGTACATTTATGTTTTAGACACACAGTGATATCTTTTAAACCTCTCAATCTTGCTTTTATGCCTCGGTGGCGCCAATGGAAGCGATGCACCACTCACTGGTTGTCCCCCAGTAGCATGTGGTCCAGATCATTTCCACATGTTCGCCTTTAACAATTTCATTTTTAAAGCTACACTGTAAAAAAAACTCTTACCCCACCAAGACAACAAAAACAACTCCCTTCTTCAATTTCATAGAGACTTCTTTATAACTCCCTGATCATAACTGCACATGTGTTTTCTGCTGATGTATCCCTCAATCCATTGCATATAGTCCAAATGGGTTTGAAGAAAATGTTCTCTTATAACTCATCGCTGTATTGTGAATATTTAACATCTTTAAACAGTATTCATTGCATCTTTGCCTAGAAATGATTTTAAGTGACAACATAATTTCCGTGTCCATTTGTATACATTTACAAACACATATTACAAAGTCCTAATTCTTCCCCCTCAGTCCGTGCTTGTCCAAACAAGCATGGACTGAGGCTAATCAGCTCTGAAGGGCTTCATGAATAATGAGCAGCTTCAGCTCCCACTTCTGCATGACCCATTTATGACAGTGTTTACCAGCAGCCCTGTCAACAGTGAAGAAAGTAACACAAACCACAAGTGTGTGTTTTCCTCAAAGGGCTAACAAGGTGTGACATGCTCTGTCCTTAACCTTCAATAAAAAGTAAACTCAAAACACCCTCTTATCTTATCGTAGCTAACAGTATGTATGAACATCCACATGTTGCCTATTGTTGATGAAAAAAAGACTAAACTGTAGTTTAAAAAGTAAAAGAATAAACTCTTTATTTTTATAGTTGAAAGAGACTTTATTTTTCAATGCAGCAGCTTGGTTTCCTGTGCTGCACAATGAGCATAGAACGGACTTGGAGTAAGTTGCCAGTGGATGAAAATTATAACAACGGGGCGCTGGAGAAAAAATCCAGGTGGTATTTGCACCCATTTTCATGACAACATAGGAAAAATGTAATGTTTAGCTGAGGGGACGCAATGGGGAAACACAATATCCTGTAAAACACCCAACAACCTGAAGAGGCACATTTGAGATTTCAAGTTTTTGACATGTCGAGTTGTTTTTCAAGCAAAAATAATCCAACTACAAATAACTACTTTAAAAGTGTAATAAAATGGTAGTGACATAAAACAGGCTGTGACACCTGAGGCCTTAACAGAAATTTCAGGTAAAAATAAACACTTGAAACTGAGGATTTGAAAGGTCAGGATTTATAACAGTGCAGGATTGTGACTGTGTAGTTTCCTCTCTCTCAGTGTTTGTTTTATTAAACAGAAAGTTTAATGATTGGCTCTTGTTGCAAAAGTTATATTGCACTGGAGACTTTGTTGTTTTATTCTCTTTCATATCTGGATGTGTTACTTAAATTAATAACATCAGACACGACACCCTTGTGGCTTATTTGCATTTTTTGTTTTCTTTCAGCCTAATTGGATGAAATCTCATTTCAAAGCAGTTTGCTGAAGTTTGACTGATGTGCTCGTCTTTTTTTAAATCACTGCTGTCAGCTAGTATTTTTATTAACTAGACTAAATTCTTTTCTTGGTCAATTAAAACAGGCTACAACTAAAAAGAATGTGGTTGACCAGAAAATGATGAGTAGAGGTGTTGTAGGATCTCAAAAGATCAGACATGTGTAGTTCTTCACCAGGTTTTTCAGAGTATCATAAATATAAGAGGGGAGAGACTGAGTTCCTTTTGAACTGTGACAACTCCCTCACCTTTTAGTGTCTCTGTCTCTCTGTCTGTCACACTCCTCCTCTCCTCTCCTCTCTCCTCCTGTTCTCTTCTCAGCTCTCCTAACCTGCTACGTTATTAAAGCATTACTCCATCCAAAGGGATCAGTGCACAATATTCTGGCTGACGCACAACGCAGCAACACAGCTGGATGCCAGATACAGGCCAAAATTCAATGCAATCAGGTCTCTACTGCTATGTATGACTTACTGCAGTGTAATCAGTGGATTTTGAATTACAATATCTTCCATAACATTATCTATCCTCATCCCTACCTCTTCGGGCTCTTTCAAATTCTCTCTCCTATAGAATTCCTTAACATTGTTGGTGTCTCTCTTCCATTGTATTCTGGGTGCCTGGGAAAGTGATTTATTTTGTATTAATTATTCATAGTATCAATACATTTCTTTTGAAAAGGCTTCTTCCATCCTTTGGGTCTTGCCTCAATGACTTGGCTTGCTAGTCACCCGCATGGTGACATGTGATGGGAGCACACACTTTATCTCTCGCTGGCACAAAGTGCACAAGTCCCGAGAGGTGAGAGGTAAATTGGCTGATTGAATGATACACAGAGGACCAGACTTGAATCATATTGATCAACAGTATGAGATCAGCAGATGAAGAGATGCAGGGCTATACATAAAACATTCAGGGCTAATGAGACCAAGGAAAAAAACTAACATTATGTCTTAGCACTAAGACTAAATCTGTAAATAATTGATATTAACACGACTGGAGACTCCTAACACTTCTTAAATCTCTAACTAACTAACTCACATCTTTTGTGGTTTGTGATTTTGGTGGCAGTTTGTACATATTTCTCGTCAATTTAAGAGCTTGTGGCTTGCAACTTTTTATCTCAAGCAGTTAAAGTGTTTTCCTGGTCCGTTATTAAAAACAGAGTGACCTTTCAGCAGATAAGCTATCTTGATACCCACAAAGAAAGATCTAGTGAATAATGCTATATATCTATCCATCCATTCATTATCTACAGTATAGGCTACCTCTTATACCTTTGAGGTTGGCAGGGGAAGCTGGAGCAAATCCCTGCTGACACTGGGCGAGAGGCCCCCTGGACAGGTCGCTGGTGCGATAATGCTGTATATCATGACTAAAACCAACTGGATAAACAGTTCGTGTTTTGGAATGATTGAACATAGATACTCATTTAGAAAATGCTGGTCACTTAATGCATCCACGAAGCATCCAATGCTCACTTTGTGTTCTCTCCCTGTGTTTGTTCCTGTCACAGGCGTTTGCAGAGAAGTTGCTGGGGAAATTCTCATTAGCTGTTCCGGTGTTTGTGGCTCTGTCCTGCTATGGCTCAATGAATGGCTGCCTCTTTGCCTTGTCAAGGTACAGATGGTTCCTCTTTGCTGGCTTTTGTCTCACAAATGTGTACATTTACAGGAAATAACCAACTCACATGTCTTTGTTGACTCCGAGTAGTTTTATATTTAGCTTGTGCGAGCAGCCCTCCAAATATTTCAACTCAGCCTCTAGTGACTTGTAGCTCCTATATCTACCTGCAGGTAGCTTTCAAAGAGGTCCATCAGTCTTGTCTATATTGTGGCCATATGATGTTTTAATTGTGGTTTTGAGACCTTGGTTACCTCTATATGTAGTGACAACCTCCATTATCCTGTTATAACTAGGTGACATCAGGTTACTCTCCAACCATTTTCATGGTTTAAGATTTAACTTGGTGTTCTCCTTTCTCAGCACCTTAGATTTCTTCGCTATTCTCATTTCTGTGTGTCTGGATGATTGAAGCGACACAGAGAAGTAGCTCAAGTTTTAGCTGAACTCGCTCACTGGCAGAACATGATTGACCAAGTGGTTGACCGAAGTAGCATGTAGCTCATTACAGACTTGCAGTCTAAGGTCACATAGTCCTGATCCTTCATGTGGTCCTCTTCCAAGTACTCAGTCACTGTTGTGATTGGTGGATTGAGTAGCATACTGAGTGGTACAGATTTCAATGTGAACACAGGAGATTATATCAATGAAGATGAAATGAGTAGAATTGTAATGTTTGGCAAACTGCAAAATGACCTATAAAGGAGAAGAATTTACAAATGTATGTGATGTTCTCAGTACTTTTAGTTACAGTCAATCAGTTCAAGATTGACTCCTGTAATTCTGTAATCTCTGTGTGTGTGTTCACCAGAATGTTCTATGTGGCTTCACGCGAAGGACAACTCCCCGAGGTTTTGTCAATGATCCACATCCGCAGACACACTCCACTGACTGCTGTTTTCATAATGGTTAGTTTGCCGCAACCACGACAACAATGTACACAATTAATAACCTCATTAGCTCAACACAGCTCAACACTGACAAAATGAAATAGCCCTAATACCATCGACTGTGTGCAGTACCCTATGACCATGCTCCAGCTGTTTGTGGGAGACATCTACAGCCTGCTGAACTTCATGAGCTTCCTGCGGTGGCTGTTCATTGGTGTGGTGGTGCTGGGTTTGATCTACCTCAGGTATAAGAAACCTGACCTCCCCCGCCCCTTTAAGGTCAGTTTCCTCATATCTGTACTAAACCCTATGCAACAATATTAACCATAACAGGGTTCACTTATTGTCACTGTTTTCAAGCATATTTCAACCTGTTCTTAGACTTGTTTGATTTTGAAAATGTGGTTATAAATAAATGTGAATTGCATCCCCCACCAAAAAGTAAAATACTCTTTAAACAGGTGAATGCAAATGTGTACTTGTATAAGAAAGTATTCACACCATGTAACTTCTACACTTTTTGCTGTTGTAGATTAACAAAAGTATTCATTTAAAAACTTTGTAAAAGCCAGCTTGGTTGCATTCACCCTTCCCCCAATCCTGACCATTCTCCCTGTCCCTACCGCTGAGAGGCCTCGATAGCATGATGTGGCCACAGCGCTTCACTTTAGGGATGGTATTAACCTGGTGATGAGCAGTAACTGCAGTACAATTTTTGTCTCACCAGAGAATCTTTGCCAGGGAATCTCTGCCTTAGGCCTGGTGCACACAGGACTTTCTACTCTTGACCCATTTAAAAAAATGTTGGAGAGCATAGAAATACTGACAGATTCTAAGTTTCAGAATGCACACATGAGACAATTTGGTTAGAACGTAAGATCACACACTTACTGTTTGTAGGAAACAATTTCACACTGGTTGGTGGCACTTCCTGATAAGTTCACTCTCTTTGGCTATTGCGGCATGTCTCAGTATTTCGCCGGAGCCAAATGTATTAAATTGTAAATATCAAACATTTTTGATATTCCAACACAATTGGTAGCATTGACATTACTTTGTAAACACCTATTTGGGCAGATAATCTGCTTTAAATGAAATCTAATCTGGAAATCAGAGGAGGCCAATTGGGTCTAAAATTGGCCCTGATTATACTTAAAACTGCAATTTCAATTCAATTTCAATTCATTTCAATTCAATTTCATTTGTATAGCGCCAAATCATAATATTCATTATCTCAAGGCACTTTACATAGTCCTTAAAATCTTAAATTAAGGCCCTGAGTGACGGAGTGCTGCTGAGATGGGGGCTCTTCCGCAAGTTGTCTCATCCCTTCAGGACGTCTGAAGCTATGTTAGTGTGACTGTGGGTCACCTCCCTGACCAAAGCTGTCCTTGGTGGGTTCTCAGTTTGATTGGTTGACCGCCAGCTCTTGGAACTCTAGTCCTGCTGGTACCAAATGTCTTCCATGTCAATAGTGAAAATGGGGTGTGAATACTTTTTGAAGTCACTCTATACACAATGAGTCGTAACAGAAATCTCTTTTGACTTGTCCATAGGTCCCGATCTTCATTCCAGTGGTATTCTGCCTTGCATGTTTCTTCATGGTCTTTCTGTCTCTGTACTCGGACCCAGTTAACACCGGGATTGGATTTGCCATTTCCCTCACTGGCATCCCAGCATACTACATCTTCATCTACTTCAATCACAGACCAAAGTGGCTTCAGAGGGCTTTAGGTACGTCTGCACATATGTAATATGATGAAGATTGATTAGTTTCTCTGGAACTATCAGCGACATGTGACACAGATTCAAATTGTATTTTTTTTATAGTGTACAGTGCATATAAGTGACACTTATTGTTGGAAAGCCTCACAGGAGTTTTCACAAATACTGTCAGAAGGTTCTTTGGCTTGTCCCCATTCAAGAATCATTTTTAGGGTAAAGTTGTTAATCTTCGGGCTTTGACCAGAATATCTGTGTGGAATATTTGTCATTTCCAGAACTTTGCACATCCCCTTGATATGCCAGATGTTTCTATAGTACAAGGTTGGGGTCTACCCACATTAGCCAAAAGCAAAATTTAACTTACAAATAACATAAAAGCATATTTGTAGCAACCCTATTATTGTCACCTTCCATATGTTCCAAATCAAAAGGTGATGGCAAATTACTTTTGTGAGTTTTGATATATACACATACATGCTACCGTACTCAAGTCTAGAAATGATGTGATTATATGCTCTTTTCTCTGTCCTCAGATTCCTTCAACAGAAACCTGCAGGTTATCCTGGAGGTTGCCCCTGCTGATGAATAACACCACACAAACTACACCCTACATCCAAATCATAAATAGCCTATATACTGAACTTTATAGAAGCAAAGCTGGTGTCCACTCTAACGGACCAACAGAGGATTGAAAGTGAATTATGTCACTGCTGCTGTTTTTAGTGTCCATTTTATGAAAGACTAAAGACTGAGGTAGAAAAAAAAATCTACTGTTAATGTCAAACATATATCTTTAACATTATGATTATTCTCATCAGGGGAATGAACATCTGATCATATTCTTCTGAATAGACAGTAGGTCATTGCAGATGACACAAGCACTGTCTGAACTAATGGTTTTTTTAAACTCATATGGAATCTTTGTAGAAATGTAGAAAATTGTAGTACTTACTAGATGCATTGTATGTAGTGCAGTTCACTCTTGGTGAGTCAAATACTGTGAAATAAAGATCCTGTTTTCAAAATAAAATACCATCTTTTGTGATCAATAACTGAGCCACAAGGATGTCTCTGCAATAACAGGCTTCATTTAACTCAGAAGGGGAGTGCACCGCACTGTAAATGTAGGTGCTGTCGGATTGATGAATAATTCATGATAAATTTCAGTTCATTATGGAGAGTTTATTTGGATTTCATGGCGGTTTAATCATTTTATTGCATTTAAAAATAAGTTAATTGAAGTCATGATTATTATTATTTAGTTATTATTTGCACATAAACACTCGTAAATCATTGTCTAATGTCATTATTAGTTTCAGTAAGGCAGATAAAAATAAGCGCCTGTACCTTTAAGAAAGTAGCTGTTCAACGCACAGTGTTTCGGAACGAGGTGTGTGGATCACAGGAGAGTGACAGGAGCACACGGTTTTTCTGACCGTGTTGATATTTGTGTTGAAAGTCGTGGAAGACGTTGTTTTGTGTCTGGACAGGTATCATTAGTTACATTGCTCCTGGAAATTTTATGCTTTTTATTTTTTGTACTTTGGCGAATAAACCTGTAAAATCAACCATCGTGGAGGACACACTTTTTGCTTGGTTTTGTTTTGGACACAGGCGTCAGCCATATGCTCCGGTGGAAACTGATATGTTTGTTGAAAAACCTACAGTAAACATTAACATATGGTCACCTGCTTATTGGTTGAACATAACTCAGTTGATCACCTCTTATGTTCTATTTAAGCCACTTTGCAATCCCAGCACCTACTTTTCATACTAAATCTGACCTAATATATATGTTGTGACCATGTGTCGTCAATGATGCCTGCTGTGTTCTGTGCCGGGATCTTTCAGCTGCTGCTAAAGCACCAAGTTTTTTCAATTGTTGAAATGAAATATATATAAACTTATCATTTAACACTTGTGAGACAAGGTGTTTTTGGAAATTTACATTTCATTTTCAGATTTTCAAAGCAATGCACTGATTGTAGTGCGTTAGTGTAATTGGTGCAATTTGGTATAGCTCCCCCAAAAAATCATGACTAGTAGAATAAAATAGTAAATATTGAAACCAGATTTATAGTAATCATTAATTGCATTTATTTGTTATGCATATAAGGAGCATTGTACGAGAAGACAAGTAAGTATGTTTTCGAATAAACTGCTGGAAAGGATGACATTGACTTTTTATCTGATTAAAATGATAATCGACAGGTTAATTGATTATTATATAAGTAAATAAGTTGCAGCATTACTTTTTTTATGTGAATGACTGGCAGTGACAATTTCTTAAGATTAAAACACACACATTATCACTCTCAACATGATGTTATCTGTCAACTGTCATTATCAACTCACCAACAGAGGTACAGACCTCAGGCCACATTTACAAAACACCCTTAATAGCTCAGAACTGAGTTAAACTCCTATCATGAGCTATCCTGTGCTCAAAAATACACCAACAGAAACTGGCGAACCTCCTTGCCAGAAATAGTTAAGTTGCTGCAAATACAACCTTCATAAACAGACTATGTGCATATGAAGGTAGAATGTTTATCATTCTGAGGTGGCTCCATATGCAAATCAAGCATTTCTTCCAACTGCTCCTTCACAGAGTATTAAACAGGTAAAACACAAGTTGACTTTTATTGTTATGGACCCCACCACGTTTCTCCATGGACACCAGCACACCGTGTTTCTGTTTGTTTCAGTTCACTTAGCATTTTTAAAATGTTGTATGTCTTAAAATATCCTTTGATTATGGTTTGTCCCATCATCAACTGAGTAAGAAAAAATAATTTACTTACAAAGTTACTGGCTGACCCTTGGCCTACACAAAATAAATGATTGCAGTAAAAAACAGACATTGCCCGGTGGATGGGTAATTAAGACCATGTAACACTTCATCACACCTCATTTCCACATCTGAGCTTCTCATTAAAACCCGGGCTATAGAGGTTCACATGTTGGCTTTTTTAATGAAAACCTGAAGAAACCAGAAGTTATATACTCAGTACCTTGCATCAGGAGGAAGGTAATTAACACTCTGAAGAAGTAAGGCTCCTTGTGCAACATTTTTTTTATATAAGGTCTTACTCACATGTGCATCACATATGTGTGTGGGTGTGTGCATGCAAGATGAAACAGTTTTACCACGTTGTGTCAGTTTGCAGGAACGTTGTTGCAGCTGGTTAAGCTACACACACACACACACACACACACACACACACACACACACACACACACACACTGATACCAAGAAAGTGGAGTTGGCACAATACTAAAGGCCATGGTTGAGAGACAGAGAGAGAGAGAGAGCTGGCTTGCATCTTGAGGAAACATCTGAGAAAACACACCAACCTGCATTCACAGTGAAAGTTGGCCAGTATGTGCTATGACTGAGGTTTCCAACACACACTCATAAAAATTTAGTCGAGCTTCCAAATTACCATTCTGCTTTCTACTGTGAGCCTGTTTCTTTTTTTCTCTGGTAGATTTAAAAATAACTCAAGTGGATTAGAAACAAAAGCTTTCTGGCAATCAGACAGAAGAAGTAAAGAAAGGTGAATGGTGAAGTTATTACCCAGACTATCTGTTGTAAACATTGATTAGAGTTTACAGACAGGCTCAGTGTTCAAGTCCTCCAAGCAAAGACACAAGGATGCTCTCATACTTCGACCTGCATCACATGTTTAAAGCTATAGAGAATTATCCTGGATATTGATTCGCATTCGAATGTGTGTCAGCCCAAAAATTGGACAGTGTAGGTCCCTGTGCTCTTAACAATTAAAGTAAAATAAGTAAATGCCCTTGAGTGCAGGAGGAGTTACCAACAGTTCAAAGTATTTCACAGGCAGAGACATGAGTGAGATGTAAAATACTGTGATGTTGGTTTTATAAAAATAGATGAATGAACTGTTAACACTAGGACACAGGATTGAACTTACAAACAGGTAATTTTCATTTCATGAGTCTCAAACTCTCACGTGCCACAGGACTTCTTCAGGTATATATCTAAAATGTTTTACACTTGAAATGAATGAATAATTCATTTCTTTTTATCAACTGACAAAATGTATCTCAGATCTACTGAGAATTAGACAAGAAGCAGCAGCACATGCTGACATTTGAAGAGGGCGGGTGAACAGTGTCAGGATGTGACGTTATTTGGAGTTTGCTATCAGAAGAAATGAACAGTTGCCGGATGAATATGAGCAGTCGACCATTGAAAGCTTCCTCTGAGAAAATATCACTGCAGTATACGACACTTCTCTTTTCAAGCTGAACTCAACATAATGAATCTGCTGAGTGATCTGCTGCTCGGTAGTGCAGAACTGTAGCTGTAGCTGTGTAGCTGTGTAGCTGTGTAAGACTATGTGAGACTTGGAATGTGAGTAAATTCAGGCTTGTGTAATCTGTTTGTTTGTCCTGTTACATTTTACTTTTTATAACCAATACATCATTTTAAAAACAGAAAGGTGTTTTTTTTTAAATAAATGTGGCATTGTGCATACAATATTCAGCCATTGTCATTAGAAATGTGTTAATCAGGAGATGAATTACTTTCCTGTTTAAACTCTCATACATTGTATAATTTGGAATTCAGGAGTGTCAGCAAGAAAAGGAAACATGCCCCATGGTTTCAAAAGGTTTGTTACAAAAGGAAGTGATATTCATTTCAAAACTTAATGTCAGAATATTTTCAAAAAGATTGATTTGAAATGAATTTCTTTGGGTTCACTGGAGTTCTCCACTATGTCATTTTAGTAGTATCAATACTGGATTAAAATGTGTAATCATTTCTTCAACCAAACAGAAGCATAATTTGAGGATAGCAGCAGTGATTTTAACCAACTGTTTATAATAAGAGACTAAATGAAACCTTATACAAAAATTTTTTATAAGCTAACAAGTTTTCACTGATATGGACCCAGGAAGCATCTACAGTTGATTGTGGCCATTTTGAAGCATCCTTTATTTAAAACCTGAACGCATTGTTACGATGTCGCACAGACAGAAGAGACACAGATGGAGGCTACATTGCCAAGTTTCTTTATCTTAATCTAAATGAACATTTGTCAAAGTTATGGAAGCATGTAAAACTTAGAGTAATTATTATTTGTAGAGAATGCAGTACACTTGAGTGACCAGTTTGTGTTTAACTTCACACAGTCACCATACTGCAACACAAATTCTAAACTAGTTCAGCATTACTTCCTTTTTCCTGAATTCATTTTTTGATGTTAGAGTTTTATATTTGGTACAAAGATTCCTCTGAATTGTGTTCTCCTCTGTGTGAGGCCTCCTTTTACAAAGATGCGAGGACAACATCAGTGGCTGGAAACACGAGTGTGCTCTCTGTTGAGGGCTTTTAAAGAGAAGACTGAAGGACATTTTCTTAAAAGAAACCCATCCAATTCAGGAAATGATTTTGACCCTTGAGTGTGCCAGATATTAATAAATAAATATTAAGAGGTCTCCTTATTCTGTATTTACGTTAAGTAAAAGCTAAGAAAATCACAACTTTATTTGAAATAGGTTTTATATTTTTACTTTTGTTCTTTTTACAAAAACAGGTTTGCCTTATCCTGGTGAAACTTATCAGATGACACTTCATGCTAAATGATGATGGTGTAGAATGAGACCAATGGAAATGGTTTGAATTTCACTTCATCCACTTCTATCGATGTTATTTTAATAATTAGTTTGTAGTGATCAAGTAATCGGCTCATTTATTTTATGAACGACAACATATGATCAACAACATATGTTTTCTTCAGCTTTATCAGATGACAAAAGGTTTTAAGAATAGGAGCTGCAGAGGTGACATTAGTCTACATTCAACAACTTTCAGAGACAACATTCCATAATTCTGAATTATCTATATTAAAAGTTGAGATAATAACATTTTTCCTAGTGGCACAGTCTATAATCTTGTATATGACATATTTTATATATTTAGATGAA
The DNA here is from genome assembly GCF_024713975.1 of Paralichthys olivaceus. Lineage (NCBI taxonomy): Eukaryota > Metazoa > Chordata > Actinopteri > Pleuronectiformes > Paralichthyidae > Paralichthys > Paralichthys olivaceus. The sequence goes on from NC_091101.1 coordinate 2,800,248, forward strand.
TTTTGAATGTAGTTTTTCATTATCAGATTAAACTTGTTACACCACCCCTGTGTTGGTAACATACCTGCTCTCCCTATAGCAGTCTGAAACAGTCTGAGACCGGCAATAACTCACCTGGTTGTTTTTGCTCTGGTTTGTATTCAGTCATGTTCAGGCTAGATTTATTCAGAGAAAATATTTGATCAACTTCAGCATCTCTTTTTTCCTGTCTCTCAGCGTGGAACAACTATTACATCACTGATGATCACTGATCGTCCACACCTCAGTAGCTCCAGTTGACATGCATCAGTGATCTGAGGAGCACAAGCAGGCAGGACGCCAAAGCTGCTAGCAAAAAAGTGTCATTTCTCTGCATGACAGTCTGCAGGTGCTGGGTACATGCTTTTCTTACTCAACTGGGTATGTAACTTGTTCTATCCAGCCCCTTTTGGCTCTGTCTATGACGGGTCATAGAGTAAAGCACAGAACTGGAGACAGTTCAAATATTCTGTTTAGATAGACTGTGTTCACAGTGATGAGAAACCATATTTTCATGAGGTACAATGCTTAATGGGCAAAACATAAAAATGATGTACAGGAAGACATATTATTACTAATTTCCATACAGTTAATTCTATACACCAGTCCCAACAAACACTAGCTGTGACTCAATTCAGCAGCCGCATCCTTCTGAAGACCCGGTCAATGCATCCTCCAACAGTCACTTATATATAGGCTAATTATCTAGAATTATCTGCTCTATAGTTAAATAACAATGAAATAAATGCTCTATCTAATTATCATGGCATTTTTAATCATTATTAAGTTAAGCTATTCTAACTAATTCCATGTGCCTACAAAAGACTGTGGCCTGCTGAAGAGAGTCTATATGGACACCTGTGAAAGGTAGAGAGGGGTCATGCTGCGTTTGTTCTGGAACATGCAGGAGGTTTAAGAGAAGTCTTAATGATGCACTGTATGAATATCTCACTGTGCTTTGTTTTAGTTGCAGGAAGAGTGGCGAGATGATGCTCAAACATCAAGCAGCAACATCTCAGTGACATCTTCCAAAAACATGTATCCAAAAACACCAATAGGATCATAAGATGTTTATGTGTTCACTGTGTAACTCCTCCAAATATTTATGTCCGCCCATTCTTTCCAAAATATTTATTGATTCCAGTAACATTCAGTAGTGCTGTTCCACAGTGATTTGGAATGAGGACTAAAATAAAGTTTGTTAAATCTTTGCGACATGCAACTATTCAATCACCTGTCAGCTCTTGTGACTTCATTCACACTCCAAGGTTCATTTTCCAAACCAAAAATCAACATGAAACCCAGCAGATATTAAAGAACCCAGAGGCAATGTGTTTTTTCCTTGTTGCAGAGTGAATGAACAGTGTGAAAGTGTTTATTTAATATCTCTACTAACAACAAGGCACAGGAATGCTCCTCCTCTGCTTTTCTGTTTTCTTCTCTTTTTGCACAGAATGTGCCTCCATTTCGAGGACTGCCTGGCCTTTCATTGCATTATAAACACACATAATAAAGACACACACAGAGACACACACAAAGACAGACAGACAGACAGACAGTCAGACAGACACACACATCCACACACACACACAGTAGACAGCCACATGGGGGTGCTGCAGTGCTTCGTAACATGCTGGACATTTCCTATTTATTTGCCTTCTTTAATTGCGCTGAACAGTACGAAGCAATGAGAAACACCTAAAGTCAAACATGAAGACAGCATGAAGGATTATTGTGTCACTAAAATTTAATTGAGGCAGGATTTGGATTTGTTTGTCACAACAAAGGGGGAAGACGGATAAATGTGCGTCACAATAAACTGACATCCTTTCATTGAATGCTCACCTACATGAACACTCGAATTAGCATTAGAATGAAAAAAAACCCCATCAAATGATGACCTGCAGTGTTTTAGAGCTGTGTTTCAGTCTGTCAATAAGTCAAGAAGCTTTTCTCCACTAGACAATGGAAAACAGTTTTAGACACTCACTGGTGCAGGATGAAATGACAGAAATGGGTCTCACGCTTCTAGCAAACAAGGTTACATAATGTTTGAAAGATGGGTTCTTTTCAAGTCAAGGATGAAAACAGGGAAAGACAGTGGCAGAAAGGCTGAATGAGACATTTATGTGTAATTAATTTTCTTTCGTTAGTTCTTTAGTTTCCCCCTTATTCTCCTCTTATCAATCTCAAACAGCAACGTTTTTTTCCTGGTTGCTGTCAGTTGTCTTTGAAATGATAAAATATAGTACCAACAAAATCAGAACTAACTCTGTTATATTGATAGAAGTTTTGGAGTGTGTGGTGTCTTTGGTGACTTGTGTTGACTTAGCTCTTATTTCTGGTAGCATTGTAACACTCAAAAGCTACAGAATGATTTATACCTCCATTTGATAAAACAGGTGTGTGGGAGAGAGACAAGTAGACCAAAGACTCTTTTCCCACGCATCGAAATAAAAACAAAACTTTGTTTCCGAGGCTGGGCTCATGACGAGTGTTGATTTGGAAACAGAAACTATCACTTCTTGGTGCCTTTATGTTTTGGAATTGGGAAGTGCAGTTAGAAATCAAATTCATCAATCAAATTTGGGCTTAACAAGCTGCAACATCCTCTGTCCTTAATATGAAATATCGATAACTGATAACATTCTTATGTCCTCCCCCAACAACTGCAGATCTTACTCAAAGAAGATGAATCACAGAGTAATTTGCTCTTTTATCTGCTGCCTCTTCACATATAGGACAAGACCAAGCAATGAAGTGTGGCGTTGACATCGCAACAACATTCTGAACTGAAAGATCAAGAGCATGGTTGAATTCAACAAGGAAGTGAGCAGATTCTATTTCCTGAAGAAGCTTCCATGGTGCAGCAGGATGTTGGAGATGTTCTGTTCTTTGCTGTGGTCGGCTGGGGGAGCAGCATTGGAGCCGGGGACACCGACTTTATAAACTGATTGAGAAGGCTAGCTCTGTAGACTGGCTTTAAGCAGGAGACATTTGAAGATGTGGTGCAGAGGAGGACACTGAACAAACTGTTTATCATGGATCACCCTCAACACCCTTTCTACCACATACTGAACAGCACCTTCTCCAAAAGTGACGATCAGCTACTATCAACACATTACTGTCATTGCCTGCCCACAGCTCATCCATGTTAACAGCCACACTCACCCCCACACCACTGTCACTGTCTGTCAGAACGTCCTTCACGGTAATATCCACACCCACAGCTAACACCCACAATCCAATCATAGCGATGCAACAACACACACAGTGTCAATCCAACCCCTTAAAGGTTCAGTGTGTAAGATTTAGGTGAAAGGGAGCTATTGGCACACACTGAATATAAAATAATAAAAGTGTGTTTCATCAAAATTGTATGAATTGTTGTTTTCTTTACTCTAGAATGGGCCCTTTATATTGAAATACTTTATATTTTCATCAGAGGGCGTCCTCCCTATGGAGGCCACCATGTTTTTTACATTAGTCCAAACATCTTTGGAGTTTTTATGACAACTGAAGCTACCACAGGTTCTCTTTCATGTTTGGAAGGAGAGGGTGGAGTGAGGGGTGTTCAGCTGCAACATGCAGTTTCACCACTAGATGACACTAAATTCTACACACTGTACCCATAAAACTAGTCAGTCAAAACAGCGTATAACTGCAGTATCAGGAAAATTAATACAGAAGAATAATCAAGTTTCATATATGAAATTGAGTAGCACAGTGATGCAGTGGATAGCACTGTCACCTTACAGCAAGCAGTGTTCTTGGTTCAAGTCCCTGTTGGCCCAGGGGCCTTTCTGTGTGGCTGTAGTCCTTGTGTCTGTGTGGGTTCTCTCTGGGTAATCTGGCTTCCTCCCTCAGTCCATAGACATGCATATTTGGTGAAGTGGAGATAGTATTTGGATGGGATCATGAAGGTTTGTCTCTGTAAGTCAGCCCTGAGACCTGTCCAAGGTGTCCCCCACCCAATGTCTACTGGGACTGGCTCCAGCCCCCCTCAACTCTCAAAGGAGTATCGATCATGGATTGAGTGTGTGGTAGGTTGTAAGCTAACAGGAAATCTCAAGGTCAAGGTCAACAATGTAAATATATGTAAATGTTGCAGAACATGTAACAATATGATCTGGATAATTAAATATATATGTTAAACTTGAGGGTGTCATTGTATCTCTTTTGGTTCAGTATGTCCTGTTTTATTTTGTAGGCCTGATCTTCCTCATGTGTCTCAGATCAGTTACTTCCTACCTTTGTGTGTTCCCCCTGCCTTGATTAGTTTAACCTGCTTGTTCTGTGCCACATTTTGCTAGCTTGTTGTTAGTTCAGTTAGTATTTAAGTCAACTCCTCAGTTCAGTCTTTGATGAGTCGTCAGCTTTGTCTCTGCCTGCTTTGTATTCCTGATCCTGCTTTGTTTTCCCTGCGGACTTTCACTTGTCCAGCAACTTAACCCTAACAAATGCAGTATAGTTATCCGAGTAGGTAAAAGGATTTTGTTGGTCTCTGAAGACCCTTGCCCTCTTCAGAGACCTTCAAACAGTCCTCACCACGCTCCATGAGATCCTCAAAGAGCGATCATGTCATGTTTGAAAGGGATTGAAATATATTGGTCAGAGGGCAGTGCTTAACACAATGCATGTTGGCTAGAATTTTTGTCCGACTTCTTCCATCGCGTCCAAGTGTCACCAGGTCACATGACCTTAATACATCATGGTAGCGAGCCGGTTGCAGTCAGACCGAGCAGTTGCTCTCCTCCAGCACCCTGGGGCTGCCTCTGTGACGTCACAGCTCTTCTCTGATTGGCTGAAGGCTCCACTGTCACGCATGATGTGTCTTATGTTTTAATTCAAAGAATTCAGATGTGTATTCTGCTCTGTTTATGTAAATTACTGTTAAATGTAAATTACATATATATATGTGTGTGTGTGTGTGTGTAAAAAAATGGAAACCAGCTTAAACAATGGAAGTAAGTAAGAATGCTCTTATGCATAATTAGCCTAGTTTGGGGGGTTCACATTAGAACAGTGCAGTGGGATATTTATGAAGTAACAACTAATCATGTTATCATACATTGATGCTTGAGAATTAGGACAAAACATGTTCACTGTTGACAAAGAATAAGATATTCTTGTTCTAAATAATCTCCTTGTTCTTAAACTAAATAAATTATGTAAATGGATCTGTGTTTTGCTGGAAATTCGTTATCACAAAGATATTCAACATTTGACAGGATAAATGTGTAGAGATGGAGATCTAAAAGCTCAAAATCTATAAATCCTCAGACTGAATAAATAGGAATAATTTGTTTTTTTATTGTGTTTGTACTGACCAAAACTAAGCAATAATGATGCCAAGTCTTATTCGTTTTACCTACATGCCACCTGATTGAGACCTTGCCATATATATTTGGATTTCTTAAAATGAAAGCATTTTTTGCTTTTAAAATTACATACTGTTTCATCAGAATTCTCGAAAATCCGTGGTCATTAATACTGACCTTCAGAAATAACTTCCATTTAAGCAATGTAACGGTAGAATGGGGGCATTTATCTGTTCTCTCTCTGAAATGTTAAACACCCATTACCTACACAAAGCGAGAGCCCACACACACACTACTATGAAATGAAATTCCTATCGCTTATGACATTCCTTTCTAATTATCACATATATTGTTGACTACCACATAACAAACATTTGGCCTTGCCCACATTGAGCCCTGCAGTGAGAGGCTTCTCACTTAACCCGCTCCAGAGCAGGTTAGCTGTTCATAAGTTATCCTGGTGATTGTGGCTCAGGGAGCACCTCCAGCTGTAGAACTGATTACTTCCCCTGGATATGAAGCTGCCTTCATATCCAGGTAGAGAGCTGCTACATGGAGAGGAGACTTGAGAGCCGACAGAGCTGAGCCCAGCCACGCTACTGGAAAAGATTATGTGTCAGACAATTTATGTTGATTAATGACTTTAGTTCCTTGCCCTAGTGACTTACCCCCCAAAAAAGTGAATGAGCTTTGTAGAACTGAAAAACCCAGAAGTAAATCTGAAGTTACACTATAAGTGCAAATCCTGCTTTGTAGTAAAGGCCCCTGAACTGCTAGATTTTCACTTGTATGTTTCCTTGTGTGCTTGCTCCTTATTTAATTTAATTTGACTAAGTTCTGTTATTTCGGGTTGGAACTGCCTCGCTCCATTTGGGTCCTCCCTGCTCCCCACATTGTGACAGAGGTTTGTTAATTGTCTGTACTCTCAAGGAAACCTCAGCAGTGTGGATGAATGAAATGGCCTCACAACAACTACAACAATAACACTGTCTGATTCCAGAGAAACCTGTTCACAGGTTCTAGTCGTAAAAACAGTGATTGCAGTAGTTTGGAGGTCTTTGCCCATTGTAATTTTCATATGCTTTTTATAAAAACCATTATCCAAACTTTCCAGCTGAGAGGCTCTGCAGCTACAGTGGACTTTCCCTGCTTGGCCTCCCGGTATAAAGTCAGTAGAAAATCAGGAGAATTCGATGTGTGAACACAACGGGGTATAACCGTGAGAGTGTGTGTGTGTGTGTGTGTGGGGGGGGGGGTGTTAATGATGCATCCTACATGCAACAGATGCAAAAATGAAAAAAAAGACAATATTTCCCAGTGAAAAAGCAGCGACGCACACGAAGAAGAGTTTGTGGTGATCAGACCTGATGCCAGTGTCTGGGTGTTATGAAGAAAATCATGTGATCTATGCAGTGGAGTTAAAACGTCACTTCCATCCTCTGTCTGCTGCACCTGGCTGCTCCGCCTTTTGCCTGAATTATGTGGACGTGTCTGTGCAGAGAACCTCTCAGTCAGGAACAGGGAGTTTTTATCATGATTTTCATTTATTCTGCCATTATCCAGATCCCTTCCAAGTGTTTTTCAGAACATAAGTAGTCCTGTTCAATACGCTGCTAACAAGACTGGGACTGCACATCAAAAAGAAGGACACTGCGGCTGGCAGTATGTTTAAGGTGAGGACACACGTACACTTAAGACTAAACTTAATATTAGTCAGGGGAAATAAGTGACACTTGTAAAGAACAATCCTGACATTATTATTAAGAGCCCTGATAAGGGTGGTCAAATTTTTATCCAGGATGGAGAACATTATTCAAGCAGTACACCATTACCAAATAATAGATAAAGCCACAACCACACAATGCTTCCCACCATGCATAATGAGACAGGATGTGACGTTTGGACTGTCATTCGTGTGCACCCTGACTCCGTGTATTTAAAGTGATAAGAGGGCCCCACTCTGATTACTGCTTCTCTATAAATATTGTTTGGTGCAATAAATCAAATCCACAGGTCGCAGTTTCAGTCTCTTCTCTTTATGTCACTCACTGGGGACATGAACAAAGCAATATGGGTCGCATACAGTTGAAGACAGTCATAGATGTCTCGAGGGGACAGGCCAAGACAGACATCTGCACACTAAGTTTTGAGGGAGGGGAAGAATTTCCATGCCTACCAAAATCATAATCCCCCCATAAGGTAAATTTGTCTCTCCACAAGAAACAAACAAAAAAAAACCTCTTTGTTTTTGTGTGTATACTTTTGTTGCACTTTGTAGCACACAGTTTTTTCATTTTGTAGATTGCTAACACTTTCCATGTATAATATTTTTAATATTTCAAGATTAGAATTTATGAATGCTTATATTACGTAACATTCTTCAATTTTATTTCACTCTATTGAGTACTTGGAGAGAGACCATGGAGACCTGGAGCGATTTTAATAACTACTGACACTCCTGCTGCCTCTCCAGTGCCTATGGCCTCATTAAAGGGATAGTTCACCGAAATTTTTTTAAATTCACTCATCCACTCACCACTATGCCGATGGAGGGGTGGATGAAGTGTTTGAGTCCACGAAACACTTGTGGAGTCTCACGGGTGAACACTGTTGCAACCAATATGATACAATTGAAGTTAACTGGACCTCCTCTTCAGTCGTTGAAAAACAACAGAAAAAAAAAAAAAAGCCTCCATACTGCTCGTGTGGTTTCATCCAAGTGTCTGGAAGCCCTGACATTCATATTCGACTCGAACAGGCGTCATTTACACCAAGTTTTTAGCCTGAATGTCCTCTGATATCCTCTGCAGCTAGGTGCACACGAGCAAGCCCTCCTCTCCACTCTCCGAGGTTGAATTTATCAGATTATTTTTCCAGTGTTCCAAGGATCCCAGTGCCTGCCCCGCCAAGTTTATCTCTCGCTCTTTTTACTTCCGTCTTTCTCTCTCCATCTCGCTCTGGTCAGAGAGCCAGGCGGAGTGCACAGGCTCCACTAGCCGAGCCACCGTGCACAATGCCCGGCTAGACGTACACGGAACGAGCACCCCTCCTCACCTGCCGAGTATTTGGTGTAAGTAATTTATATCTCCAGAGTTCCAGAGATCCTAGTGCCTATGTGCTGCTGTCTGTGCCCCGTCAACTTCCCCCACATGCTTTTCTCTGTGATGAAGATGAACAAAAACCCACACAGGAGTCGTCTCACTGATGCACCTTCACTCCATCTTGAGGGTTTCCACAGCACAGAACCGAAGCCCTAACATTAATGAACCGGCAGCCAAGAAAAGATGCCAAACATCTGGCTCTGGCACATGTACATAAAATAATGTAGCCAACCTAAATATGTTTTCTTTTTGCTCTTTATCCAATATCCTGTTTTATACATTTTGACAGTTTGGCCCTTGACGTAGTCCCGGTTTATAATTTTGACCCTCTCTGTAATTGAGTTTGACACCACTGGTTTAAATAGTTTGTATTTATATAGAGCTTTTCTTGTCTTGATGACCACTCAAAGCTCTTTACAGTACAGTTTGCCATTCACCCATTCACACACACATTCATGCAGTGCATCTATTAGCAGTACTTTTTGTTCTATGAGGGGCAATTTGGGGTTCAAAATCTTGCCCAAGGACATTTCGGCATGCAGATGGGGCAGATCTGTTACTGCTGCAGTTAATGCAATTAATGCAATCGAGGACAGCGTCTGAGGCTTTTTAGAAAGTGGTCGAATTGAAAGGTGGAGGCAAAAAAAAAGTTTGAGTGAGAGTGACACTGGTGCCAGTAAGGGTATAGCTAAGTTGACACAACTGGAGACACGAATGGCCTCTTGGGGAAGCCAGTGTAAGTAGCATTGTGTCAGAAAAAGGAGGGGGACACTGACAGTGAGTGCGTCCCGTGTGCATGGCGTCCTGACCAAAGCTTTGTTATAGAGCTGTTAGTTCTACCAAGGTAACAGCAGATGAGCTTAAACAAATGTAGAGCCTATAGACATTTCATTTCATTGTTACAAATCTAAATTTGTATTAGATGTGGAGATATTAAAGAAACACTTAAGTGACAAATGTCTTGCAGTTTTGGAGCAACTATATACTATTATAGTAACTGATTACTGGACAATAACTTCATTATTGTGTTTACATTTTATTTTATGAACTGAGGTCTTTGTCCAATAATTGTTTAACTAACTGGACAACATGGATAGTTAAATAATTACTGGATCTCATAATGCTAACACAGAAATATTGAAGAATTAGCAGGCTCTTTATCCGTCTATGCTAATACACAGTCCAGTGTGCATAAGCAGGAAGGATGAAATCGCTAACCTGGTGCAAAGAGTGAGGTATTCATTGGCAAAGGGAGCCTGAGGGTGAGGTCTAAGGTCCCCACTGACAGACAGTTAGTTAAGAGGCATTGAAGAGGTCAAACCTATAACAAATTCTTGTTTTCATGAATGTGTGCATGTGTGTTTGACTTTGCTACACTGAGGCTGTGATTCAACTCAGTGGGAGGATGGGGCTTCTTCCTCAAGCAAAGGATGACTAATGGGCTGTGTGTGTGTGTGTGTGTGTGTGTGTGTGTGTGTGTGTGAGGGCTGGGTGGGGGGGTGTGGGCTAGCAGAACCCCACAAGGAAGGTAGGGTCTACCCACAGGGTTACTCATGGCCAAAATATGATGTGACAAGCCTGCCTCTGTGTGTTGTTATCTCTTAAGTAGAGGTGGATGAATGAAAGCTTGTTCTGAAGAACTCTGCAAGCTAAATGCTTCTGAATGTAAATAGGGAAGTGGGTCCTTAAGAAGGGTCTAATACAGAGTGGCTCTGCAGGCGACCCAACACCTCTCCCCTTCTCAGTGCCCTTACTAATCAGCCAGGTATTGTAAGTGAAGTGGCAGCGACACAGCAGGACGCAGGTTGATGGAACAATAACCTCGCTAGAGGTTAGATGGAATTTTCTTCTTTCCTTTCGTAAAGAATAGTGCTATGCTAAAGAAGAGAACTTATTAAGCTGGGAAAAAAGCTCCCACACACGGTCCAACTTGCAATCATTGACTTATTCTGTTGTTTTGTTTCGTTACTGCACCTTCATCAGATAAACATTTTATGATGATTAGAAGCCATCTTATTTGCAGGTGAAACTGCATGGATGCATTTATGGCAAGAACAAAATTACCAGAAGACATAAAGCATCATCACTGTAATGAATATGATCAGGCTTCACAGAATTATATATACCATAACATTATTTCATAGAAAAAACAATATATCATGAAAATAATAAACGTCATCACCGAGTGTAATTTGGATAGTGTGAGAGCTTTTTTCTTGGTTTTGATCTACTCGTCTCTCTCATATGCACCTGTTCTGCCAAATGGAGGTGAGCAGCATTCTTTAGTTAAAGAAAAAAGTTAGAAAGCATTGAAGCTCCTGAAATAATTCCAGGTTAGGGAGTTTCATAAGCCCTGGTGTGAGTGTCAAAATAAAACAGAAACAATAGAACATGCAGAATCAAAAAGGTAACTATTTTTGCGGTGTGACAATTGCTGCAGAGAAAAGCAGTGGCATAAACTTGCATTTGTGGTTCAGCTCTGTAGGTGGAAGGGGTGTAGGTCCTGGAATAATTTAGAAAGCTGTTTATTTGATGAATATGAATGTATATTTTGTGTTGGCATGCCTTGGCTTGTCTGGATGCTAGACGCTCAGGTGCTGTCTTTAAGTCCAACAACATGACATTAACGTGTAATCTGTTGTGTTCACATTTTTGCCATATATTAACAGATTGGAAGTGAAACCCTCAAACATTTGTGAATATTGGTGTTTGTGATGTACAGTGTCTTGTGAAAGAGTGTTGTTTATCCCACCTGTAGAGTTCAGAGGTTTGAAGAATCTCTGACTGCCTTGAAGCTGTTCTTGTGGGGCACAGTAAAGCAACAGCTGCTGTGAAAAAGATGTTGTATGAGCATATGGTAATCAAATAGCCCATCTGGCATCAACATACCACGTCCCTGAGATCACATTGTTTCCCCCTTGGTGAAGTTTGATGTGAACAACATGAAATGAAGCTCCTGACTTGTAGCTGTATGATTTAATATTCCAGTGCTACCAAATGATTGGCTGATAATTGCATGAATAAACAGGTTCCAAATACAGTGCTTGATGGTCAGTCACGCAGCTCTGTCCCCTCCCTATGGTTTTATTTATTTATTTTCTTCTTTGTCACAAAGAAATAGTTTTTTATCATCAGTATGAGTCAAGACTACAACTTATCAGGAGTATAAAATATGTTTTTCCATCTCAGAAATCTTGGAAAGCAGGGTCAGACATCTGGACTGGCTCAGTCCAACGTGAATTTTTTTTTGCATGATCTATACACATCCAAAGAGCTTCTGATTAACATGTTACTCTTTTCATCTGTAAATGGTTGTTAAAAAACAATGTTTGCTTCTAGTGTAAGAACAGCAGCTCCTAATTAATTGGAAACAAAGAGAATAAATGATTTTCCCAAGATGTGGGATATTCCCTTTAAATAAAACTAAGGTATTTTTTATGTGTTTTTTTGGTCATTCCTTATGTGTCTCTTCTGATTCTCTTGTGTATCCTGTGCCCCTGATTACTTACACCCTCCCTAATGGGTCACCCCTGTGTCTCATTTCTCCCCTCCCTTTAGTATTTAGTCTGTTTTTCCTTCCTGTGTTTGCCAGGTCATCTTGGTAACAGAGAGACTTTTCAGCATGCAGTTAGTTTAGCTCCTATGTGTATGACCTTTATTGCCTATATACGACTGATTCTTGTGTACCAAACTCTCTGCACTACTGAGTGTGAACTTGCGTCTTTGTCTACTTTTGCGTCGTCGCCTCTGACTAGTGTAAAATAAACATTTGAAGAGCAGATAAAAAATCTGAAAATATATAATTACAATGAGTTATATAGTTTTCATAAGAGACATGCAACCTAAAATACCGATTTTCATCGGTGTGTGGCTCTTCAACCGTCTCCTCTTCGTAGCTGTGAGTTGTTGTAATTGATTCCAAATGGTTTGTTCAGCTTTTTCTCTTATAAAACTATTATTATTATTATTGACAACAAAACTTATTAGTGATTAATTATTACATGAATTGTTACTGTTTTCAATAATAATTAATAGTCTTTACACTGTTATTGTTTACATTTGAACTAGTCAGATCTGATACCTGATGGTGCTCAAGTGTTCCCGGCCTCTCTCGCCTCTCTCTCCCCCTCCCCACTATCTCTCTCTCTCTCTTCTCTCCCCTCTTTTCCACCCATCTCTCCTCCCCTTTTTTCTTTGCTCACCCCAACCGGTTGAGGCAGATGACCGCCCACATTGAGCCTGGTTCTACTAGAGATTTCTCCCTGTTAATGAGGGAGTTCTTCCTCAGACTGTTAAACACTCACTGGCCCTGATCCCACCCTGGACTATACTATACTATAATATTCATTCATTCATCCCCTCCCACTCCAAACATTACACGCCCGATCACTACTGACTTTACGGGTGATCACACCCCATACAATCTTTACTTCATTTGAACTATTTTATTTTATTTGAAGTAAACAATATATCAGTACCCTAAAGTTTTATCATCTCTCTACAGCCAGGTCATGACAACATCGTTTATAATAAGGCAGCCAAAGGTTTGAATACATTAATCTGAATTAGACTTTAGTCACTGCTCATCAACATGGAGCTGCTCTGTTTCATTCACTTTGTTCAAGAAATATTTGGCTACGTTTCTGAAAGCTACTAACACTAACATACTTTAAAGTGGAATCATCTTATATTTCTCTTTTCTTAAAAGTCCATTTGTGTCACCTTGACAACTACGGCAGTAATGAAAAACATTTGCTGCCGGTTTTGCTTTTAGCATGTTGCATGGGGACTCTGCTGTGCTGAGCAATTTGCCGATGTTTACTCAGCCTCTATCAGTTTCTCTGTGTGCTGCTTGTAGAACAAGGGTGCATCTTTGTGGTTATGTGACTCAAACAAGAAGAAACACAAAAACACACCAGGCTTATTTGTTTGGCTGATTGGATCCCCCTAGTGACTAATGCGCTGCCAGGAAGACATCAGACAAGTTTGATCAAGTTTTGATGTGATCCACGGATTTCAATATTTTCTCAATGTCGCTTCTCAACCCTGAATGCTGCTTGGCAAAGCTCGCTTCTTGTCTCAGTTTAATTGGTTAAAGAATCAAAGCAGGCACAGAGAACGAAAAGAGTTGAAAGATAAAAAAAAAGAGCTACAACGAATGTTGCCTGTACTAGTTTGAGACTTTCTGTCTAGGAATTTTAAACAGAAGCTCGTTCCATCAATCTTTTTTTGTTTGTTTGGGATTGTTTGTTTGGCATCTCTCTGTCTCCCTCCCTTTCTTAATTCATTCCATCTCCTCAGGCAGATTCTCATTGTTTTCGGATTTCGAATGCCTCTCCACCCACTGTTCATTAGTCCTGGCAGCACACTCTGGCATTAATCTGCTTGTTGTGAATAATGATGGCCTCCATGATACTCGCACTGTACATTACACCCATCAGTTATTCTAACTAATGACCTCACAACACCATGCAGTCATGCCTTACAGTAGAGATAGCACACAATCTGACTCCAGCACATCAGTCATGCATACAGTATAACTTACACATGACAAGAACAAGTGTTTGGACACCAAGTCCCACAAGGCACTGGGAGAGGTAATGAGGTTGAACCAGGAAGAGAGAATACATCAGTGTCTTTGCTTAGCTGAGGCGAAAGAGAAGAGGCACTACAAACATTAGGGACAGCTTACAGAGAGTATACATCAAAAACAAAAGCATTTAAAATTTCTGGATGAAACCTATACTTGTACCACATTACTCACACACCGTTTTCATCTCCTCACTCACCCATTCACCTTCGTGTTCAATTGAGGTGCAATCAAAAGATGGATGTTGAGTGAAATCTCCAGAGCCAAGCAGCTTTAGGGCAACTGCCACCACACTGCTGATAGATGGGTTTAAAAGTTTGGAAGTCTGTCACAAATACAAATGTACCATGAGAGAAATGAAGTTGAAACAACAGAACTGTTACATCAGTGAACATTACAACAACTGAATGAACACCTGGGACTTTCAGACAAATACTGATTCTGGACAAATCAATATTTTGTATTTCAGTATTCAGTATTTTAAGGCTAACGCAGCAAACCCAAATATGACAGTCAGGAGAGTAAGGAGACTGGAGTAGAATAGAAGAATATTTATGGCTGGGTCAAAGGAGTAGGATTTGAGCCAGACATGAGAAGGGCAAAGGTGAAGGCTGGGAGGATGGGGGCCGGGAATGGTGGCTGGTTGTGCAGTGCATAGTGGAGTGAGGCCTGAGCTGAGCAGTGTCCAGAGAATGAGAAGCTGGTTGGTGTCAAGGGCAGAGGAGAGTCAACAGGGCAAGGGGCTGGAGAGGAGCCGGGTACATGGTGGGAGGAGAACAGGTTTAATGAAACAACCAGATGGAGGGTGTAATCATTTAAGAAATAATTTGATACCTGATACATCATGTGTCTGTCAGCAGCAGCCAGGGAAACAGCTCGCCAGCCTGGGAATATTAGGAAACAATTTTATTTGCATAGTGCCAGTTTACAACATATACTATCTCAAGGCACTTCACATATTAAGGGTGAGACCTTAAAAATCAGGAAACAAACAATGAGCAAGCATTTTGGTGACTGAGGAGAAAAAAGACCTCCCTCATTAACTGGAAGAAACCCATGTAAACAATGTTTAATGGAAGGGTTCAGGTAAAGGGACAACAACATTGAAATCTAATAAAAAGACAAATATGGAAGCAATAGGTGGCAGCCACAGAAAATTCGGGTGAGCATGTTGGTGAGCTTTTGAGTTTTTGATCACCAATTATAATTGATGCTGGAATCTTGCATACATTTATGAATGACTGAATGGACACATTTGTGTGGAATTGAGTGTCTTGCTGTGAGATGGCCTTCAGAACCATAGCAAATGTGACAAAGAAGTCGAAGCTGCATAGTCAAGGGATATTTGCAGCGCTGGGCTAAGCAGGAGCCAAGAGGATATTTGGTCCTTTGAGTGGAAGCTTTGGGACTGATCCACAGAGGAAGAGCTGGATTGAGGGCATCATCCACCCTCAGGCGAGACGAAGATCCTTCCTGAGTCACCCAGAGCTCTGCCTCAGCAGACACACTGAGGGACTGATAATATGCACAATCACAGACGATGTGAAAAGAGTCTGAATGAAACCAACAAAGCACATGTTAAACAGCACTTTGGTTTATGTGGCAGCGCATAAAAAAACCATTTAAAGAAACACAAATTAAATAATTTAAGAGCACATGCTTTATTGTCAACTTAAATTTTAGTGTTGCCATCATATAAAGAACATAAAAAGTATATTCGAAACAAAATAAAAATTATAGACAGATTGTATAACATTACATGGCAGACTTCATTAGTGTGTTGTTAAAATACAG